>NC_135720.1:23957306-24563607 GCF_964656455.1 Halichoerus grypus | reverse complement strand
TCTTCAACAACAGAATGAATAACCCCACATATTTATTACTCAGTGACTGGAACATGTGATGTTCAGGTTTGAGGTCAAGTATAAAGGTGCTCAAAATTTTTAGGATTGCAGAAATGTACTAACATGATTGCCTGTCCAATCTTTTACCTTGGGGGTGGAGGGGAGGGGGAGTGCAACTTTTTAAAATGTGAAAAACTGACTTTTTTTTTATTTTTAGCATTTGAGCATTCTTCATGACTAGTTAATTGTAAATGAGTCTGCTGAAGATACAATATGCCCAAACATTCTGCTTAAAATAAACTAAGGAATTGTACTATAACTATTTAAGATCTAAAATGGTTCATAAGGATTGTGAAAGAATAAAATATTTATATCTGATCAGCACCATTTGAACTAGAGAATATAGAAAGAAAAATAATATCAAATATTATTACTCTCTTCTGGGCAGTCACTGACAATGGACATAACCTCTTTAGGAGAAATGAAGACAAATTTTCTTTTTTTTTTTGACATTAGGAAAATAACAATTTAAAGCATATCTTAGATCTGTTGTCAAGAATTCATTTTAATTTTTAATTATAATATCCATTACGTTAAAAATTTCAAATAGTAATACATAAGGATTTTGGTAAGTATACTATGTAGTACACGTGTGCAAATGTGAATGACACATTTATGAACACACACATGCACACACACATATAATACATTATTTTCAGAACTTAAGTGACCTCAGAAGATCATTAATTCTATGCTTTCGCTTCATAGCAGCATAAACATCACCAATGCACTTTCGATAGCATATATACTTTATAGATGATCCTTGGAACAACACTGGTTTGAACTCTGTGGTCTATTTTTAGGCAAATTTTTAAAAAATAAATACAATACTCTAAATATATTTCCTAACATCTTCTTTTCTCTAGCTTGCTCTATTGTAAGAGTACAGTATATAATATATATAAAATACAAAATATGTGTTAATTCACTGTGTATGTTATTAGTAAAGCTTCCAGCCTGCAGTGGGTTATTACTCATTGAGATTTTGGGGAGTCAAAAGTTATACACGGGGGTATCTACACGTGTGGTGAGCATAGCATCACTTGTAGTTGAATCACTATGTTATACACCTGTAACTAATAACTAATATGATAAAGTGTGTGCCAACTATACTCAGATTTAAAAAAAAGTGTTATATGCAGATTTTCAATTGCACCAGGTGGTTTGGTCAGTGTGCCTAAGCCCACATTGTTCAAGGATCAGCTATCTTTTGGTATAAATTTAGAGAAATATGTATTATGAGTAGTCTTCATCCCACATCTAACTTAAACTCTTATTATTTTATCCTTAGACCTTCGTCCTTTTTTCAACAGAAATGGTCATCAGCACTTGAACAATAATATTCCTACATATCCTTAAGGCTTGCTATAGTCTTGCTCTGAAATCTCACCCAAATCATCCCTGTAATCTCTCTTAGATAAACATTGTGATCTAGGCTTTTCATCAGTCTCACTGCTATCCCTGTTGTACCTATCTATGTTAAATCACACAAAAGGAGATAGGTAATGGTCTGAATAAGTTTGTGTGTAATCACAGGATTACATTGATTTCCTTCTGTGTACATTTTTTTCATTCCTGAATTCTGCTTTGTTCTTTTCCAATGGTGAAATATTGCTGAATTACCTTCAAATTATGGCTTGTTCTGAACATAGAGACTGTTTGTTATTAAATTTCACATAGAACAGTTAATGATTATTTAGTATGTCTACATTTTTTCTCTAAATGTTTATTGCATTTGATTTTTTCCACCCATATCAATCAATTCCCTGATTTTAGGAAGGGAATTTTTTTTAATAATTATAAAAATTACCAAGTATGAAACACTAGTCCTGAAATATGCTCTGTTAAAAATAGTTTTATAATTTAAATATTTGTCATAGAAGGTGCATATAATGTCCTTTCTTATATATTTACAGTGTATATTAAATGACTAAAACTTCGGAAGTCTTTGTAACGAAGAAATCTACTTAATTTTGACTCAGAATTTTTACTTTTCTTTACTTTTTAATTTAATTTAATTTAATTTTTAATTTTTCTTTTAGAGAGGGAGAGAGAGAATCCTAAGCAGACTCCACACCCAGGACAGAGCCTGAGGCAGGGCTCAATCCCATGACTCTGAAATCATGACTTGAGCCAAAATCAAGAGTTGGACCCTTAACCACCCAGGTGCCTCTTGACTCAGAATTTTTAAAAAGTTCCACAAGCTTTCTATAGAAATCTGAACTACTTGAATCAAATTCTTGCTTGTAGGTTTTAAATTCAGATGATGGGAATTGGAAAAGCAAATAATTACACATAGAAGCAGCAAACCTTATTAACTGTGGGACATTATAGTACAAATCAACACGTTTATGCTGCCTTGGAACCAAAAAGTTTCCAGTTTAATTCCATGAAGTCCAAACATCTAAAATTCTAGGAAGTGCACTTATACAATTGTACCAATTTGGACAAATATTTAAGTCAGGTCATAACCATAGATTCTATTTTTTTTGGGGGGGGCGATATTGCAAAGCTTTATCTCCAATTTATTATTATTTTTTAAATTATGCTTTTTACTTTTGACATAAATATTTTTTTTTTACGGAGTCAGATTTACCCATTGTTTTTCCCTTTGACATTTCTTCCATTGTTCTAGTCTGAGATCAAATATATTTCATCCTAGTTATGCTATGACTTTTTCCTTGTAGAAAATTCATATAATGACCTCACCGACCAAAAAGTTGCTTATGGTGTAGAGATTGAGTTAGCCTTGGCCACTTCTTACCTTCCTCTTGCTTCTCATCAAGCCTAAGTAGATGATATCTCTATAACTGTCTCTTCTCATCTCATCTTCTCATCATTATGAATTTGTTTATATCTTCCTTTATGTCCTTCAGTTAAGTTTTGGCACTTTCTGTACATAGGTCTTTCATGGAAGGGTTTTATTTCTTTTCATATCTTAACTGTTTTACTGTTTGGTGTATGAGACTCTCCTGCTAAAATTTCTAATTGGTTATTCTTGACTCATTGGAAAGACTTTGATTTCTGAATACCACTATGTTTTCTGGTGATATTTCTTAATTCTCATATTCTAATAATTGTTTTTGATGAATATTTTGGATTTTTTAAAGAAAGAAATATTTAATCATCTGCAAATGATTACAAGTTTTGTCCTTTTCTTTCTCTTATTTATTTTATTGGTGTCTTTGCATTGACTGCAACCTATACAACATTAATGATGATGAGTATTATTATTTACTTCATGCCAGTGGGGGAATGTTTCCAAAGTGTCACTATTTAATATAATGTTTGCTAATGGGGCGCCTGGGTGGCTCAGTCGTTAAGCGTCTGCCTTCGGCTCAGGTCATGATCCCAGGGTCTTGGGATTCAGCCCAGAATCAGGCTCCCTGCTCAATGGGAAGCCTGCTTCTCCCACTCCCACTCTCCCTGCTTGTGTTCCCTCTCTCACTGTGTCTCTCTCTGTCAAATAAATAAATAAAGTCTTAAAAAAAAAAAATAGAGTTCTATACCCTCCATTTGCAGGGGCCTATATTGACAATTCTTGCTCAAAAATAGCAAGTTTCTTTCTATTTATAACTTGATCAAGATCTTTCTGAGGAATTACTTTTTAATTTTATTTTTTAAGATAATTTTAGCACTTTTTGAGATGTTCAGGTTTTGGTTTTCTTTTTTTCAACTGAATTGCATTAATAGATTTTAAAATGTTGGTTCATGCAAGCATTTCTGTGATAAATTTTAATCATGATATATTATTTTTTTAGCAAAATATTTAAAGCAATTTACTATTTAAAATATATGGGATATTTAACATTCACTAGAATATAAACTCCATGAAGGCAAGGGTTTTTGCTGGTTTTGTTAATTACTGTATTTCCAATTCCTGAAATGATACTTTGAGTAGAGTAAGAACTAAATAAATGTTTGATGTTTGCAATAAATGCATGAATAAATTAATGTAAAGTTCTATAATTTTCTCCCTTTCTGTCTCTTTCACTTTCTTTTATTTGCTGCTACTCTTGTCTGATATTGTAGTATGACCATAAGAAAAAAATGAATTGGGAGCCTTTCCATATTTTATTGAGGTTTGGAATATTTTCAGTAATTTTTTCCTTGAACATTATAAAACTCATTTTCAAAACAACCTGAGTTTTATGTTACATTTTTATTACATTCATTTATATACTTCCTGATGAAAATAATTTGTCTGCAAATACTGACAGTCTTATTTCTTTTGGTTTTGAAATTTACATACCATTCATTTCTTTTTATTGCCACATTACATTAGTTAGGACCTTCAGTACAATGTTGAAGTAGTGAAGGCTGTAGGGGTGCTTGAGTGGCTCAGTTGGTTAAGCCTCCAACTCTTGGTTTCGGCTCAAGTCATGATCTCAGGGTCCTGGGATTGAGCCCCGAGCCTGAGCCAGAGTCTGGTTCACTGCTCAGTGGAGAGTCAGCTTCTCTTTTTCCCCTTGCTCCTCCCCCGGGGCTGGCTCCTGCTCTCTCTCACTCTAAAAAAAAATAAAAATAAATAAAAAGAATTAGTGATAGCTGGAAATACTTGTCCTGTTCTCAACTTCAAAGGAAAAATGTTCAATATTTTACTGTTAAATATTCTCTTGCCTATGAGTTTTTTTGTATACACTTATCAGATGAAAGAAGTTGTCTTCTATTGCTAATTTGCTAAGACATACTTCTTAACCATCAATAAACTTTAACTTTTATAAAAATGCTTTATCCCATCTGAGACAACTTCACTATTTTTTACTTTTTTTCCCCTGACAAACGTGATGAATTATTGCCTTGATTAATTTTTTAAAATATTAAACTGTCTTTGCATCCTTGATGTAAAACCAACTAGGTCATGATGAATTTTCCTTATTTTATGTACAACTACATTCTATTTGTTAATTTGTAATTTTTTCTCATTTATTTCTTTTTTATTTTCAAGTGTTAATCAGGTTTTGATGTTAAGTTCATGCCAGAATATTTTAGAATAGGAGTTTTTTAGCATTTTAATTGTAACATGATTTTGTTTCATATTTTCATTATTTCTGTTGAAAAGTCAACTATTTTATATATTGTTATACATGTTTATATGTGTTACAAACCCAAGAATACATTTTACAATTATTATTTATATGTTTTTATATCTTTTAAAGCAGTTGAGAGAAAAAAGGATAGAATGTAAATCTATTTATCATCTATCCATCATCATCTGTTTCCTTATTTTTTCTTATTCTCTTATTAATAATCTCATTAGAATTGTTAGTTTTTTTAATGAATTGACCCTTTTATTATTGTGAAATTTCACTTTTTTTCCTCTCTGGTAATATCTCATTTTCTAAAATATAGTTTGATATTAGTATAGCCACCCTAGCACTCTGTTGACTATTGTTTTCATGGTTATCTTTTTCAATTCTTTCACTTTACTATATCTATATCATGATATATCATGATATATCATGATATTTAGATTAAGATCATGTTAGACAGCTTAGAGTTGAATCATGCATTTATTCAATCTGATATTTGCCTATCATTTTGAGTATTTAGAACACTTCCATTTAAAATATAACATTTATCTTGCTTTTAAGCTTTCATAGGGCAGTAATTTTTTTAATTTAAAGGTTGCATTTATTTCAACAGCTCTAGAGAGAGAGAGAGTGAAGGAGCATGAGCAGGGGGGAAGGAGCAGAGGGAGGACATGCGGACTCCCCACTGAGCAATGAGTCAGACTCGGGCTCAGGGCTCAATCCCAGGATTCTGGAATCATGACCTGAGCCAAAGGCAAACACTTAACAGACTGAGCCACCCAGGTGCCCCAGGGCAGTGTTTTTTCTATGGTAATTTAGATTAACTAATAATTCTCTTCTCTCTGAAAATTCACCTTGACTTTCCATGGGTTAGAAAGTCTTCTTACTTTAGCTGGAGGAAATATAACTTATTCACAAGCCTGGGAATTAGTCAACCAACAGCTTTCTGGTGATTATTTTTCTCCCTTTGTCCCACACATGTACAGATCAGGATTTGGCCAAATATTTGATGGTATCCTTTTGAAAAATCTCTTGGTTTCTTTTTCTCTGTACAGCTCCCTCATCTCTGGTATGTTTCCCCACAAATTCTATCCTGGTTGGCCTCCCCAAACTCTGAGCTCTGTCTCTTCAACTCAGTGAGATCATTTGGTTCTTTGGTTTCTCCTTCCCTAACATGTGGCCTGGAAACTGTCTCTAGGTAGCAAACTGAAGCATCATATGGCTCATCAGGTTTTCTGCCCTTTCAGGAACGTAATTTTTGACTGCCTGTTATCCAAGGATAGAGGATATTTATTTCATCTATTTTTTCCAGTTTGTGCTTATTTTCATAAATAGGACAATTTTTGTAGCATTGTTTTGATTTTGAATTGAATGTTTACTTCTTTTTTCAGTGTTTTTTTAAACTAATGAATGAATTTAAGGTAATACATAACTATTTTAGTCACATTTCACATTTTTAAAAATATTTCACATATTTTGATATGCTTTCCTCTCATAATTGTTTTCATTTTTTAATCATTGAATTCAATTGTGCTTCAATATCTTGCCAACATTCTTTATTTCAGAAGAACTTAAAGTACTGTTTTATCACTCAGTCCATCACCCCACATTACTTCTATAAACCTAGATTATCGCTTTCTACTAAAATTACTGTTGCCATTTCATATCATCTTAAATATTTATTTTTTAAGACTCATTTTGCATTCATGTACTCAACAGACAACATCAATAAGTCATTGTCTAAACACTTACCATAGAGCAGTGACTCTCAAACTATATAGTGAAGGAAACTTATTAAAAGTTCTTTATTTTTATGTCCAATTCATCATGACTCAACTTTATGTAAAATACTGGAAAATATAATTATAAAAAACAAAAATATAAAAATATAAGATTCAATTTTAAAATACTAAATTCAATAATATTACATGTACAATTCAGTTAATTAATTATTAAAGACTCTAAAAGTTTCTAAATATTTACTTTTAATTTCTATATTCATCTCATCATGAAATAATAGCACATATAGTGGACCAGGTACCAACTCATTTTAGATTGTTCTGCTTTGGGGCTCATATGTCCACACATTGGACTGGTGGTGGTGATGGGAGTATTGGTTTGTGTGGGAAAATATATTCTTCATTAAGAAGTGATTGTAACAGAATAATCAATTGGAATAAATTTTTATCCTCTATGCTCTTTTTGTGTGTGTTTAATCATTGACTCTCATTCAGAAGATAGAAAAAATATATATATATACGTGTTTATGTGAAGGAAAATAACTGAACCACTTCAAGGTAATCTGACAAAAATGTTTCCTCTGAATCTTGTTTATCTATCAGCCTTGACTCTGTCCTATTGATTAATGAGTCAAATTCTTTATAAAGCTTGAGTTACTGCCTCGTAAGTACTCAAAAAAAGAATAACATTTTTTTCTCTTTCAGACTACTAAAGTTTTTTTATGAAATAGAACCAATTCTGCCTGAGAAAAATTACATTGTTACAACCTGAATAATTACCTGATTGCTCTTGTGTTTTACTTAACACTGTTATAGCTCATGAAAAAATGGAAATTTCACTTGTTATTATGGGTAGTTCCTTTATTGGAATTTAGGATTTTTTTTCTGAAATCACATTATTGAAAAAAAGCAAACATGTAATCCACAAGCTACACCATTGTTGGGTTCTCCATGTCCAAAGTAGTAGAAAAATTATTAAAGCAATATAATTGTCTTTGGTTTTAAAAAACTAAATGCAAAACTTATTTAGAAGAGTTCCTATTAGAGGAAGAGATCATAGCAGAATATGCTGTGTTTTTTAACTCCTATATTTACAATTAGAAAATTAAAAAACAAAAAGCTATCTACATTCTATGATTGAGCTCCTTGTGGTAAATGCAGATAAAATACAGGATGTCATCTAAATTTGACTTTTAGAAAAATAACACATAACTTTTTTTAGTACAGTTATGTCCCATGCAGTATTTTTATTCATTAAAGGTGGTAATCATAGTTTTTGTAAAAATGTATTCATTTTTAAAGACTTGATGACTATTAAGAGCCCAATTTCTATAAGAACTCTTGTCACTTATGAAAGAGAACATTTTGTTTCTTTTTTTTTTAAAGATTTTACTTATTTAGTTATTTGAGAGAGAGAGAGAGAGTGGAGGGGGTAGAGGAGGGAGAGAGGGATAAGCAGACTGTGTGCTGAGAGTTGGGCTCTTTCAGTACCCTGAGATCATGACCTGAGCCAAAATCAAGTCAGATGCTCAACCAACTGAGCCACCCAAGCTCCCCTAGAATATTTAATTTCTAATATGCAATCCTCCAGTTCTCTTTCCTCATCTCACCAAAGAGGCTATATCTTATAGATGGTGCAACAACAAAAATGTTGAAGACTTTATCAGCCTGATGCTGAGACACTGAAAATATAGACAATTGCCCTATAGAATAGACTGGACTCATAGTAGACTTTTTATAAGCAATAAATAAACCTTCGTTGTACTAAGTTCCTAAGATTTGGGTAATGATTATTACCACAGCATGACCTCACCTATATTTATTGTTATCAAAATTACTACCAAATGAGACTTTTTGTACTTTGTGATCATGCAGGCTGAAGAAAAACATTCTAAAAGTAAGGTATTACTTCTAGAGTAAATGAGTAAAAGAAGTAAATTATCATTAAATTCTTTTATGCTTTGTAAGAATTTAAGTTCAGGTTTTACCATTTTACTGATGCTTATATAATCTCATAGGTCATGTTTTCATGAAGATTAGAGACAAAAATGAATCAATTGATATCTTTTTAAACTCTTTTAATCTAATTCTCTGAGTAGCACCCAAAATATTAAATTGAATTTGCATATTCTATTGCCATAAATTATGAGAGGTATTTTTAACTCTTTCCAGGAAGGTAAGTTATATATGTCAGATCCTTTGAAAATTGTGACTGGTTGTCAAAGTAGAACATTCAAGATACGTTGGAAATCAGGGGTTACCATGTGAGAAGAGTCACTGTCACTTTTTATTTTTTCCTTTAGGGATATCCTATGGTTATTGACATTATGCTGTTTGATATAAAATGAGGAAATTGGTCAGTAGGATAAAGAAATAATATGAATGTGTCTGACTTTCCCAACAAGGAACAAATTTACTATCCAAGTGGCAAGTGATTGTCTTAGTTAGTAACAGGTTAACAGAAAATCCAGTGATGAAATCAATAAGATGTGGTAGCAAATGAAGAGTACTAATGGAAAGACTGGCTCACTCCTGAGCCATTGAAATAAAACTTTGTATAATCCCTCTGTAGTTTCATTTGTAATAAATCCATGAGGAAGTAACATTGGCTTAGTCATTCACGATAGACAGTCTCAATTCTGTCTGCATATTATAATGTTCTTCAAAGAGTATTTTTTTTTTTTAGAAAAAATGTTCAGGTCTCTCATACAGAAATTTCAATTTGGTAGACTTCCTAAGAATCTTTTTAAAGGTTTCACTGGTGATTTTCATAAATATATCAGTAATGCTAGAAATTCTTTATGGTTTGCTCAATGTATCTATCATAGGACACATTCTTAGTTTGTAGAACTGGAATATGCCAAAATATGTTATACTAAAAGAATCTTAGCAGCATGAAAGTAAGGTGGATTTTTTTTTATCTATGCCTGGATATATTTATAAAACATATTCAGAAAAAAAACAGAAAAATGAAGAAGCGGAAATATATAAAGAATAAGGGAAGACATAGCACTGTGTATTATATGCAACTAATGAATCATTGAACATTATATCAAAACTAATGATGTACTATATGTTGGCTAACTGAATTTAAATTTAAAAAAAAAAAGACTAAAAGAAGTACAAAAAGCCAAATAAAATTTCAGTTCTTCTGAACACATAACTTCAGGAAAGTGCGAGAATTAAACTGCACTCCAATTAGAAAGGCATTCTTATAGCTATCCTAGCTTTAGAACTTTATCTATAGAGAATGATGGCCATCGAATCATATTTCCCCTGTATTACATTTTAATAATATCTTCTATTCTTTAATTTTTGTCTAATTCTGTTGCTCTGCAACAATTATGTATGCTGACAGAGCCATTTTTTATATAACCACTCAAAAAAAATATTTAAACAATGCAATTTATAAATGGGACACCTTATTTGGTTCCATAGAAGCTTCATAGAATAAGTAGGATTTACAAAATAGAAAACAAAACTAAACTGTAAAATCTCCTACAATAGGCAGTTGGGATACTATTTGTTATCACTTAGTTAATGATTCGATCAACATAATTTAGTGATCAAATATTATCAATGTCAGAGGGCAAAAGCTTCATATTTTTAAAAGTGAGTATAGGGGACACCTAGGTGGCTCAGTCGGTTAAGCGTCTGCCTTCGGCTCAGGTCGTGATCCCAGGGTCCTGGGATAGCGCTCTGTGTTGGGCTCCCTGTTCGGCGGGGCTGTTTCTCCCTCTCCCTCTGCCTGCCGCTCCCCCTGCTTGGGCTCTCTTTTTGTCAAATAAATAAAATCTTTAAAAAAGAGAGAGAGATAATTTTGATTACTTGAACTCTGAAATATATATATATATATATATATATATATATATAGCTACACTTGCTTAAACATTGAAGTTCCTTGAAATCATTGAAAATCACTAATGTAATGAAAATTAATTCTGTGGAATATTTTAACTCAGCCATGAGGGATATTGTACTGCAGAACATACATCTTTCAACCAATAATTTCTGGCTAAGATAAATATGCTATCTCTTGTAATTCCAAAAATGTGTCCAATTAGAATACCATTTTTGACCTTAATAAGTACTGAAAATCGCAAACCAGGGGATTACAATCTTTGTTTTACCATACACATATTTAATTTTCCCATGAAATCTTTATTGTTAAACCAATCAGATTAATTTTTTGAAAGTCTTTTCAATTTTTTTGTTACATTTAGATCTGTGATATATTTAGATGGTTAATCGTTAATCTGATTGGCTTACTTGCAAACATTGCCTTACTCTCTTCTTCATGGCAATCCAAGATTTATGATCAGAGCTTATTTGGCTGTCAGTGGTAATGTACACAAATAAAATCTAATGTACACAAATAAAAATGTACCCACAATATTTAACCCATAGGTCACCTTCAGAATTTCTAATTGCTGACCTTCCTACAAACTAGTGTACCCATTTATACACAGTGACAACTTATTATTTTTCTCAAATAAATTGAACTACATTGTTTGGTGTTTCCAGAAGTCCTGTTTTTGTTTGTTTGTTTGTTTGTTTGTTTGTTTTAAACAGTTTCTAGATTTCCCTTCTTCTGATTATGCTAACTTCAAGACTAAGTTGTATAGACTTTCTATTTGGTATTATGAATCACATAAATATTTCAATGAAATTTGTGCTTGAGAAGTCAACATACAACCTGTAATAGTTAAGATGAACTGATTTCATAAAATGTAAACCAATCATGATTTTGTGAATAGTTTTTTTTTTTAAGATTTTATTTATTTATTTGATAGAGAGAGACAGTGAGAGAGGGAACACAAGCAGGGAGAGTGGGAGAGGGAGAAGCAGGCTTCCCGCGGAGCAGGGAGCCCGATGCGGGGCTCAATCTGAGGACCCTGGGATCATGACCTGAGCCGAAGGCAGACACTTAACGACTGAGCCACCCAGATGTCCCTTGTGAATGTTTTCATGAATTATTATATGTGCGTCTCATTTAAAAAAGAATATTTTCCTGTAAGTCTCAAGAGCAAGACCATGGGATGATTTAAATTGTTTTGATATATTCATAATAAATCACTTTAATTTCCGGATGCTAGAGGGAAGAAGCAATTACAAGATCTGTTACTAAAATACGTGTTCTGGTACTACCACTGTCTTTGTCAAAGTGGAGCATTTTGTTTTCTCATCATAAGATAAAAGGTTATACTAATTGTTCTTTGTATATCCCCTACTGGTTCACATTTAGTAAGACTGTGAGTGGATAAAGGTAAACTGAAACTTTTATCCATCCAATGACTATTGGTAAATAAAGGTGAGCAGAAAATTTTTATTACCGTTCTCAGATTTTCTTTCAAGTCTCTGAATCTATCTGTAAGAACTTTTTTTAGATATGTGGCCACTGCTTGATATTGTTTTTTGTATTAAGACTATTCTTAGTGATTCTCCAGAATAATAATTCATGTTATTCAAATGTTAATAGAGATATTTCCACCTTTATTTGTGCTATTCCTAAAGATATGCCTCTGCTAGGATAAAAGCCTTTCACAATTTATTTTTACTTCCTATCTTCTTGGTTATCCTACTTGGATAATCTCCTCTGAAGTAAGTATCAGCATTTAGAGGTAACATAAATGTACAGTAATCCTTTAAGCTACACTTAGCTAACAGATTGTACTTCTTACAAGCCAATTCGTGTTTATTCTTTGATAAAATACTTTACTTGCAAACATAATTGTTCACTGAGATTTACCAGCTATAAATATGTGTGTATATTTTTAAGCTGAATGTAATAAATGGACTTCATTGATACATGAAAATAAAATAAAATAAATTGTGATCTGCAAGAGAGCTTTTATCTAGTATATATTTCAACCATTCAAGTTTCAATTTGTTAAATTTTTTATATGCACTTTCCAATATCACATGTAATATTAGAAGCTATGATTAGAAACAAGCCTGGGGGACTAGATGAATCATGGGGTTGCTAATAGGATATTAAGTCTTTTACATCCACACAGTCATTTGGTTGAAATCTAGCCAACATTAATAGGGTACCATATTATAATTTGCCAAATGAAATGACTATGTTACGAGATTCAGTTCTATTGAAGAGGGCTACAGAGTACTTTATACTGACCAATGCCATCGCTGTAATATTACAGGTAGTTCATTTTATAATCCACTACTGACCATTCATAATTGCTCTGTGAAAGATCAATGAAGGTCCTTAATTAGTATCTAATGTGAGATAGTTTTGTGTGGTGGGTGTAAATATCAGTTTAGAAGGAATTAAATATTTAAATATCCTGTATCATAAGGATATTTTTGAAGACACATATTTTCTTTTTTTTAATTTTATTATGTTAATCACCATACATTACATCATTAGTTTTTGATGTAGTGTTCCATGATTCATTGTTTGCATGTAATACCCAGTGCTCCATTCAGTACGTGCCCTCTTTAATACCCATCACCAGGCTAACCCATCACCCCACACCCTCCCCTCTAGAATCCTCAGTTTGTTTCTCAGAGTTCATAGTCTCTCATGGTTCGTCTCTGCCTCCGATTTTCCCCCCTTCATTTTTCCCTTCCTGCTATCTTCTTCTTTTTTTTTTAACATACAATGTTGAATCACAGACCTGTAACTCTGAAACAAATAATACATATTTTCTTTAAATGTACTAACTCTAATGTGATAACATGGAGTTAAGGCTCAAAATATAGTGAAAAAAAAACACAAAGAGAGCAGTGAAATTATTGATCAAGTTACATATCTCTTTAAGAGATTTTATGATCTTAAATATAAAAAGTGACAAAATAATGTTCACTAGCCCTATGACACAAAGGAAGTAATTTATACTAGGGTAACAATGTAGTGTTTGTAGAACTTCATGACTAAAATTCAGACAGTTGGCTTAATATTTGTGGCATAAAAGCATAGTAAAAATTACTATTTTGATTTTATTTCAGATTTTTATTTTTTTTCCATCCATCCAATCTTATATCTTATAATGTAAGAGAGTTGTTTTAGCATGCTCCTGGCATAAAATATAAAACAAGTTGAAAGATAAGCACTTTTTAATGTACTTCTGGGCATTAAGAACATGAACCATTCTCTAAGTCATTAATTTGCTAGTAATTCTCTTCCGATGAAGAAATTTGCCTGAGGCTGTGATCTAGGATCATAACCAAAGTAATATGATAGATTTCCATGAGCCATACATGAAAATTACCTTCATTAGCTCATAGTGGTTTTTTCAAATTTGTTCTACACCCCAGAATACATAGAAAATGTTGAACCTCCTTATGACAATAGTAATTAATAGGCAATTATTCTCAAATGGGGGTGGGAATGTGGCACATATCAAAATCTCTTAGAATTGGGGGTAGGATTTCCTCACATGTCATTTCACCTTATAATATCACTACTTCCCAAACTATCCCTGATGCTTCTAATTAGAATGATTCTTGAAGTCATATAGGTCCATAGTTCTGTGGAGTTTCTACTCATATGGCTCCAACATTTATTTTCATTCAGAAAAAAAAAAAGTGTTAGTGTCCTATGTTTCAGGTATCATGCAATCAATTTGTGACACAAACATTAATTTAACACAAGCCATACCTTTATAGACTAGAAAACCAATGACTGTAGATACGTAATTAATGTTATGTTTTGCGGAGTGGTAGTCAAAAGTTCTAGGGGTTGAGTCAGGCTTCCTAGAGGAATTGAATTTTAAGCTGAACTTTGAACAATGCGTGACTTAACCAACAAAAACAGGGTAATAGATATTCCAGAAAAGATGAGGAGAAAAGGGGAAAGCACCAATAACTGAGAGAGTATGAGAATTTAGCAAACAATAACTAATTCCATGCATCTGTAATTCCTGGTGAATGTGATTAACTATTAGAATATAACCAGAAAGATTAGTTGGGGCAAGAGCATCCCTACCCACGCAAATTTGAACATAGTAGGTATAGAATAGGGTTCAGAATTTGTGTGATTTTGATGCAACTAGGAGTTTAAGGACCACTTGAAACTTGGAATTTAAGGACCACTCCTCTAGGTTAGAGAAACACAATAAATTATATTAACTTAAAGAATGTGATGAAACAAGAACAAAGCATAATTCTTGCATTTATGAACCTCTAATGGAAAGCCATTAAAGTAAGACATAAGAAAGCATATACAATTACTGTGGGAAGAGAAAGGAATGGAACTTAATTTATTCTGTAGTGGAGGTCACAGTAGTTTTCTGAGAGGTGACACATGATGAGTCCAGAGGATAAGCAGGAGTCAGCAAAGCAGGAGCGAGGGGTAGGATTTGGACTCATTGCAAGTAGAAGAAGCAGTTAAAGAAAAGTTACAGCAACATCTTGTAGATGAGGTAGCATGTATTAATTTTCTTTGGCTGTGTAAGAAACTACCACAACTAGTGACTTGAAATAACATACTTTTTTTGTCTCACAGTTTCCGTGGGCCAGGGTCCAGGCATAGTTTAGCTGGGACCTCTGCTCAGGGTCTTACCAGGTTTCAGTGTGAATCTAGACTATACCGCATTTTTTCTCTTTCTTTCTTTCCTTTTTTTTTTTTTAAACTTATTTATTTATTTATTTGTGAGAGAGAGAGAGAGAGAGCACACAAGCAGGGAGAGTGGCAGGCAGAGGGAGAAGCAGGCTCCCCTGCTGAGCAAGGAGCCCAAGATGGGACAGGATCCCAGGACCTTGGGATCATGACTTGAGCCACAGGCAGATGCTTAACCAACTGAGCCACCCAGGCATCCCTAGATGATTCTGCATTTCTTATGGAGTTTGAGGTTCTCTTCCAAACACATACGGTTTTTGGCAGAATTAGATTCCTTGCAGTCATAGTCCTGAGGTCCCTGTTTTCTTTTTATTTCTTTTTTAAATTTTTTTATTGTTATGTTAATCCCCATACATTACATCATTAGTTTTAGATATAGTGTTCCATGATTCATTGTTTGTGTATAACACCCAGTGCTCCATGCAGAACGTGCCCTCCTCAATACCCATCACCAGGCTAACCCATCCTCCCAACCCCCTCCCCTCTAGAACCCACAGTTTGTTTTTCAGAGTCCATCGTCTCTCATGGTTCTTCTCCCCCTCCGATTTCCCCCCCTTCATTCTTCCCCTCCTGCTACATTCTTCTTCTTCTTTTTTTTCTTTCTTAACATGTATTGCATTATTTGTTTCAGAGGTACAGATCTGAGATTCAACAGTCTTGCACAATTCACAGCGCTTACCAGAACACATACCCTCCCCAGTGTCCATCACCCAGTCACCCCATCCCTCCCAGCCCACCCCCCACTCCAGCAACCCTCAGTTTGTTTCCTGAGCTGAGGTCCCTGTTTTCTTATTGACTATCAGCTAGGGCTGTTCCTTGGGATGTGGCCCTCACACAGGCCCGCTATTACAATGCGGCAGCTTACTTCTTCAAGGCCTGCAGGAGAATCTCTTTCTCCAGACTGCTAATCGTGAGAATGGCTAGCCCATCATTTTTATAATATAATGTAAACAAATTAAGAGAATGGCATCCAATCATCTTTGTCATATTTTATTGTCTAGAAGCAAGTAACAAGCTCTGCCCACACTCAAGGGGAGGGAATTATACAAGGATGTGATTCATTGGAGTTTATCTTAGATTCCTGCCTACCACAGAGTGTCAAGGGATATTAAGGGGATAGTCATAGGTTTGACAAACACAAGCTTGAATCTGAAGGAAAAGCTCTTTATTTTTTTAAATTAATTATTAATTTTTTAGAGAGAGAGAGTGAGTGGGGAGAGAGGCAGAGAGAGAGAATCCTCAGCAGACTCCCTGCTGAGAGTGGAGCCCAACGTGGGATTTGATCCCAGGACCCAGAGATCATGACCTGAGCCAAAATCCAGTTCGATGCTTAACCAATTGAGCCACCCACGTGCCCTGGAAAAGCACTCTAAATAGAGGCAAATGTAAAACAAAAGAGAGAAGGACATATTCTAGACATTTTGATGCATAAGAAAAGGGGTTTATGCCGTATTATTATAATATTTAGGCAAAAAATATAATCTATAGATTTACTGGCTTTCTGATTAAGAAGCTAAGCTTGGTCTCTTTCCTCTACTTATATGCAAGACCAGTGACTGGTTATTTGGGTGTTTTTTGTAACATCAGTCTACCGATAAACTGTAAACGTTCTGTTTCTGATGAATACTCAATTCATTAAAGATAGATACTATTACTCATCAATTAAATATGAATGTTCCATACCATGCTTAGCACTGTACTTAATCTAAGCTTATAATATTGACATTTTTCATATAGATGTACTATTAGCATTTACATTTGCTGAGAGAATATGGAAAACATATTCATGTTATTTGCAGCAAAATAATAAGTGCAATGCAATGTATATCAAAGGGGAATGTTCAACAAAATGAACGTAAATAATTCAAGATGAAGTTAATAAGGAAGAATGTCATTTTCCTTATGATAGTTTTTCATCAATGTCCTAATAAAGCCATTAGTAACAAAATCTTCAAATAATTGGATAATAATTTATTAAATAAAAATTATCATTTGAACAGTGGACAAAACTTGAGATGAAAACCTGGATTTTACCAAGTGAAAATGGAGGAAAAGTTTAAAATCAGTAATTCCCATTCTGGTCCAGAGTTCTCCCAATATTTAATTACACATGCCAATTATTAAAAAAAAAACAATGAAATTTGATTTCTAGTTTCTAGGCTAATAATTTTTTCTCAAAAATAACAGATAACTACTCATTTGTCCACTAGGATTTCATTGAAGAAACTGCCTTGAATCATTGAAAAATAAGAAAATCTACATTCTTTGATCCTGTACATCAAGTCCCAGCAAACATTCCCATTATTAGTATTATAAATTGTGAATATTTTATATTTTCCTATAGAAACCACATTCATTGATTGCTTTCTTAGACTTTGCTCGTCTGAGCATGGATCACCAAGGTCAAGTCATGTTAAGTTCCCCACTCCACTTTGTAAAAACAAAGCAAAACAAAGACAAACAAACAAAACCCCCACAACTCTTAGTTCTCCTTCTATAAAATATGAACGGGTTCGAAGTGGATATAAGCAACAAATCAAAAAAACCCTCCCAATCTACTGTGATATAAAGCAAATGCTTTATTTCATTAATCCTTTCAAACTTCCTAGATTCTAAGTACTTTTATCTCTTCTCTTTATTGATCAAAAGCCTGAAACACAAGATCTGCCATTTTGTATATTGCAAAACAGAAACTTCAGTCTAGGTTCATTTGACTCAAGACTCTATGATAAGTGCTCCCCAAATTCCATTCTTGGCTAAATGATGGCTCTGAATGAATTATGAGTGCCAAGATATTGATACCTCAGTACCAGTGCTCGTTAGGCATTGTCTTGTGATTCCTGAAGCCCTTGAACTGGTCGTTTCTGGGTGGATTCCAAAGGCATGGCAGAAATCTGGTCATTTTCTGTGTAAGCTAGCACATTAAAATTTTGGCAAGTGTTGTTCCCAGCTCAGAGAATACCATTGTGAAATGCACAAACAAGACGTTGGATATTATAAAATTTAGATTATAGAAAGGTAACACATTTTTTTTTAACTAAACAAAAATACATCAGAAATATACAAAAGTACATTGAAAATGCAAGTCAAATATTGTTAAGCATTAAGAAGAAAATACAAACTACCATGATAGGTAATGTGAATATGCCCCAGTCTACTGTATAGAGACTGGTCAATGAGCATTATTTTGAGAAGGTGATATTTGAACTGATAATAGAACAACATGAAAGAGCTAATCATTTGGAAATCTGGGATAAGAATGTGTTCACCCAAGATAATAGCAAGAGGAAAATATAGCATAGCACCATGGAGAATTCAGGTATTTAGTTTTTAAAATGCAGTAATATAATGAATCTAAAAATGCCCTTAAAATTGAAATTAAGTGTTTAACCTATGAGAAGTAAATGGGCCCTTATTATTATTCATTAAGTAATGAATAATTTTGATGATTATCTCTTCTTGCTATGAGATATTTGAGTATTCTATTCTTCAGTATGGATTTGAACACTCAATTTGTCTCTATGGTGTCTTTTTTTTCTTAAGATTTTATTTATTTATTTGAGAGAGAGAGAGCATGAGAGAGAGATCATAAGCAGGGGGAGGGGTAGAAGGAGAAGCATACTCCCTGCTGAGCAGGGAGCCTGATGCAGGACTCAATCCCAGGACCCTGTGATCATGATGTGAGCTGAAGGCAGAGGCTTAACTGACGGAGCCACCTCTATGGTGTCTTATAATGGCTGAAGGTGATTAGTAGCTCTTGGATAGATACGAAATTGATTTATTCAAATCAATTTATTCACAACTGTGGATGATCTTGATATCAATGCAAATTTTAACAATTAGAATTTATTGTTTTGGCCAACTGTGTTACTTAATAAGCTCTCCCTACCATCTTGTACCAATGCTGGCATTTCTGAAGGGTTCATTATATCTTTGTTGATTTTTCTGGTTCTGTGTACTTGAACTCTTATAGCCAGAAATTATTCAGCTGAGATAGTTTAGGATTTCCAAGCTAAATATGGGAATTTAGGTTAGATTTGAACCTCAGATAAACAAAAAATCATTGTTTAATGTAAGCATTTCCCAAATATTGCATGTGACACACTTATCCTGAAAAATTTGCTGAATATTAATTGTGCCTTTATACAAATAGAAATAAAATGATGGCAAATGGAAGCATTTCCATTATGGTATATGGAGATCTGCATGGTAAATGGAAACTTTGGGAATTCATGGTCTGTTATACTTTTATTTGAAGAAGATCTTGTTATGGGAAAAGCATAGCTGCTGTAGAAGACATGACCAATTATGATTTTTCCATCAACAAATTTAACTTTTGTCTATCTGGATCAGAATTAAAGCTTAAATTAAGTTGTTTTTCTCTGATATTTACATCATTGCCCCCTGCATGTGGGATTAGATTAAAATGATCATAACATATATAAGAGTTCAGTGAAGTAGAAAGAAGAAATTTACTGAACTTTGGTCATTATAATTTCCTACCTGAAAGTATAGCAAGTCATATGTATTAACTTACTAGGGGTATCATAACAAAGTACCACAAACTGAGTGGCTTAAACAATAACAATTTTTTTTGTCTCACAGTTATGGAGTTTGGAAGTCTAAGACCAAGGTGTGGGCAGCGTTGATTCCTTCTGAGGACTGTGAGGGAGCATCTGTTTCACATCTCTCTCCTAGCTTCTGGTGGCTTGCTGACAATCTTTGGCATTTCTTGGCTTGCAGAAACATCATCCCAGTCTCTACCTTCATCTTTTTATAGAATAGGTATGTCATGTCTGTGTCTGAATTCCCCCTTTTTATAAAGTCTCCAGTCATATTAGATATCTACCCTACTTGAGTATGACCTCATCTTAATCAATTACATCTGCAATTACCTTTTTTTCCAAATAAGGTCATATTCTGAGGTACTGAGGATTATGACTTCAATATATGAATTTGGGGTAAGGAGTGACACAGTTCAACCCATAACAGCACAACAGAAAGTTGTGGACATAAAAATTCCAAAAAGCTAGGGCCTGGCTTTAAATTTGGCTCTTTATCATCTGCACTATCTTTGGCAAATCTCTTAATTTTTTCCTGTCTCAATTATATAATCTGCAAAACGGAGCTAATGACTTCAGCCTTGTTTCTTCACAGGGATGTTGGGATAATCACAGGAACTTATGAAATTTTTATAAGAATTACCAAGTAAAATATAAATCAGCCCCTTAGCAACTTTAGAGGTAAGTAATCTACAAATCAAAATATAGCTAGGTGAAAATAACCCCATTTGTTTTTAGTGTCTGAAAATGGAACATAAAAAATAACAGTGAATCATTTTTAACTACTCTTCTACATTGTATCAATCCAGTCGCCAGAAGGAACTAAATATTGCTAGTCCATTCCCTTTTCTCTGCCAACATAGCCATTGGCTTTTATTATTAAAAGGATCTCTCCAGGTGCCTGGGTGTCTCAGTTGGTTAAGCATCTGCCTTAGGCTCAGGTCATGATCTCAGGGTCCTGGGATAGAGCAGGTCAGGCTTTCTGCTCAGTGCGGAGTCTGCTTCTCCCTCTCCTTCTGCCTGGCACTCGCCCTGCTTGTGCTGTCTCTCTCTCTGTGTCAAATAAATAAAATCTTAAATAAATAAATAAATAAATAAACAAACTGATCTCTCAACAGGCCTTTCAATATACATTCCCTATCCTATGTACCTGCCCTCATTCTTTTTTTCTTAATATAATTTTCTTAAAAACAATATGTGAACCTGGCACTAATAGTAAAGAATAGAGAAGGGCCATTGTTGATGTGCGGAGATCTATTGGTGGGCACAAGCAACAAAATAGAAACATTCTGGAAAGCTTTATAATAACTTCTCTTATGTTTTTATATTCTAATTTTAAACCATGAATAAAGATATGATTAAAAAAAAGAAAACTAGAAGCCAATCTCATTTGTGAATAAGATACAAAAGAAAAAACACAATAGCAAATCAATCCACTAGATTAATCTCCCATGGCCAAGAATAATTTACTCTAAGAATACAATGATGTTTTAAAATTAGAAAATTTATTTGTTTCATTATATTAACTGTTTAAAAGAAAATTACTTAATTGATTATCTTGAACATATGAAAAATCTGATCAAATTCAGCCTCCATTTCTTATTAAAAAAACTATAGTGAATTAGATGTATAGTGGAAATGTTTTTATATAAAATGCATGTACTTGAAGCCATCAGCAAACATTGTCTCTTATTCACTAAGTTTTAAAATTCAGATGCACAGAGAAGAGTATTATAATTGTAGGAGTATTGCAATGAACATTCATGTATACTTCTAGATTCTCCATCCTTGAAATTTTACCACATTAGTTTCTCCTCTTTTTCTTCTCTCAACCATTTGAGAGACCTTTTATAGGCAGGATCCTAATTCATGCCTAAATACTTTATTATATGTTGCCTAATATGAGAGCATTCTCCTCCATGATCATAGTACAATGGTCAGGCTCAAAAAATTTAACAATAACAAAAAAGCATTATCTACTATTTTAAATTTCCTCATTTATCTCATTGTCTTCTATAGCCATTTTCCCTACTCTTGAGTTACATTGCATATCATTGTTTTGCCACTTTAGTCTCTCTTAGGATAGAACACTTTCCCACTTCTTGTGTGTGTGTGTGCGTGTCTGTGTGTGTGTGTGTCACATTTTTTGAGGAAACCAGACCAGTTGTTTTGCGTCATGTCTGTCAATTTGGATTAGTTTCTCATAAACTCAGGTTAAATTTTTTTACTATTGCCTGATGCATTGTCTCTTTCAGGGATGCATACTTGGAGACACAGAATATCAGTTTATTCCAATTTGGCATTACTTTTGGTTAGTGTATTGGCTTTCTATGTCATAAACATAAGTGTCTGCATTTGGTTTAGGTCATTATCCCAGGGTCCTGGATGGAGCCCTGCAACTGGGTCCTTACTCAGTGGGGAGTCTGCTTTTCCCTCTCCTTCTGCCCCTCCTCCACTGTTTGTGCTCTCTCTCTCTCGCTCTCTCTCTCTCAAATAAATAAATAAAATATTTTTAAAAAATAAAAAATAAATAAAACAGGATTCCTGATACATGGTGAAAGCCCTTGGAATAACAATAGTAATAATACCATGGTAGCGGGGACAATAGCAGTGGGAATTTTATCACTGGCAGGATGTGTGGGGTGTGGTATGATGTGGAACACAAGGAAAGTGCATGAGGGCAAGTGAGAAACTCATGGGCAGCCAGAGTAGTACATGAGATCTGGCTTCTGACACTAAACATAAGTCAGTCTTGACATGTATGGGTAACTTCTTAACATTTCTCATGGGAGTTCATCATGTGGCCAAAAAGCTAAAAGTGGTTTGCTGTTCATTATCTATACGTTGGCATGCATGTAGCATGTATATATCTTTTATTATTTGTTTTTCTCTTATTAATTTTATATTGCAAATGTCATGCATGTTGATTACAGAAAACAAATAACAAATAAGAAAATGTAAACCGCTGTTAATATCTAGGAAATAAAATACTAAACCACTTAGGGTATATTTCAGTTGTTTCTTTTCCATGCATGTTCACACACAAACTGATTTGACTGAGAACAATATGATTCTAAATTTTAACCTCCTTTTGTAACAGCCTATAATATATGATGAAATCTCTCCTGTGTCACTAAATAGTCTTATGTTATATTATGTAAATGGCTTCAGAGTGACCCCCTAAGGCAGAGGCTGCCTGGGTGTTCAAGATCCCAATTCCTCTTCCTGGATACATGGAAAACTATATTTCCCAGCCTAAAATATGTCTCTGACTAATTTTAGAATACTACTTTTACCATTAGGATCATTTTGAATGTCAAAACTAGCAGTGATAATTCAGCTAATGTCAAGGCTAATAATGTAAGCAGATTGCAAAAATCCCTGTCTGTGAATTGTTTGATAATTGAATCATCCTGATTTGTCATTGTTATTAATTAAACATAGAAATGGACAAACAAATAAACAACGTGGACTGCAAACAAACATTTCTTTTAGTGCAGACCCCTCTGGAGAGTCCAAAATTTAGAAAGGTTTACCGGGTATTGTTATCATTGTCCTGAACAAGAACATTGTTTTTGGTTTTGTGTTCAGTTATTTCTGAACTTCCCCATTCAGGCCTCATCATTTTAACAGTTGATAGTACAGAAATATCAATGTGAAAAATCTCTTGCATGGGGATATCCATGTGACCAAGATCTTGTGCAAAATGAGCCAATATACAAGTCCAGTGGATTCAATTATAAAAAAAAAAACAAGAATAGTAAAACCCCCAAATGACCACTTAATTCTTAGGAAAAACACAAATCCATGCATATGATACACTTTTTCCTAAAATAGCCTTCAACTGAAAAGTCAGGGAGCTGGCAAGTTAGCCCTTCTGTGCGCCTTAGAGAAATGACCTTAATAGCCTTTCATTTTCTTTCCTCCTGCTTCACTCTTATTCTGCTTCCCAGCTATGATTTTTTTTTTCAGTTGGCATTCCATGCAAACCAATGTTGTTACCTTTGGTTATGATTTTATATTTTAACCTTATTTTCTCCTTGACATTTACCCTCCCATCCATGATCTGTTTTTCCTAGCAGGAGGGCCTTCTTCTCCTTCTGTGTCACATAATAATAAGATCAGAAGGGTAGACGTGGGATGCTCAGAGCCTGGTCTCCTGCTGCAGCTAGGTCTCCAAGGTTAGATCTATTATTATTTCACGTTTACCTTCTTCCGAGTGGTGCCGGTGGAACAAGTAACAAATGTCTTCTCAACTCTCCTATTTTCCTTCTACCTTCTCTCTCCACTTTTCTAGAGCTTTAATGGCCAGGAAAACAAATACTGTTTTGACATTGGGTTCCTAGTCAGACTTGATTTTGTATACAACGATTCTTCTTGAGTTAGCCTGTTCTGAAAAACAGTTAATAGAGAAAAATCCCATACAGTTTTTAAATAATATAGTTAGACCTTTTGTTTTTCAACACTCTCTTTCTCTTGCTGTGAGCAAACACTTATTATAAATGTCAGAGAAAGAAAATGTCCTGAAAGATTCTTGTCCTTTCAGTTTGAATGTTACAGCTGTATTTTTGAGGAAGACTTGCAGAAATATTTTATATTCCCATTAAAAATAATTTTATTTCACCTGAAATTCTCTTGAAACCTTGTGTGTTTCACATTGGAAAAATATTTATATGTAGATAATACAGCTATTATTAACTTACTCTAACAAATGTAACTTGCTCTCCTCAGAATTAGCCGTTTAGAGTGTATCTGGCCAAGAGATATTCAAAGTTCTAACTTCCTCTTATACTAACTAGAACACTGTGTGGGCAGCTGCGTTACTCAGCAGAATTACCCATCCATGAGGATGAGTAATATCTCCTAACATTTTCCAAAACCTATGTACACACGAGTTGCCTTAAAATTCTCTTTGCTATTTTCTAGAGAAATGGGAAAAATGTGAAAACATGAAGAATATTTAGAACAAGTGCTAATCCCAAACAGTTTAAAAATAAGGACAAACTACATGGGGATTTCAATCTGGGAAAGATATAATGGTTGAGGAACTTAAATATCTCAATGTCTTATTTTTGCATTTCAACAGTAATAGCTAGGGACTAATTTGAGATGATCATAGAGCTAATTGACGTAGTTGAGAGGGTACATATCTTATTTTTGTTTTTCATTGAATCAGGGACTTTATTATTTTAAAATAATATGCTCAAGACTTATTTTTGTTACAATCTGACACAATGATTTAGTATTGAAGCCTCATGATTAGGGTTGATACACAAAGTTTTAGGAGATGAGATTTTACCATATAATGGAAAGTTACTAAGGTAAAGACCAATTTGATTTCTTGTTTCTTTGAAGTACTTTTCAGAATGTATTGGTTCTTTTGAACAAAAGGCTATATCTTTTGTGCGTATTAGATTGCCTTCGTGGCCCCATTCTTCAACCATTCCTGCAGCCATGCCCTTACTATGACCTCATAATAGGTGAAGTGTATTTCCTATCCTTGACTTTGGAATTGGTTCTGTGACTTGCTTTAACAAACAGAAGAGTCACGAGTGACCATATACCATTTGGAAATCAGATATTAAACATGCCTTCTTGTTTCCTTTTACCTTTTTTCACTTCTGCTATCATCATGAGAAGAGCCTTAATCTATTAGTCAAAAGTGGACTAGTGACATATATGAAGCAGAGCCCCCCAGTGTTGCCCACGGATCTTTATTTAGTAAGATGCACAACCACCGCAAGTGAAACACATCCATCCAGTTGGTCCCTGCTTAAATCAGCCGAGCTCACAAAGCTGTGTTTGTGTGAGAATAAGTGATTGTTGTTTAGAATTCGATTTAACAGTGTTAATGGGTATAATGACATACATAAACAGCACATATTTAAAGTACACATTTTGATGAGTTTTGACATATGTATATATCCACAAAATCATCATCACAAAATTGCCCTCACAAGATAATGAACATAATGATCACTCCCAAAATTTGCTCACACTACTTTGTTTATTCGTCCTCCCCACAGCTTACTGCCCACCTCACCCAAGGGTAACCACAGATCTGCTTTTCATTTTCATAGTGAGGTTTTCTAGAATTTTATCTAAGTGAAATCAAGTAATAGGTACGCTTTTTTTGTCTGCTTTTTGTCAGCAAGTTTTCTTTGAGAATCATGGATGCAGGAGCATATATCAATAGTTCATTGCTTTTGATTTCTGAGTAATTTTCTATTGTGTGGCTATTCCACAGCAGTCTTATGCATTAACTTTTTGATCACTGTTCGTGTTGTTTCCACTTTGGGGGCTACTAAAAATAAAGCTGTTATGAACATTCAAGTACAACACTTTCTCCTTTCTCCTTTCCTTTCTCTTGAGCAAATGCCTAGGAGTGCAATGACTTGGACATATGGTAAATGTATATTTAACTTATTAAAAAACTGCCAGACTGTTTTCCAAAGTGGTTGTAGAATTTTTATATTCCCAACAGTAGTGTGTGAGAGTTCCAGTCTATCCATATCCTGGCCAACACTTGATATGATCAGTCCTTTAAAATTTAGACACCTCTGGTATATGGTATATCCTCATAATTTTAATTTGTATTAACCTAGTGAACAGAGTCATGAAATACCTTTTAATGTACCTATTGTCATCCATATATCTTCTTTGGTGAAATGTCCAAATCTTTGCTACTTTAAATTAGGTTTCTTGTTTTCTTAGTGAATTTTGTTAAGTTCCTTATATATTTTGGATAGAAGTCTTTTATTGGGTATGAACTTTGAAAATATTTTCTCCCAGATTATGACTCATTTTTTTCTGAGTGGTGTTTTCTGAAGGGCAGACACTTAATTTTGATGAAGTTCTCTTTATCAATTTGTTCTTTTATGAATAGTACTTTTTGTTTTCAATCTAAGAAATTTTTTTACAAAACCCTATGTTACACAGATTTCCCCCCATGGTTTCCAGTAGAAATGTTATGGTTTTAGGTTTTAAATATCAGGCTATGATTCATTTTGTGATTCATTATATATGTATGTGACATACAGGTCAAGGTTTTTTCAATTTTTGTTTATTTGTTCATTTTGTGTGTTGTTATTCACTAGTTCCAGCACTATTTGTTGAAAAGATAATCCCTTCGTCATTGAATTGCCTCGGCATTTAGCAAAAAATCAAACTGAGCTATATTAAGTTTCATTGTTCTATTTGTCTAGCCTAATTCTAAAATCACACTGCTTTGCTTACTGTAGCTTTATGATAAAACCTGAAATTGGGTTTTGTTAGCCCGTTCATTTTGATCTCCTTTTTTTCAAAGTTTTAATTTTTTTAGTAGTTTCTATGTCCTTACATATTTATATAAACCTTAGAATCCACCTAACAATTACTTTTAATAGCCTATTGAAATTTTGACTGGTATTATATTGGTTCTATAGATTAATTTGGGGAAAATTGACATCTTAATATTGATTATTCTGATCCATAAACATGCTGTATCTAGCCATTTATTTAGGTCTTCTTTTAAAATTATTCTCATCTCTGTTTGCATTCATTTCTCTCAGCCATGTTTGCAGTTTTCAGCACACAGTTAATATAATCACTTGTCTAATTTATCCCTAACTATATTTTTGATGCAATGTAAATGGCATTGTTTCTAAATGTCTGATTTTTAGTATATAGAAATACATTTGATTAGTATATTGATCTTGTATCATGCAAACTTACTAAGTTCACTTATTAGCGCTAGCAGCTTTTTGTGTAAACTCAGCAGGATTCTCTACACTGATAATTATGCCATTAGCTAATAAAGAAAGCCTTATTTCTTCCTTTACTGACTATATGTCTATAATTTCTTTTTCATTCTATTTTTTTCCAGAAAAAAAACTGTTGCTAGAATTATCCATACCATGTGGAATAGAAGTGGTGAGAGTGAATGCCCTTGTCTTATTTCTGATATTCAGGGAAAACATTCACTTTTCCCCCCATCAAATATGAGATTAGCTGTATTGCTTGGATTCTGCAGATACTAATCTGGCACAATCTTAGGGATCACTTCATTTTTCTCTTCTTACAGAGATCACTATGCTGCCTAGTGTCAAATATCACTAAATCATCATCTCATGTACTTTGTCTGTTTTATTTTAGTTGTCTCAGATATAAAGGTTAATCTAGTCCTTGTTACTCAATCTTGGCTAGAAGTGAAATTCCAGTTTATTAATTCTTGACATAGGCATGAAAGCAATTCAACACTACAAGAAAAGTCTTTTCCACAAATGGAACTGGTACAAGTTTATAAATGTATGGGAAAAATAAACCTTGACACCTACCTCACACCACGCCCAGAGTTAACTTGAGTTGTATCACAGACCTAAAGGTAAAAACTAAAACCACAATACTTGCAGAAAAAAAAAAAAGTAACAGAAAATTTTATGTATGCCTCATTTCCTCAGAAATGTCATAAATATCAATATAATTTAATCAAGGTGAATAACTTTTTCTCGTCATAAAACACCATTAAGGATATGAAAATGCAAGCCATAGTTTGGTAGAATATATGACAAACCGCTTACTTCCTGAATATGCAAAGAAATTTTACAAATCCAAAATATAAAAGATAAACAATACAAAAAATTAAGGAGCCAAAACTTGAACAAATATATATATGAATGGCCATTAAGTTCCTAAAAAGTTGTTCAGAATCATTGGTCATGAAGAAAATGCAGATTATAATCTGTTACAATAAACTTTTGAGCCCGTTTTATCTATCTTACTAAGGAATTTAATTTCTATGTTTTTACCAAAGAGAAATGTCTACAAAAGGAATTGTGTAAGAAACTTTGTAGTGGCTTTCCTCATAGGAGGTAAAGCCTGGAAACAAGACAAATATTTATCAATAGGAGAACAAATAAACACATCTGATGTCCTCTTAGCATAGAATAATACTTTTCAATAAAGACAGAGTAAATAACAGATACACCAAACAACATGAATGGAAATCAAACCATTATTCTGAGCAAAGGAAATAAGGCACAAAATTGTAGATACTGAATAATTTAATAAACATGATGTTTAAGAATAGGCAAAACTTCAGTGGTATAAATAAGAATGATGTGGAGCCAGAGTGGCTGGAAGGAGCATGAGGATACTGTTGGTATGGAAGTGTTCTCTATATTCTGATTCTGGTGGTGGTGGTGGCATGGATTACACATTTATTAAAACTTATGGAAATGTACACTTAAAATCTGTGTATTACATAGTATATAAGTTGTATTTAAATGTAAATAAAACAAAATCAATGCAGATAAAATAATAGAGCTTCTAACACTAAAACATCTCATAATAATTAAATTTTTAACACTGATGTAGGCTCACATATATTTAGAAATATATTTGCTGGTAATTTTATGCTCTAAATTGAAATTGAGAGTGTCTATATCAATGAGAGACATTTTGGTCAAAACATTGTATAGCAAATCACTTCACAAAGCATTTGATGTACCTATTAGTCATCCCACCATCACAAGAAAGGCAATAGGTTGATGCAATAAATGTAATGAGGTATAACACAGGCAAGCAAGTTGGGCAAACTTTGCTTAGGATTTGAAAACTAATGAATGTCTCCACATCTGTGATTTCCTTAAGCCAGGAATTGATTACAAGATTACAAAAAAGGAAGTGTAAATTTGCAGATTAAATTCTATAATATTATCCTTAGCTTTGTTTAGGACCAATGGGTTTTTGGTCCATTAAGGCAGTTTTGGAATTTGAGCAATGGATTATTTTTATTATTATCATTTAATAAATACTTACGGTGTGACTATGATGTTAAGTACTAGCTTAAGTTCCTGAGGGTGCTGGTGGGAGAGAGAAGGATTACACACTCACTAGAAAAATTAAAAGAAAAAGGAAATTATATTAAATGCTATTGATAAATTAAAGCAGGGTAGTGAACAAGTGACTGGGTTGGGAGTTTTTAGGACAACATTAGACAATATGGTCAGGAAAGCCTCTCTGAAGTCATAACTTCTGAAATGAAACCTAAAGGTTGAGATCGTGGGGAAGAGCATTCCAAGCAAAGGGAATAGCAAATATGAAGTTTCTGAAGTAAAATGATCTTAAAATATTTCAAGGGTGCCTGGATGGCACTGTTGGGTAAGCCTCCAACTCCTGATTTTGGCTCAAGTCATGATCTCAGGGTCGTGGATCAAGCCCCCTGTTGGACTTCACACTGAGCTGGGAGTCTGCTTGAGATTCTCTCTCTCCCTCTCCCTCTGCCCCTCCCCTGCTTGCACTCTCTCTCTCTCTCACTCTCAAATAAATAAATAAATCTTAAAAAAAAAATTCAGAACTAGAAAGAAGGTCAGTGTGGCTGGACCATAATAGACAAGGAGTTGCATGACACAGGAAATGTAGCAGAAGGTAGGATCTTAAAATGAGGTCTGTAGACCCATAAAGGAGTTTGACTTTTAATCTAAGGAAAATGGGAAGATATTAGAGTATCGAGCAGTGTTAGGGAGGGACCTGAGTGACATTTTTAAAAGATCACTCTATTTGCGTAAAAAGAGATTATAGAAGGGCAAGATGGAATCTATGACAGTAATTTGGGTAGTCATTGATGCTCTTCTGAGATAGGGGAATACATGTGACAAAACTTATGTTTTGCTAAAAAATATTCTTCCTGTTTGTCAAGAGAAAAACTGAGTAATAGACTTAGCAAGTAAATATTCTAGAGGTAATTTTGAGCCAATCTCAAATTATGTTTTAGCTTCTCATTATGTCAACACTGAAAGTATTTGAAATTATTATTATCTATATTCTACCTGTGTCTTTCATATTTCCTTTTTTTCTGTCTTAGACAATATTTTCAAGTAATATTATGTAACATTTTCTATCTTGGTACACATATGAAAGTGAAGTATTAAGATTACACCAAACCTATTTGTGAAGAAAATATAGATTAGTTTCTGAAAAATTTCTTTCTGAAACTGGAAACAAAGTACTATAGAACAGAAATAATATTACCCCCTTATTAAATCATCTCTTTACTATGCTATCCTAATTCCTAATATTTTGTGTCAGCAGGATATTATGTTCATAATAAGTGTTGTATATACATAAAATATTTGTGTATGTATACATACACACTAAGTTACTAATGATTTCATGATGTGTTTACTTTATCCTCACAAATTCATCTGCTAAATGACCATGCCTAACACTTCTCTAGAGTCTTATTTACACCAAGGAATTATTTAGGCTCATGAAAGAAATTCAGCAATATGTATTTAATAAATTGCATATTCTACACATGTAGGTATATCTGGGGAATTTGTGTTATCTGTCTAAATCATTAATTCACAAGTACAAGTTAAACTTTTTTGTCACTTATTTCATTCATATTTGTGTTATCTCTTTTCACATTACAGAACTAAGCAGTGATTACTGTGGATACATTCTGTGGTAACCTATGATTTATGTTCATTGTAAAGCCATTCTATTTGCACTATTCACTATGAATATCAGGTACTTTCTCTATTTTTATGTCAACATTATTCTGAACAATACTGTTCATCAGTATACCTTTCACAGTCATGAATATTCTGAAGTCAATGGGCAAGCATTTTCTATTGCATGAATTATAATGTTACAGGCTTAGAAAACTGCTGTTGTAATAGAACACTTAATACCATTTAGCTATATTGGCAATATTTTCATATTATTGGACTGTCACAAAGAGATAATATATGAAATGCACTGAAATATACTTACATAAATTGGTGAAGCTAAAAATTTCAATATTTTCTTATTTGATTAGGACAAAATATGAGGAGCTTATATCATGGGTCTAATTGCTACACCCATAGTGTTGGATGTTTGTGGCATGCTTTACATTGTTAATCTATATATCCTGCAGTTTGTTATCCACCATGCTTATGTATGAATATATAGAGAGATATATTCAGAGGATTTTTGGTCCATAAAGGCATAATTATGGAATTTGAACATCTTTAGATTTTTTTTCCCTCTTCTGGAGCCAGAACAAAAGTCACTAGCTCCATTCTAGCTGTACATTTGAGAGAACTGGACTGCATAAACTTCAAGTAAAGCAGAAATGGGAAAGTTGATTTATTTGATCAGATATGTGCCATTATTCCTCTGGAAAAAAAATGATGCTCATACTTCCAAACGGTAAGTATGATTTCAAAACTAAACACTGACAAAGGATCCAAATTTTAAATGCAGCCTTAAGAATTTTTTGGACTAGAAAATGCTTGTTGATACTGAATGAATTTTACTTATAGAAACAAATGAATTTTACTTATAGAAACAAATACTTATATAAAACAAATTGTTTTAGCTAGCTTTCTTGGTAATAGCTTTACTCTGTATTCTTCCTCAATGTAACAATACCCTGTAAGACAAGAAAGAATATCTCTGTGTTCAATCTTTTGATTTCACCTGAAATGAAGTTGCTCTGCCCCTAAATCAATATCTCAGTGCTGAGTTGATTACATGTTTGACGTTCGTAAAGGGATGAAAGAAGTCTGAGATATTGCTCCTGTAATAAGTGGGAATGTGCAAGAATAACCCAAGTTATAACTACACAGAGTTGTTATTTTTTCTTTTCTTGTCAGACTATGCTGTACACAGAACTGGTTTGGGAATCTAACACCTGTTGTAAATTGTAATTAGTGAAAAATGCCACTCAACCAAGAGGTGTCTGGTTGGGTCAGAAAGAAGTAATAACCAGAGCTGTCCTCTCAAGAATGTGAATTAATGCACAAAATTAACTACCTTCTTAATTCACTTATAACCCTGAGTTAAATCTCTACATGATTGTCAACACTTTCTCCATGAAAGAAAAATTTACTTTTATATTACTCTTGTCTATGTTTAGAATGGGGTTAGTGTTGCTAAGGGCAAGGGGTAAGATGTGCCAACAAGTTAGTATTCATTGGCTACGGTGTCATAGAAAAGGCTGTGGTCTTCTCGAGGCAGGAGGGTAGAAAATACCAGATCTTATCTGGATGAATTTGACCAAAGAAAATCCTGTCCTCTCTTCTTCTGGTGCAGTGGACCATGACACTGCATGGTCTAGGGAACATATAACTAGATAGGACAATTAGGAAGGTCATCCAAAGCACCCCATTTTCTTTTATTTTTTCCTCATTCAGCAAGAATATAGCCATATATGAAAGGAGGTTAAACAGGCATTTCTGAGATAGTCCTTTAGGATGATGTCTTCAAAGTCTCTCCCACTGGTCTGCCTCTTTTAGCATTCAATGTATAATTGTCAACAAACATAAGGCTGATTTCTCCAGAAGGTCACTCTTAAATGCCCTTTTGTGGCTTGACAGTACTTAAAATTTACGTCCAATTGTGCATTAGTTTTGAGATTTAATAGCTGAGTGATTTTCAAACCACATTCCACAGAGCTCTCCAGGTAGCCCAGGGACAACTATGACGGGCAAGGGATCAGTTGCTGGTCTTCCTACATATTTTAACAACAGCTGTTCCACTTTTATGAGTTTGTGTTTTCCCATATCATTTTGATTGAAGACTAGTAACTGCTAAAAATGTGATACGATATAGGTCAGGTGTGGGGGAAATGTTGAGAAGTAGAGTAATTGTGCCTTCATTCCCTTTTGTACTCAAATTGTTATCGAGTACCTATGTAGCTTAAGACAACAGCAAACCACAAAGGAAGGAAGGGATTCTCTGGTGCTTAATGAAAACAGGGTAAACAGAAAGGTAGGTGGCTACAGCGGTGATTTTGGTAGGGCAGTAAGGATACAAAGGGGGGAGGATGGAGCCATAAATGCAAAGGTAGACAAAATTAAGCTGGCATCTGCTCTGACTTTGACTTCCAGTAAGTGAAACTGCATCATAGAACTGTTTGTTTCTGTTTTGAGTTCTTTACTGGCACAGTCTATACCTTTAATATAATTAAGCAAAAGCATTTTTGTGAGGCCTCAACAACCTCTATCATTCAATATCGAAACATATATAATGGTATTAATCAAAGTGTTAATCAAAGTGTCAAATATGAAATATTTTATTTAATAGCTTTGACTCCCTGTGATTTGTGACAAAAGAAAGTCTGGGCAAAATTTTCATAATTAAACATCCACATTAATAATTCATTCGTATGTAGTTTCCAAATTATGGGTATTAACTTCTCTTTAAGGCCTATTAATGGCCCATAAGTATAAAATTACTTGCATATTATACAATGATTTTCTGTTGGTGGCCATTACTTGCAATTTCCAACAAGACTTCCCATGGCGGGGGGCGGGGGGGACAACAAGTAACTATGTTAGTAAAAAGTTCCGAGTTGAGTATTTCTATTTTAAGATACAGCTAAAATGTTTTGGTTTATTATTTTTTTTAATTTTTTTGAGGCTAAGCATTCAAAGTCATGCAGAAATAAAATTAAATTATAAGCATGTTCTTACAATAGTGATGAGATTAATCATTTTGATTGCTGTTTCAATAATCCTTCAAAAACTGTCAAAGGGAATCTAAGTCTATACCTGAAAAATAGAGAATATAGATATAATTTGGCCAGAAAATACCAATATTTTTGATATTTTTATATTTTTAACTTAACATATGACACCAAGTTAGACCAAATATTGTGTAATGAAAAGATCCCTGAATAGGGGTTCACATGACTTGGCTTCTAACCCCCAAATCTAATTCATGACCTTGGAAAGATAATGTTAACTTTTTAAGCCTCAGATTCTAAAAACTTATAATAAGAGAGTGATTTTGGTCCCTTTCAATTCTATGAATGTAAATGCTTTTTTTCTGAATAGCTGCTGAATGTTTTCCCTTTATTTTCATGAAACTAACTTTAATGTTTATAGAAAATGTGCTTAATTAAAGTTATTTTCTCTTGGAGATATGTCTGAAGCATGTATCCTGCTAAGAATGACTTCAAGATAATGCTTTGCTTGTTATGATGCCAAATAATGGTTCAGGGACTTTGAGAAGTTCTGCCTTAGTTCATGAAAGAGTACAGGGTTACAGAAATCATTGCACGTTTCAGCCACAAACTTGGTCTTTCTAGTGGGTGTATGCAATACAACTTATATTTTTATATAGACCTAAGTAGATCTTAAATAGACTCTCATTAGATAGACAATAGATGATAGATGATAGATAGATAGATCTTAGTTAGATAGATCAATCGATCAACAGATAAACAGATAGAGATGGATGATTATCATGTACAATATAGTATCATATACAAAGTAATGGTTGCTTGAAGTTGAGAAGATGCTCAAAATGCCTATATTGATCAACATACTACATAATATGTCCATGAAAAAAACTTGTAATTGTAGTCTGGATAGCCAATTACTGATATAAATCGCATTGTTTGCCTACATAGACCAGGAACTCCTGTGGAATGACAGGCAGCAAATCATGCCCAGAACAATGAGGATCTAGGAAAAATAAAAGAGGTAGATTTACTGTCCTGATATGGTAATGATGAAAGGTATGTAAGCCAAAAATCTAATGCAAACTTTGTAGAACTAAGCCATATTACACTCTGTCTCAGCAACATTTCATATTCAAATGAAATCTAACATTGAAAAAAAATTAAAATCAATTAAAATATTTATTGAAATATCTGAAAATGTGAGATGAGATCACATGTCATGATACACAAACTTCTCTAGATATGTTAATTCTCAGTCTTACATGGTATGGCATGGCTTCTGCCCTTGACATTTAGTCTCTTTGCTCTTTCTTTCTTTTTTTTTTTTTTTTTTAAAGATTTTGTTTATTTATTTGACAGAGGGAGATACACAGCGAGAGAGAGAACACAAGCAGGGGGAGTGGGAGAGGGAGAAGCAGGCTTCCCGCAGAGCAGGGAGCCCGATGTGGGGCTCGATCCCAGGACTCCGGGATCATGACCTGAGCCGAAGGCAGACGCTTAACGACTGAGCCACCCAGGCGCCACCAAGTCTCTTTGCTCTTTCTTTATTCTTAAACTATCCTTCCCACATTGGCCTCTTTCCCTTCTTCTGTATTTATTTTTATAGTTCTCCCTTTGCCCCTTGAGGTAGATTAGTCTAGACTTTCTGATATACTTCTAATTCTCCTCACTCACAACCCAAATTGCTATAACAAAGAGAGGTGTAAATCTTCATTTACTAATAATAGCTTTTGTCATTATTACACTAACAAGTACAGGGGTGTGAGATAGAAATCAGGAACCCAGCATAAACATGTGTCAATAACCTAGAGGTCCAATAGAGAGGGAAGTTGGAAGCCTCAAAAATCCTTGACTGAAGATATTACATAGGTATTCGGGCTATACTAACCCGTAGATCCAAAGCAGATACGCATAATTATGTGAAGTGAGCTACAACTTCAGAAAAAGTAGAGACCTGAAAATTGTGTAAGGGTAGAACTTGAAGGCTGTCAGTTCTAGTGATTCCATGGTGAGGCATGGGGGAGGGACAGTCAATTCTGGTATCAAGAACCTAGGGTGAATATTCCACTAAACAAATTATGAACTCGGCAAAAAGAAAATGAAAACAAAGTGTCTTCAAGATGCTGTCACGTGTACCTATGAATCTGATCTCCTTCTGGCACTTACCCATCAATTTTAAGAAGTTGTGCTCTTGTAGGATTTAAAAATGCTCAGGGCTGGTTTTAAATTTATTTGATGATGATTGTGACCATTTTGGTGGCAGTGAAGCAAAAGGATCTATTAGTTAATATTATAAGAAGTAATTTTAAGAAAAATTAACTATTTATCTACTATATATATGATTAAACTATATGCAATTTGGTATTCAAACATTTTTGATGTACTAAAAAGACAAATTCCTATAATTTAAAATAATAGTTATAGATAATTAACATTCACCAAAACCCCTCTATGATCTCTCCTGCATTTCATTCATACATGGTGGAACATAGAAGAAGCAGGTAGATGAATATGCCTCCATGGGCATTCCCCTGAGAGCTTCCCACACTGATTCTGTACATTAGCTGACTGTCAGGGGCAAATTCCTGGAAGGTTCTGATCTGAGCTGCAGCAAAAAGTCCCTAACTATGTGGGACATATCTACAGTGGTAGATTTGAAACCTGAGCGAACTCTCCCCAGCTTCAGTTCCTCTGGGCATCCCAATGGATTTGTAAAGATTAGTTAACTACATTAAATTGTCTCATACTTTGAATATCTAGAACGGCTTCTGTTTTCCAGCAGCACCCAGACTGATATACAACTGAAGTCACCCTTGGTGGAGATTTTTCTATAATTTAGGCAATAACAATCAATTATAAAAAGATGATAAAAATATTCCTTCTCTCCAGAAGTTATTAGAAAAGAGAGTCAAGCACATTTAAAAATAACTAATGTAATAGGTAAAATTATTGAGCATGAGCCAAACACAGCTTTTAAGTTTTATGCATATGTTAGCTTGTATAATGCTTAAAACAATCTGTAACATAATTTTATGCCCATTTTAAAGCTAAGGAAACTGGGATATGGGGATTTTGAGGAGCTTGTTTAAGGTTGCACAGTTCATCAGTGATGGAGTAATGATTCCAACTCAGGGCATCTGATTCTGGAGCGAGTATTTACTCAGCGTCTTGCAGCATTCACCTCAAAGACAAGAGAATACAAAGTGCCATAGAAATGCAGATATAAATGTGGTAAGGTCTTTTAGGTAGGTTGGAAAAAGTGGGTCCAAGATAGTAGCTCTAGAGATATTTGTGTTGGCCTTGTTTAAAGAGACATTTGGCTGGCAGAGAAGTAGGGGTGAGGAAGGACATCTTAGAAAATGACTATGTACATTTAAAGTTGTAGAGACATAAAAATTAATATGGAATATTTAGGAGATGTTGAGAGGCCAAATGTACCTCAAATTCTGTCTCCATGGGGTAGGAGGAGAATGAAGAGGCAGAGATGGTAAAATGGGGCCCACAGTGAATGACTTTGAATACTCTCATGAAGAATAAATTCATCATTTTTTAAAAAACTTTGACTTATCTTTATATGAAATCACTCAAAATAATTAAATCATTCTTACATGCTTCATTGCAAATGAAGAAAAATGAGGGCATCACATGCTGAATAAGACATTCAGTGGGATCACCCCAGCATCGGACAATGAATGGTATAAAAACCGTTCAAGGTGGCAGGTCTGCTGCATTCTTCTAGGTGTGTGAACTCTGACCTATGACAATTCCTTTACTGAGTTTTAGGGATTTTTTGAACAAACACAGTTTGTGTGTAGCAGAGAATGAAGAAAAAATTCCAATGATAAGTTGTAAGAGGGGAGAGTTGGCAGGTTGTTAATTCTATGCAGGGTATCTTGCTAAGGCATAATTTTCAGCCCAGGGCTGTTGGCATGGAGGGGAAGTAACCAGGAACATTTGTGCGGGGTGTTCACCCTCAAAATGTGTTTCTGATAATCTTTTGTGGCACAGAAAAATATTAGTTCCTATATTTATATATTTAATCTAAAGCTCTAACACACACTTCTTTATAGGTTCATTATACAAATGTTTACTCGATTTAGTAATTTAGCTGTTCCTTTATTTTTTTACTTGAAAAGCTCTTCAAATGTGTTTGAATCTACAGGTTTCCCTTTTACCCACTTCTTTTCCTAACAACCTATATGATAATTATTATCATAGTTCCTTGAGGACGTGATATTTTTCTTAAATGTCTTTAGACCTATATCACCAAGACTACTTATTTGCGACAAATGGGCAACATATATTTTGCTAATGAAGATATTAGGTTTGGTAAGTGGGATCAGTTATTTGTAGATAAGAATAAATTATTAATATAAATTATTTAGAAGCATTAGTCACACAAATTGATAAAGTATTATTAGAGTACATTCATATCAGTCAAATTAATTTTATGCACTTTTCAGCCATTAGGAAAAGACATCTTTAATTTCTGTTCTATTTATAGGTTTTAAAATTAGCATGCATCTTTCATATATTTTAGTATAAATAAAGACTTTAAATTGTTACAAAAACACTGAGGTCATAGTGAGATGATGATCTCAAGGGTATTAAAGAGAAGTAGACAATCCTGTTAAACATTTTTTTTCCTGTCTTCTGTGACCTGCTAATTACTTAACATAAAAAGAATGATACACTAACTGAATAAATTAGCTGATAAGAAAAAAATGTGATTACTAAAAGGGATATAAATAATTTCTCAGTTATTTTTCTGTCTTTTTAAGTTTTAACTAATTATAATTCAATTTCAGGTATTTCTCATTTCAGTGCATTAGAGTATTTAGGATATCAGAACTTTGATTCTTGAGTGATAAGAATTTAAGGTTATATTCACATTTTCCAAAAAGAATTTATTTTCATTTAAAATGTATATTAAATTATCCTTACACACAAGGCAAAAAAATCATGTTATTTCAAATACATTTATTAGCATAAAATATTGAACAGTGAACCAAAATATATTGTTGCAAATACTTATAGACATTTAAAGAATAGCTAAATAGTGTGAGGTTTATCCAGTCAATGGAATGTTATTCAGCACTAAAAAACTAGCAAGCTGTGAAAAGGTTATATACCGTAAGATTCCAAATATATGACATTCTGGAAAAGGCAAAGCTTATGGAAAGCCAAGGTGGTTTTCAGGGGTTGGGGAGTGAGAGAAAGGTTGAAAAGGTGGAGCACAGAGGATTTTGGGGTCAGTGGAAATACCCTGTAGGATACCACAATGATGGATATGTATCATTATATATTTGTCTAAGCCCATGCAATGTAAAACACTAAGAATGAAACTTAAGGTGTAAGAACAAATATTTTATGAAAGTTCTTAGGGCAATAGAAAGAAAAAATGCTTAAAGTTTAAAAGTAATACATAAAAGTCTTATTATTTACAGGTTTTATGATACTGATGTAAAAAATTAAAAAAACCCAGCATACGTTATTAGAATTAGTTAATGCATTTAGCAAAATCACAGGTTATAAGGTCAATATACAACAGCAATCATGGCTCTATACACCAGCAGAAAAAGTTAATAAAAGTAGATATTTTAAATTATATAATTTAAAATGGTATCAAGTACATCAAATACATATGATAAATCTAAGAAAACATGGGCAAGGCCTCTACAAATAAACCTGCAAAAGTGTTATTGATAGAAAAATATGAAAGGATATGTTATATTTATGGATTTGAGAACATGATAATGTAAAGATGTCAATTTTTCTCAAAATATTCTGCATATTAACTATCATCCTAGTCAGATTCCAACAAGATTTTGTGTGCAGGGTGTGTGTGTGTGTGTGTGTGTGTGTGTGTGTGTGTGTGTGTGTTAATACAAAGGTCTACACATAACCAAGCTGATCTTGAAAAGGCACAGAGTGGAAAGACTTATTTTTATAGCTATCCAAAGTTATTTTAGAGCTCTTTTGCTCGCAGTCTTATCTCAAAATGGCACCTCACTGAGGCATTCACATAGAAAATGTGTTGCTTTGTGTAACTCAAATTTACATTTGTGACGGAACTTTGATGCTCTGGCCTATTAGAGAATTAAATGACTTTTTCTAGTTTAACCTAGATGATTATTTCCATTCAAATAATTCTCTTAAATATAACTTTGTAGTTTCCTTTAAGAAACAAATAAATTTGTGCCTAATTTTTTCATCAGTTTTGAAATTACCTTCACCTTAACTTTATCAGCTTTATAAATAAATACAAATTTAATATGCCTGGCATTTGGTTATTAATATAGAGATTAAAACAGTGTAGTATTGGCATAGAGATGGAAAAATTAGACTAATAGAATACAGAAAATTAGACTAACACACACATGGACAGTTTATTTACAACAAAATTATACTGCACAGAAGAAAGAAAATAATCTTTTCAATATAATCATGCTACATTAATTGGATATGCCTATTAGAAATATCTTGACCCCTCCTTTACCCTCTATTAACATGGAGATGTCTAGTTATAAAAAGATAACATTAAGAGAATAGATGCTAAGTAATATACTGGGCAATAATATTTGTAATCTGACAAAGTGCAAGTCTTCTGAATATTTAAAGGACTCCTACAAATCAAAAAAAAAAAAAAACGAAAAGAAAGAAAAGACTCTTACAAATCAATGAGAATGGTGGAGAAATCAACAATAAAACTACCAATCAAACAAATCATCAACCCAATAATAAAATGGACAAAAGATGGAAAGAGACATTTTCCAAAGAAAATATCCAAATAACCAAATTATATGAAATCATGCCCAGCCTCCTTATTAGTTAGGGGGAAGGCAAATTAAACACTTTGAGACACCACAAAACAATACAAGAATGTCATAAATTAAAAAGACTGACAATATCATTGGTTGGCAGAAATATGCAACAATGTCGACTCCCATCATACTTTCGGTGGAAGTATAAATTGGAAAACTGCTAGGAAAATAGTCCAGTGGTATCTACCAAAGCTGGGCATTTCTTATCACCTGATGCAGCAGTTCGACTCTACAGTTTAAACACAGCAGAACTCTGTACATATGTGCAGCGAAACATGTTTGCAAAAATGTTAGTAGGAGAATTATTTTAATAGCCCCAAACTGGCTGCAAGAGTTGAATGGATAAATTGTGGTAGCTTCACACAATGAATACTACACAGTAATGAAAAAGAATTAACTGTCTCTACCCACAACAAGCATGAATAAAATGAAAAATATCTTTAAGTCAAATTCAATTGGCCAGAAACAATTTGGTTGTAAAATTTTATTTATATAAAGTTATAAAACAGGAAGAATTAATATAAAGTTTGAAACCAGAATAAGAGCAACCTTTTGGATGTAGGGTAGAGTAATCGTTAGGAGGGGGCACCAAGGGAGCTGCTAGGGTGTTATTGGTCTCTCTCTCTCTTTCTCTTACCTTTATTGGGTTTTACAGTTCAGCAAGCTATATATTTTTCATTTGTAAAATTGTATGCATGATATTTAAACATTTTTTAGGTCAAATACATTTAAAAATTACTTCTGTTAAATGTGTTAAAATTTAACATGTTCTAGAATTTTGCAAACCATTAATATACTAATTTGTATTTTCTCTCTAAAAATGTAGTGTATTATGTACCATTTATCAAGTTTACTTCTAGAAAATACATATTGGGAAATACTCATTCATGTGAAAAATTATTTAGTATGGTGTATCAAGCTCTTGATGATCTCATTTTTACTTTCTCAATCTCGGTTTTCTCTATTTCTCAGTTATACTCTATATGTAAACCCCCTCAATTACATGTGTTCTTCAGATAAACCCAGCTATGTCTTTCCCCCATACCTCACCATACAAATGATTCCTCTATCTGAAACATTTTTCTATCCACAACATAGGTAAGCCTTAAGTAATTGCAAGTCTCAAATTGTTATCTCCTTCAGAAAGACAATCATAATTCACCTAGTTTGTGTTAAATGTTCTCCTTTTGCTTCTTGTAGTAACCTGACCTTATTCTATCATAGCACTTATGATACTGATTTGGAAACTAGAATATGAACACCATGAAAATATCTCATTCTTCTTTGTATTTGAGGCATCTATCACAGTTGGCACACAATAAATGTCAAATTAGTGAATTTATTACATTTTTTAAATCAAAGAAATTGTAACCTTCCTCTGAATTTGTAAAGTGGGAAAATAGAGGTCCTTCCAAGCTATTGTGACTTTTCCATTAGGCATATGTAACTAGAAGAACTCAGAGTCAGTGTCAAAAACCAGATATTCAGAGACCAACACACTGCACTTTCATCTTCACCATTTGTGTAGAAAGCAACACAATGCATTTGATCATATGGAGACACTTTATTTCTACATTGATGCAGCATTTCTTTGGCAGTGGTAGCAAATATCTCCAGCTGCAGATTTCCTTACAGATAAGGAATTACATAGTTTCTGTGTTTTTGTCGAATTGCTCGGTCAGCACATGAATGACTGTGAAATATGCTTAGGTAAAGCAGTACACCAATGAGAGATCAGATGGTTGGTTTTCTGCTCTGTATTTGGTATGCTTTCAGGATTATCATGAGAGTTATTTGATTTAATCCACATGAGGAGCTTAGAACAGTGCTTGGCATGTAATAAAGGCTAGGTAAATGTTAACTATCATCATCATTTTCTTTATTGTACAGTTAGAAATTTGTCTTTCTCTATTACGAAAACAACTTTGAAAAAGCATAAAAATACACAGTGTCGGTACAAGTGGATGTTATATTGAAATGAAGAATACTTAGGTAATAAATTGAGCATAGGCACTAAAATGATCTTGATGAAGCATGAATAATGAACCTTAAATTAGCACCAGTCTCTTCTTATTGCCATTGTACTAACGTGTGCAAGAGTTTACATGTGCCTGGCAAACTGGAATGGATATAACTTAGCTCATAATGTCTCCCCCACATCCTACATTCCCTGCTATGGTTGTAATGAAACTTTGTTCCAATGCTCAGGTGTCATTGATTGCTTGTAAATATGAGTGAGAATAATAAATCATACAGTCCTAAGGTTGAAATGGTGCTATTTTAAAATGAGAGATTAAAAAGTGCCAATATCTCTGAAAACTTTGAAATATGTAGCTTTCATCATAGCCTCAGGGTCATCCTAAAGAGTGCAAATTAGTTGGGAAGTATTATATGCCTGCAAACAATTTTCCACAAAAACATAGGGAGGCTGATATTATCTACATCAAAGAACTCTTAAAAGGGGCCTTTCTATTCTTCTGTAATGATCTATAGACCCTTTTAACATAGCATACATTAACAATCTTTAATTCAGAAAAATTGGTTATGAATTGTATAAACCGTAGCAACACAAATCCTATTTAAGCATGATATCGGGGCTTTATCTCCAAAAGAGAACTGGCTAATGTTAATTCAGTTTCCAGTTTTCAGTAAAACAATATTTACTCTACCAAATAAAATGGATAGATTTAATGACACATGGATATGTATTATGGATTAGATAAAATGTGTTTTTATTAAAAATGGTCTCAGATGATCTGTATTCATTAGTACTCTCCTATTACAAAAATTATGTTTTAGACAATCTGTTTCTTTTATACCACACACTGCAATTAATTATCAATGTTTTTTTTCCCCTTGGTTAATTTATGTTTCTGTTATTGATAGAATTAATTATGTGATCATATGATTTAATTTTAGAACTGAAAGGTGTGCTATAATTTTATTCATTGCTAAATGTTATTTTATAGGTGTGCTAGTTTCCTATGGCTGCTGAAAGGTAATACCAAAAACTAAGTGGCCTAAAATGACAGAAACTTATTGTTACACAGTTCTGGAGGCTAGAGAAGTCAGAATTCTATAGGACAGAGGCATGCTTTCTCTGAGACTCTGGGGAGAATTTTGTTTGCCTCTTTCTAGCTTCTGGTGGTCCCAGGCAATCTTTAGCTTTTCTTTGTGTACAGTTGTGTCAGTTTAATCTGTTCCTTTTTTTCTGCAGGGCATTCTTCCTGTGTGTCTTCACATGGCTTCACATGGCTTCCCACTTCCCCTATCAAAACTTCCCCTTTTTGTAAGGACACCAGGTACATTGGATTAGGGCTCATCCTAATGAACTTATTTTAACTTGATTAGCTCTGTATAGACCCTGTTTCCAAGTAAGGTCACATTTTGAGGTACTGGGGGTTAGGACTTCAATATATCTTTTTTGGGAGAGGGAATTCAACCCATAACAACTGGTGTCAATGTCATTTGAAGATGCGGACATTGATTGAGTTGTTTCCATTTAAAAAAAATTGGGGTGGGAAGCATTTATATACTATATCATATATAATTCTTCTAGATTCAAATTGGACAGTAACACTTTCCAATTTAAGAAAGTTTTCATGTTGTCTCTTGCACTTTCTTTTTAATTGTTAAGAAGAAAAGCAAAACCTACACTAACCTGTGTAATATAATTCTATCCAGATATAGGGGCATGAATAAGCCTGCTAGGTTCTCTTGAATAGACGTGTTTAATGACATCAAAAAGTACATATGTCATGAAAAGGTTATAATTCAATTTCCCAAATGTTATCCAAATTTTGGTTGAACTCTAATTTTTTTTTAAGATTTATTTCTTTTTTTGAGGTGGGGGGAGGAGCAGAGGGAGAGGGAGACAGAGAATCTCAAGCAGACTCCCCACTGAGCATAGGGCCCAGTGTGGGGCTAGATCCCAGGACACTGAGATCATGACCTGAGCCAGAACCAAGAGTCAGACGCTTAACCAACTGGACCACTCAGGCACCACTGTACTTTAATATCTTTTATATAGTAATATAGATGTTTTATTCTTTGAGGTTATATTTTTTATCCAACAATATTCATATTGTTATTGTTTTTATTATAAAAACTACTGGTTGATTTGTAATATAATCTTTCTTAATCTGTTGACTCAAATTTACATGCATTCCTGTCAAAAGTCATTTGGTATAAAAGAATCTATTCTCAAGTTTTACCATAGAAAATGAGTGTTAGAAGATACTGAATGAAGTTTCTCAGGACAATAGTTCTTTTGAGGTTTTCAATAATATTAAATAAAAAACAATTTTATTGATTTGTTGGTATTGCCTACAAAATGAGTTAATTTCACTCTACTTCATGGAAACAGATGGAGCTATCTACAACTTGGGAGCTGTCTTATAAAAGTAATATGTATTTGGGTTATCAGATGAGGAATATTTAGGGGAATATTGATCATATTTATCATCGTAATTCCTGTAGATTTGAAAGCAGCATTACATTTTTAAATGATTTGAATGGATACATAGGGGTTCTATAGAAGGGAAATTTTATTGAGAACCATCTACGTGAAGTTTCTCAGCATCTTGACTAATTTTCATAAATCACCTTTGGATTAATTATTGATATTTTAATCTTAAATTTCCCCAATTCTAACACCCAGACTTCTCCAATATGCCATACTGCCTCACCCCCAAAATCTCTGCTTTTGTGAATTTGCTCAGATTTGTATTCATATGGGATGGTTTGCTTCAGGAAAAAGAGTTTCTATGTGAATAAATAGAAAAGCTGAATGAAATCCTGATAGGAATGCTGTCAAAGTGACTCAAACATAAGAGAACACAAGGGGGAACAACGTTTCCAAAGGGAACACTGTACATTCTCACCCAGGACACATGTTCTTACTCCACATTTTTGGAACTGAAACCTTCATTTACTAAAGCTTTCCAGAAAATCCCCATTTACACAGGCATTTTAAGTGCAAAGCTTGATTACCACAGATATTAAAGGATATGATTATATTATTTTAATTATCTTTACATTTGGATCCATCATCAGATCTAGGATGCAGCATCACCAGACATACTTGCAAAAATTCTCAACCTGAGCGTAACATCAAATAATGAATAATAATAAAATAGAACTCAAGCAAAATGGGGAGTTGATTAAAATGTTAAGAATATAAGAAACCCAAATTGTAGGTTCACAAGAAAAAACACACAGAGACAGAAAATATTATCTTTCTAACATGTTAGGTATATTGCATTATTTAATTATACAAAAAAACTTTTAATGTAGGCACAATTACCTTTCTAATTTTATAGATACACAAAACTGAAATCTAAAGTCTGGGCTATCATATAGTTTTTAAGTGGCAGAATGTTGGTTCAAATTCAGCTCCATTTTCATAAACTTTAGGTAATTCAATTATTTCTGTACCCAACTTAATGAAAACTGTATGCCAAAAACTAAGTGTCTGAGGATAAAAGGCATAATTGTATTTTCCTAGAGACATGGATCATAGGTTTTATAAGATTCTCAAATGGGTCTGTAAACCAAAAAAGCTTTTGTGCAATAAATTTCTTAGGCATCAATGAGGAATCTCAGTTGAAACAAACAAATGGTTCTAATTTATGTAAATTAGGGGTTTTCAAATTCCTGTAGATTCCTATGGTTTTACTGAGATGCTGTTTTAGTGATTTTCTTTGAATTTTACTTTGGATATTTATTTTTAACTCTCCTAAAAGCTGAAATAACACATAATTGACACACAGATGTGTTGCATGCCAAATTTTAATAATTTGCATCAATCAAAACATTAACTTGTAGTGATGATTAATAAAATTTCTTAAGTTATCACTCATTGAAAATTATTCCAAGATTATAATGCAAGGTATCATCACAATTTACATGTCTGAGTCAGGTTTTATGGCTATTATACCACTTCCCACTCAAAAAAAAAAAAAAGTCTCTTTAAATATGTTACCTGATAAGATAAAATCTTGTAGAACTAACATTGCTGCATGTTAGCCTCAGAGTGTAGCTAAACAGCAGTTTACTAGATTGCTGAATTGTTATATTACCCAGGTAATAACACTTTGCTCTTTTACTGGGGTGGAAGAGACAATATTCCAGCTGCATGGAAGAGCGGAGGAAATATGGAATCTACGATGGTATGGATTGAAATTTGTCCACACAAAATTCATGTGTTGAAATCCAAACCCCCCATTCCTCAGAACATGATCTCATTTGGAGATATGGACTTCACAGAAATAATCAAGTTAAAATGACCTCATTAGTGTTGGCTCCTAATCCAATGAATTTGGCATCCTTATAAAAGGGAGAAATTTGGAGACAGACATGCACACAGGGAGGATGTTATGTGAATACCAAGGAGGAGATCAGGATGATGCATCCCCAAACCAGAGAATATTAAGAATTGCTAGCAAATCACCAGAAGCTAGGAGAAAGGAATGGAAGAGATTCTCCTTCATAGAAAACAGAGGATTTACCCTGCTTACACTTTGATCTCAGACTTGTAGTTTCCAGACTATGATACAATAACCTTTCCTTGTTTAAGCCACCCACTTTGTGGTATTTTGTGAAGACTGCTCTACCAAACCAATACACAAAACTCTTTACACAGTCTTTTATTCCCCCCAAGTTTTTATTTAAATTCAAGTTAGTTTACATACCGTGTAGTATTGGTTTCAGAAATAGAATTTAGTGATTCATCACTTACATATAACACCCAGTGCTCATTCAGATCATTTTTGAGCCTCAACTGTATCCTTACATTCAGTGGTAAGTGTTGTTGCCAATTTGTTAGGATTTTGAAGGTTTTATGGTTCAAACGGAGTTACTATTTATTTCTGCAGTGTTAATAGTTCTTTCATAAGCCTAATAAATCATTTATAATTTGTCTTTTTACTTGACATTATCTACTTTAAATTTTGTACTTTGTATCTACTCTCCAATTTTTGAAGCCTTTAGAAAATTTTCTATTTTAGTGGGTTTGCAGAGGGCATAAATTCAAAAATTCTGTCTTATATCCATAATTGAAAGTTTTACTAATTGACTTAGAAATGAAACCATTATAATTTGAGCATGTAAAATAAACACCCAATAAAATATTTGTTTTACATTTATGTTATATCTTTACTGAAAAGAAAATTCTTCTGCCAAAAAAAATTAACACTACTAAGATGTGGATTTCATGCAAAAATTTTTTGAATCTAATGATGTAGAAAATTATCTTAGTGCTCAGTTCCACTCTCAAGTATAACACACACTTGTTTTTCTTTTATAACATATTTATATATGCACATTCCTGGGTCTAGAGAATCAAGTGTGTAGATTTCTCAAACATCATGATGTCTTTAGTCTTAGCTATAATCTTTATCTGTTAACATTAACTTTTACCATTCATGATAACAAGTATCAGAATTAAATCAGAAATAGAAACAGAAAACTTGAAAGTAGTAAGTGCATACAGGTAAAACTTGAAAGTAGTCAGTGCATATTTTTTCTTCTTACAAGTGCCAATGGCTTTGCATTGATAGAATTTGATATTCCTGGGTGACAGTTAGACATTCATATATGAAGGGCTTATCTGTAAAACAAGTGATGGAAGCATCATTTATTCATTCATTCATTCATTCATCTTTAGTGATGGACATAATTACTAAACTTATGATTTTTTGTGGGCTCCCACTAATGTTCAACTGCATGCACTTGGAAAATGGCTGACTAAGATGAAGTCTACATACCGTGGTTATTAAATAGTTTTCCCCTTCAGTCAGCTTATTTGCCCAACATATTGACCAAGTCATACTATCGAGTAACTAACCAAGATACTAGAATAGACAATCCTCAAGTTATTATCAAATCAATGTGTGCTTACTTTTCAAATGTGTTGTAAACTCTCAAAATAAGATTTTGTCCTGCTGAGCTGCCAGATAGTCCTCCAGATCCACGTAGGGGAGGCCTTTTGTCCTTTGGAGAACTTTTCATCTCCCTAAGTATGTTTGATGGAACTAAGGATCCAATTAAAACTGTGATTTTCCCCTGAATGATTCCCTGTATTGTATTAGCTTGTATAATTTCTGGGCATCATGCCTTAAAAGTCGACTATTTGTTTTTCTTTAAATATCTGAAAACTACAGTGTTTGTGTCAATCTTGGTTCAATCTAGGATAAACCAAAATATTGTTTTCAAAAGATATTTTCATTATGACTTTTTTTCTGTGGTTATCAAATTGGATGCAGACTCTGTGTCCCTACTTAGCCACATGTATGTCTTTGGTGAATATCTTTAAATGATTGCTGAGCTTGTAATAAGCATAGTTGTAATGATCCTATTCCAAAAGAATTATGCATAATCAGGTCATAACAAGGGCTAAGTATATGGCATAGGAAAATTACTCAATGGCAGAAGAACCTTCAAGCTAAAGCCAAATCCTTTATTAGTTTTCTTTGTTTATAGAATGTGGTTACCATGGCTTTCATGTGAACTCAGTAGAGACTGCTTAAAACTTATGAGCTGGGAGCTGTAATGTAAGCTAGCTATCCATGTTTCATGTATGTATGCATGGATCTATCTATCTGTCAACCTAACAATGTATCATTTATCCACTTATTTTTCTGCAATATCATCTGTTCCAGAAGTGAACTGTAACTATTACCAATGGGTCATGTTTAACAAGCCTTATGAAGATACCTACAATCTGTGATTTATTTTAAAGATAATTTTTGTTATGTTGTAGAAGTTAAAATTATACCTTTGCATCTTGTCCCTTAGGCATTATGCAGTTTTAGAGTTGATATTTATGAATTTGAAATTGGAAAAAAAAAATGAAACAATTACCTATTTTTCGTCCTTACCCTAAATTACCAGTCTTGAACTCTCCAAATGAGTGACCTATCCAGAGTTTGTAGAATTTTATTTTCTCAGGAACCTCCTTTTTAGGTTATTTTCTTTTTCTGCCGCATAAAGTTGATTCCTTTATCTTCTTTACAACCATAATATCCAGTGGAACTCTGTTCACTTACTCAATTGAATGATGATTACTGATTTGCTTTTAAAAATCTCAAACTAGATCATGAGCTACTGGCAGATGGTGACAGTTTTAATGATTTATTATCTCTAGTACCTGGAATAATGCTGCAGTTGGAATAGACAATAAATGAATATTTGTTGAATAATGTTTCTTGTGTATGATTAGTCTAGCTGGTTTTAATTGTAAGAGAAAAGTAATGAAAGCCATCCGAATCTTTTTCTCGTTGCTTTTTTAAACAGAACATTGGCTGGCTACACTTCAGAGTTCATAAAATGAGAAAAAGAATGCAATTCCTTAAACTTCTTAATGTATAGATACATTTTGAAGATAAAAAAATTCATCAGATAATTAAACCAATACCATCTAAATCCCATTCAATATTCTCCCAAATACAACATTTTGTACCATTTCTCTTCGATAATTTATATCTAGTCATAAAGGCATTTATATTTTATTTTTTCCCTTCTTCTATGATTATCTGCAGCTCATTCACATCTATTCCAACTCATACATTTTAAGTTGGATGAAGAGATCTTTATTACTCAGAAAACCTAATTCAGATGTATTAAATTTTAAACTTTTCTTTATGTAAGTTATTAGCTTTTTATTATTATTATTTAAAACTTGTCAAATTTTCTAAAATTTACATTTCAGCATATAAAATAAAGAATGCAAAGTAAGAACTTATTAAAAATAAAAATGTAGAAAATTTTCCCTCATTCTGAATCTGCATAAATTAAATATCCATTTAATTTTTATTAATTTTCTATCTTGCTTCCCTTGTTTTTGCATATTAAAACATCTTATATATTTTATAATATCTTATTAAGTGACATTTTTATAATGACATCTTTATAATGTATTCAGATGGGTTGTGTGGACATGTTGGATTTATTTGCACCTTTCTTCATTCACCACAGCTTTTATGTGATACTATATGTGAGCAAAAATAACGCACAGCTACTATTCTAGTTATTCTATTAAAGCACCTGAAACACTGCCAATAATCAGCTTTTTAAAAATCCATATACTTTAAAGAGCGTTTAAAATATTTTCTAAGAAATCAAGATTTACTTTCATGTAAATTATTAATGTCATTAACATAAGTCAGATATATAACTTTTTATACTTAAAATATGTATATATACGAAGTATCGTGAATAACTGAAGTTAGATCATAAATACTTGTGAAGAATATGCAGGTCGGCCCCAAAACGACTCTGTTTGGAAATCTCAACCTTCAGTCACAGTCTATTTTTGGAGTTAAAAACCAGTTCGGTCACAACACAAGGGGGATGACTGAAGGCTTCAGTAATGGGCTATAAAATCTTTCCCATCTAGGTCACTGATTGATTTGAGACTGTCACCAAGGTAGGTAGAAAAACAGTGACTGCTGCCATATAAGAACTGTCAAATCATGTGAAATAAGAATATGGTCTCAATTCTAGTAGACATAGTTCCCACTTACCTGTCCAACATGTGCACTCACGTGTGCTGGTAATGACACATGCGTGTATGTGTGTATGCACACATGTGCCCACAGACTTCTCGGGTTGCTTTAGAGCAGAGTAAAATTATAAAATTATCCGAGGGTGATTCTGTTCCTTGAAATTGTAGGACAGAATAGAAAATATTGTGCTCAATTTGTCCAAGCAGTATCGTCAGACAATTTCTGTTCTAGAATTAAAGTGGTGCACTTTACCAAGGGAAATCTTAGCTCTGATTTTTATCCCTTTGTAGGGTATAGTTGAAGTGAAGTAAATTTCTTTCTTCTTTTACCATAGGGCTCTCCAACTCTATTAAATATTTGGAAGAAGCAACATTCTGTCTGAATGATTTTTTACCAAATAAAAACAAAAAAAGAATTTAGTTTGATCAGCAAAGAATGTAGAAATTTACTTAAGTAGTGAAGAATGTGGCTGTCTGACTTTGGTATTAGGTTACACCTCATGGTTCAGGCATCTTGTTTGCCTTAAATGGTTTCACAAGCAGGAGGGTTGACCCAGAGCAGATTTTGCAGGGGCTGCACAGAGCAACTAAACAGCAGATTTAATGAGGTTGGAATTTCACACAATGCTTTATTCAAAGAATCCAGGCGGCAGGGAGAGAAGTTGTGGAGAATTGTAGTCGCCCATAACTTTGCATCAAGAAGCGAAACCTTTCTCCACAAACAGTTTATAAAAGATCAAAAATAGATGCCAAAATACATTTAGTTTTAAGATTGAAACTTCAAGTTGGGGGCGGGGTGGGGGAGGGATGGAGGCTCATGTCTTTCCTTTGTTAGAATTAAGGAATTCAGCTGATGAACCAGAAGTACAGAGTTCTATTTACTCCTCTAAAGTCAGGAAGGATCAAAATGTTTCCTGATCTATATTGACATGCTGGAAGGTTTCCTTTTGTTTTCCCACCTCGCGTCTTTTCTGCCCTACCACCTTATATAGCATTTCTTGGTTTGCTTGTGTGTCTCCCCTGCTGAACTTAGAACTACTTGAAGACAGGCATTGAAACACCTGTAAACACTTAAGAAATGTAGACTGAATGTTGAATGAAAATAAATATAACTCCTTCATATACTCCATGTTAAACTGGGACACAAAATGTCAGACATTTTCACTCTATCATTCCCTTAAGGAGCATCAATGTAAGATTTCAATACATAGCTCATCTTTCTATGAAGCTAATTACCAGTTTTAATTTTGCAAATTCAATATTCAGTTCTATGAAATTTCCCCTCCCGTTTCCCCATTTGAAAATAGTCGCAGATTGGTCATTTTTATAACTCATTATTTTAGACCTGGGGATAAAACTACAATAACACAAACAGACCACCTCAGCCTCTAGGTTAGTGGTATTAGGAGTGAGAACATCCTCCTCTTAGCCTGGTGATGGGTATTAAAGAGGGCACGTATTGAATGGAGCACTGGGTGTTATTCACAAACAATGAATCATGGAACACTACATCAAAAACTAATGATGTAATGTATGGTGATTAACATAACATAATAAAATAAAATAAAATTAAATTAAATTAAATTAAATTAAATTAAAAAAAAGAAGTGTGTGGCTCTGAGCATTTGTATGTAACTATTGTTTGACCTTGAATCACACTCTCTCAAAAAGTCGAATGAACCAGAGGGGGTTGAGGTGTAGAGTGATCATAAAATTGGTCATCTAGATTTAGACAGTTTTGTCTGCAAATAAATACATAAATACATAAATAAAATAAATGAAGAGAAGGAAAAGAAAAAAAAGAAGGAGGAGGGTGGGGAAGGAGGGGGAGAGGAAGAGGAAGAGAAAGAAAGACAAACTGGGCAGGAGGCCGAAACAACAGGTAAAACAAACTTTCTCCGGGAAACCAAACCAGAGCATCCTCGGTAGAAGAAATGATCCAGTAAAAATCACTGCTCCCATTCCAGTTGATTTCTAGTTTGGTTTTCCAATGTTTGCCTTTTTAATGTTTATATAAAGCCTTTGTTCAGGCTTGACTGGAAGTATTGAATGCCTATTTCACTTTCCATAGAAAGATTTTTTTTCCCCAGTTGGTGTCGTTGAATGGTGGTCCTCAAATTGGGATTAGACAATTTCAATGGAGTCAATTTATAGCTCCTCACCTACTTATAGATAGACTTTCCTAGCATGACATAGATTTTTTTTTCCTTAAATTCTTTTCCTTAATTTAATAATTATGTACAAAAAAGAAAGACAAAAGCTTCCACTTATTCATCCCATGAGACCTTACAAATTATTACTGTTGTCATGGATGCCTTCATTAAGACACCTTAATCCCACTGTGGAAGCTTTTGTTTTCCCTGTTTTATACATATTTCTGTTAAGAAAGGAACAGGGAATAAACATGGTACAATTTCTCTCCTTGTAGGATGTTCTTAAATCAGATATACAGTAGATTATTGGTGGTGGGATTGATGGCAATTTTCATTTAATGGCCTCATCTCTGCCAAACCCCTACTATTTTCAAAGAATGCATTGTTCTTGAGAAAATATATGGTTAGAGTAGAGCAGTGTGCTTCAGCAGGAAATAATAAACTCTTTAAAATGGCTTTCATTCACATATGTAATGTAAACAATTTTTAAAAGTTATTTCAATCCCTGTTCCTAAGATGCATCATTAGGAAGAAAGAAAAGGATCTACAAATATTGAACATAATGCAGACTACTTAGTCTAATATTTTTTAATGTAACTAGAGTACTATTTTGGACACCACATTTTTCAAATTATAATGGATAAAAGTTGCAAATACAGAATTATTTATCTTGGATGTGATATGCCTTATTCAGTAATGTATTTAAATCTTAGCAAACACCATCTTGAAATATTTATTAATTATAAGAAACAATTATTTTACTTTTAGTTATTACATGTTAAAATGTTTTCTACTTTCTATTAACAACTAAAATCCTAATGCTAATTTTAGACTATTTTTCAGTAGCATATCCTTTCCTCCATTAAATATACAGAAAAATTTTGACCATTAAATATACAGAAAAATTTTGACCATGATGTCTAAGTAAAATAATGTACTTATTGTCATTTAATTTTTCCCAGAACTGAATGTCAGAGATGAACACATGCATGAACATACTTTCTAAAACAATGTATTTGTTATATCTTTGTTTCTTAAATAATCTATAATTTGTTTTTCATTACATTAAATTATTACAAGTAAACTATTGGGATATAGCATAAAATTCACCTAAGTTAAATTAATTATACAGATCCACATCATTTTCATTTTATTTAACTATTTTTAATTATTTATTTTATAAGATGAATTCTGGAATTTATTTATTTCTCTCTTTTCCATATATTCCTTAAATGCATATTAACAGATAAAGCAAATTTTTTCCTCATGCAAAATGTCTAATTTGGCTGATTGGTATGCCAATGAGAATAAGCAACACTTCGACAGTTATGATGTCAAAGGCAAGTCCCTGAAATGAGCTAAGTTAGGAAACTTATGTTTGACAAAACAAAAAAGTTTAAAACAAATGAAAAATAAAAAAATATTTTATCAGAGAAATTGCCTTCTTTCAAGTGTCACAGTATTTCAGTGTTTCCAATCAACCAATTCTGAGAATCTTATGTTAATCAAAGTGTCTATAAGAAAAAACACTAATTTTAATTAATGGTGATTTGATAAGTCTTAGAAAGTAAGGGTCTCAAGTAGGTGGTAAAACCACCTAAGAAGAAAGTTGGCATTGCCTATGTCCGTCTAAATTTGAGCATTCAAAATGGTTCAGAATTTTACTCCTACATGTGCACCCCAGGGAAACACTTGCACGTGAACTTCAAGAGAGTATCATAGCAGCAAAAAACTGAAAATAATCCAAACACCCACTGTGGCAGACCGGATGAATAAACCATGTGTTATTCAGACATTGGCATATACTGTAGTAGTCAAAATAAATGAACTATAACAATGTGCCATAACATGGATGAATCTTAGCAACAAACAAATTCTCGGTATAACTTGTTTGAACGGTTTTACAGAAATTGAGAAAACAAATGACATAAAAGACCGGATCGCCAAAAGACAAAACAGCCTGAAAGTCTGTGTACAAGTCATTGGTTTCAAATCCCTGGTTTTCAATATAAGTGAAAGAATTGCTAAATGAATTCTCTGCTGGGAAAATAACTAAAAGTCATATTTGACTTTGGGACTACACTATGGGATTTTTAACATAGATGGTGTTAAAGAACCAAGTGTCTTTGCTAAATAACAAAGTACTTTGAATTGGAATGTTCTCAGTTTTCCAACATTGAGTCTATTAAGATCATTGCAGTTGATTATGATCAAGGTGGAAAATATGATTATATTAATAATCATGTTTACCAGCTATATGTATAATATTTTAGACTGTAGTCAGTTTCAGAGTGTTCATTTTGCCCAGATTAGAACATTTTATTTTAATTCATTTGCAAACATTTTCGTTCACACATGTTGCAGCTCATAGTACAGAGTAGTAGTTTGAAATGTTTCTTAATGAGAGAAACTTAAATGCACGTATAAACCAACACACCCCTCCCTGAACACAAATATTGAAATCTTTTTCATTCAAGTAACTGTGTTTATTAAACCCTAGAGCTTTTTGTTATTAAGAGCAAAAATAATTTAGGCTATTTAACAACTATCAGAACTCCGACTACTGGGTCTGAAACTACATTTATTTTTCAACATGAAAATTAGTAATAAAATTCAGAATGAATTTTAGTTAATAGCATTTATTTGCACTTACTGAACATAAAGCAATATGCATTTCAGAAAAGCCAGAACATAATTTAGTTCCTTCCGCACTCTTTTTCCCAAAATTTCTTAATTTTTACCAAGGTGTAAAATAAAATGCTACAGTACTATGAATACACCATAGATGTCATCATCTCTTCAGTCTGGGCAGAACCAGCCCCAGGCAAGATTGTGAAAGGAAAAATTGGCACTGACATCAACAGACCGACTTTAGGCCGTTTTTTCCTCCTCTTCAGGGTGCTTTTCTTTGCATCGTTGAGGAACTCCATGTCTTCGTGAAATTCCCTGACCCCTGCCAATTAAATCTGCTCTCAGCAAAGGGCTCAGTCTTACTTGTTCATCCCTCACTGTCAATTTAAGGAAAGGTATTACTTTACCAGAGTTCTTGACATTTTAAGCCACCTTTCTAATTGTGGCATCAGTGGGTTTGTCCCCTGGAAAGGCAGATCAACTACTTAAGTCGACTTGTCTTCTCATGTAGAAGTCAGAACTGCCCTGGCTTTGTTGGGGGGGGGGGGGTAGGGGGCAGGAAACTTATCAGAGAGTCATTTCTATAAGCAAACATGGTTGATTGAAAGATTAATGCCCAATTAGTGATTCTGGGGGGTTACCAATTAAACATCCTGACCACTCAGTCGATGATGGCAGTTACTGTATACGGGGCTTGTCATTGTTTGCAAATCTGTCCCAGCTTTATGACCAGTGAAACACATTGTTCAAACTGATCCCTGTCAGCATTAATTGTTTTTTCACACTAGAGTGGCTCATCAGCTGCTATCATTTCCCAGGTATTAATACTGATTCAAGCTCACTCCATTGTCTCCTGGAAACCTTTCTTCTTCCCACATTGGATAGGATTATTTGCCCTATTTCACTTTGTTATAGAGCAACTTTTTTTTTAGCATTCAACAATTTTCTGTGCCTATCATGTGATCAAAACTACACCTGAGAGCCTCTCTGGATTGTTGGTATTGGCTACACAAATTCCTTAACTTAAATCCTTTCCTAATTTTGTTATCTTATAAACTCCATAAAGGCAAGCTTTATGTAAGCCCAGATGGGTACCCATTTTGTGAGTAGTCAAGAATTTTAGCAGCAGATTTTACTAAACATAAAAGAAAGGAGAGTATATACTTTTTGATTGATATCATGTTTTTAATTTAAAAATGTGTCTGAAGAAGATGAAAATCCTCTGGTTACCACCATAACTCATTCTCTACATAAGCAGGGATGGAGTCTGCGGGTTGCAAAGGATAATAGGGAAGCACATTTATATGCAAAAAAAGATCCACCAGGAGGGATGTTAAATAGGCTTAGGAGGGATATATAGAAAAAAATCATAGAAAAAGATTTTTCTCTGATTTCATATTTATATTATTGATAAGGGAAAAACGTGTGCAAGCTAACTAATTCATGAGTATTCCTATATGGAGGTGGATATGAATTGCCATCATTTGTAAATGCCTGTTTCCTCCCTGCTCCCTCTTTCTCTCTCGCTCATTCCCCCTTTCCCTCTCTCCCTCTTTCTCTTTCTCTCTCCTTCCCTCTCTCTCTCTCTCTCTTTTTTCATCAAGGATTGCAAACTAAAGTACTACTTTTGGGGAACATTTTCTAAGAGGTGAAGAAGATTTGCATTTCTTCCTACTTTGTTTAATTCTTTCAGTAGATGCATGCAAACATAACTATTGACTCACAACATGAAATTTAATTACTATAATTATTTCTTTTTCTTGATTTATATGATGAGGTTGGCTTTGAACTTGTGACCTAAAAGCAGAAAACTTTATATTGTATTACCAGTATGCTAAGCCATCCAAGTCTCTGTATATAATTATTTATGAAGTTGTATTAGAATATATGAAAATCTGTTTCATTTAAATTATTTATTTTAATATACTTTCAAAAATTAAATTAAGTATTGAATGTTCTAGCACATAACCTCCAGATGTACTCAATATAAAATTAATAAAGGAAGAACATAATTAAATATCCGTTCATTCAGGAGATTATAGAGGGCACCAGCAATGTAAAGGATTGTAGTAAATAATGTTATATTAGTGAAAAAATAAATAAATAAATAAGACTAGTGCAATTACCAGTATAAACACTGGACATGCAACAAAGTTCTTTAACATGTCTGCAGAAATTCACTTAAACATCGCTATGTTGATGGATAATTATACTCCACTATTCACCCACCGACCTCCTCCCCTGGGCCTGACTCCACATTCAAGATTCATGACTGATGTGTTTGAACTTGTCAGTTTTGAGAGTAAGAAATTTTTGTTTTTCTCGAGTCTATCCTAACAGGCTTCCGTAATTATAAAGCTATAACAAAACTGGGGCATGACTTAGTGCTTTAAATTACATTGAGTTTGGACTTCCATATTTGTGCAACTTGTATTTCACTGCATCACGGAATCAACATTCTTCTTGAGAGTTGCCGCCATATGCAGTGGCTGATTGCCAAGTTAACATGGCGTGCTGTCTTCTCATTTAAAGTCCATACATATAGTAGGTTTGAAAAGAACCTTCGTTTCTCTGGGAAACTGCATATCTGAAGAGCCCACTTTGCAATTATGTACATGGATATCAACCACGTTCCTTTCTGTCACACTCATCTTCCTATACACTTCCAGAAACTTTCTTTTAAGAGGTTTTGGAAACATTTGTGGAATCATAAGCATGTGGTAGAGCTGATCTCTTCATAGAGAAGATGTAAGATGAGATACATCTGGGTACTTGAATAATAGATTCAGAGCACTAACAATTCAAGCAATATTTAATAATTTAATCATAAATGCAGAGCTTTGAACGAAACAACAAAGGTATACTTGGAGAACATCTTATTAAAGGACATTTTTATGTTATTACAGAGACAATCTACTCAAATGTATTGAAACTAAATAGATATAAAAAGGTATTTAATCAAATAGCTTTTTTTTCATTGTTCATGTATACATGCATACTTAGATATTAAGTTTGGAGCCCTCATTGGAATGATTACATTATGATGGTCATTATTTTAATTTTCAAATTGTGGAAATACAAATAAATATTTTTTTTAAAGTCAGGTATATTCAATTACTAGAGCTGCCATCACAAAATACCACTAACTGGGTGGCTTAAATAACAGATATTTATTGTCTCACAGTTTTAGTGACTAGGAGTCCAAAATCAAAGTATTGGTGGTGATGGTTTCTTTTCAGGGCTGTGGAGGAAGGATCTGTTCCGCACCTCTCTCCTTGGTATATAGATGGCTGTTTTTCCCTCATCTGTCTTCACATCATCTTCCCTTAATGTGTGTCTTTCTGTACAAATTTCCCCTTTTTATAATAACACCTCTATAAAAACCGTATCTCCAAATTAGGTCACATTCTGAGACACAGGGGTTTAGGACTTCAAGTTATGAATTTTGAGAGGACATAATTCAACTCATAACCAATTTGTTGAGGTATACTTTACCTAAAATAAAATGGACTTTTTTTAGGTCAATGCAAAAATAATCACCCACAATCAAGATACAGAGTTGTTCCATCACTCCAAAATATCTCCCTGACTCTTTTTTTTTTTTTTTTTAGATTTTATTTATTTATTTGAGAGAGAGAGAATGAGAGAGAGCACATGAGAGCGGGGAGGGTCAGAGGGAGAAGCAGACTCCCTGCCGAGCAGGGAGCCCGATGTGGGACTCGATCCAGGGACTCCAGGATCATGACCTGAGCCGAAGGCAGTTGCTTAACCAACTGAGCCACCCAGGCGCCCTCCCTGACTCTTGATGGTCAACTTTTCCCATAATGTGTGGCTACTTTTGGTTTGTATTCTGTCACTTTTGTCCATGTAAGAGTATCATGAATATTCTGTTATATATCCTTGTATCCGTCTTCTTTCACTAAGCATAAGTTTTTGAGATTCATCCATATAGTTGCATGAATCAGTAGAACATTCCTTTCTATTGCTAAGCAGTATCCTGTTGTATGGATGCACCACAATTTGTTTATGTGTTCATTTATTAGTGAAACTGTGGATTATTTACAGTTTTTTGGCTATTCTAAATAAAGCTTTATAAACATTTGTGCATAGGTCTTTATGTGGGAATGTTCATTTTTATTAACCTTTTTGGGTGAGGTCTCTCAGTCATATGGTAAGTATACAGTTAATTTTAAAAGAAACCATCATACTGTGTTCCAAAATTGTGATGTCATTTGGCATGTTCACCAGTATATATAAATGTATGAATTGTTTTGCGTCCTCACCAGCAATTTATATCATATGTGTTTTGTTTATTTATTTGATAATTTTAGGCACTTTAGTGTGTTACTATGGCTTTAATTTAAATTTTTCAATGATTAATAATCTGGAACATTCTTTCATTTCCTTATTTATCAGTTGTATTTCCTCTTTTGCAAAGGCTTTTTGCACATCTTTCACTCATTTTTTAATGTGCTGTTTGTTTTTTTATTATTATTGTGAGATTTCTTTTTACTTTCTGTCCTAAATCATTGACCACATATAACTTTTGTGAATGTATTTCCAAATTATTGGCCATTTTTCATTTCTTTTACAGTGTTCTCCAAAGGGAGAATATTTTAATTTTGGTGGAGTGAAAGTCATCAAAATTTGTCTTTTATGGTTTGTGTTTTTGTGTCCTGTCTAAAAAAAAATTGCCAAACATTTTCTTCACATTTTCTACTGGAATTTTTATAATTGTAGCCTAATATGCTGATCCTGAATCAATTTTAATTTCATAGGGAGTAAAATAAGGTAATAATAAAAAATATTTATTGATTTTTAAATCTGTATTTGATTATGGTTACCTAAATGTTTCAGTAACATTTGTTGAAAATATTATATTTTTCCATTAAATTATCTTGGCAGTTTTGTTGAAAATCAATCAATCATATATTTGTAGGTCTCTTCCTAGAAACACTATTCTGTTTTACTGTTCTATATGCTTATTGTTACACAAACAACACATTGTTTTAATTTGAGTGAGTTAAAAATAAGTCTTAAGATAGCATGCATTCTCCATCTTTCTTTAATTGAGATACATATTCACACACCAAGAAAATCACAATTTTAAAGTGTTACAATTCAATTCACAAGTTTGTACAACTATCACTATTATCTAATTCTGAAAATTTTCATCACTCCAAAAAGAAACTTTGTATCCATTAACAGTTACTACCATTCCTCCTCCTCTAGTCTTCCATCTGAGAGCTGGGTCAGTGGGACCACTACCCTAGGGACTCAGCAGATGAGGCTCCTGACCTTCCAGGATGAAAAGGTGGGGCCACTACTCTAGTAGGCTCAGAGGACAGAACATCTAGTCACAGAGATTATTCTCAGGCCTTGAAACTTAATGGAATTTGCTTTGCTGGATTTCAGACTTGCTTGTGACTCTTATTTTCCTTCCAGTTTTTCAGTTTTGGAATAAGAATGTCTATACTATGCTTGTCCTACCACTGTATTTCTGAAGCTAATAACTTGTTTTCTGGGTTTCACAGATGCACAGATAGAGACGAATTCTACTTAAGGATGGACTATTCAAAAGGTCTCACACATAACTGATTTCAATGATTTAGAACATGAGATTTGGCACTTTTTGAACTGATTATATTTGGGTAAGATTGTGGACTTAAAATTGATAGTCGAATATAGTAACACTTCTGGGGATATTGGGATGGGGTGAATGTATTTTGTATGTGGGACACATACATGTGGGAAGAGGGGTTATTATGGGTTTAACTGTGTCCCTCAAAAAGTACTAACATGAAAACCTGTGAATGTAACCTTATTTGGAAATAAGCTCTTTGCAGATATAGTCAAATTAAGATGACATTATACTGAATTAGGATAGGCCTTAACCCAATGACTAGTGTCCTTATCAGACAAGGGAAATTTGGACACAGACACACAGAAAATAAGTTCACATGAAGGTGGAGGTAAATGTTGGAGTGATGTGTATGCAGGCCAAAGAACACCAATGATCGTTGGCACCTTCAGAATCTAGAGGGGGAAGGAGCGTCCTTCCCTAGAGCTTTCAGGGAGAATATGGCCCTGCCTACAGTTTGATTTTAGACTTGTTGCCTTCCAGAATTGAAAGAGAATAGATTTCTTTGTTTTAAGTCATTCAGTTCATGGCAACTTGTTACAGCAACATATGGAAACCAATACAGACAGTTAATTATATTTTAAAGTGATTAAATATAAGAGAGAAAAATTCATGTTTACTCTTATGTTTGTCATTGGCAGTACCCTTTATTCATTCTCCTAAATACCCATTTCTATTTGATATTATATTTCTTATCCTTGAGTAACTTATTTAAATATTTCTTATACTCTAAGTCTGCTAGCAATGAATTCCCTCTGCCTTTTTTTTTTTTTTTTTTTTTTAGTATCTGGAAAAAAGTTTTTATTTTACATTTGTACATTTATTTTTTTGGAAGATTTTATTATTGGGCATAGAATAATGGGTATAGAATTTTTAGATGACAGTTTTCTTTTACTTTTTCTTTTTTTTCCTTTTAGTATTTAAAAAGTACTGCTCCCTTGTCTTCTGGATGGCTTCATTTATGAGGAAAATCCTGCTGTATTTTTATATATTTTGGTTGCCTTCAAGAGTTTATCTCCAGTTATCACTTTGTTATTATGTCTAAGGGACTTTCTTTTGTCTTTTTTACTTTTTTCTCTTGTATTCTTTTCCTTTTGTATTTATCTTGCATGTAGTTCTACGAGCTACTTGGATCTGTGGTTTGTAACCATTTATTAATATGGGAAAATGTTTGAGTACTGTCTTTTCAAGTATTTCTTCTGTTCAATTTTTTTTCTCTTTTAGAGACTTTAACTTATAAATATGTCAACAGTTTGACATCATCGCACAGCTCTTGAATATTCTGTTCTTTTTTTTACGATTTTTTCTTCTGTGTGTTTCATATTGTATAATTTTTTTAGCCTATCTTCAAGTCTATTTACTCATTATTTTTTCAGCTGTATCTAGTCTGCTAAGGATTCATCAAATAAATTCTTAATCTTTTTTTGATGATATAAACTGTTTTCTTAGAATTTTTTAATTCTTAATCTTGATCACATATTTTTATACCTAGCATTTCCATCTGACATTTTCTATAGTTTTTATCACTCTCTTATAATTGCAAATCTATTTATATATGTTTTATTTCTTTTTTATTAAATCCTTTAACATGCTAATCATTATTTTAAAGATCCAGTCTAATAGATATTATATTTGAGTTTCCTGTGAGTCTGGTATTTTCAATTGCTTTATTTCATGATTAATGTTTGTAGGTTTTTTTTTATTTTTATTTTCTGCATATCCCATAACTTTATTGTTTGCTAAACGTCAAGTGCAGAAGGACAATAGAAACTAAGGTCAAGAGTATTTATCCCTAATAATGGGCACCCCAGTTCCTCTGTCAAGCCATTAAAGTGGAGAGTTGGCAATCAAATATGTGTTTGAGATAGGTTGGGGATTTGTGGTAGCAATTTTTTTTAAAAAGAGTTATTTATTTATTTGAGTGATAGAGCATGAGCAGAGGGAAGGGCAGAGGGAGCGAGAAAATCCTTGAGCACACTCCCCACTGAGTGCAGAACCTGACATGGGGCTCGGTCCCAGGACTCCGAGATCATCACCTGAGCAGAAATCAAGAGTCGGATGCTTAACCGAGAGAACCATCCAGGCGCCCCTGTGGTAGCAACTTTATCTTTGGTGTACTGTATGTTTCAAATTCCTCCCGTGGCTGGGTTTCTCTTTGTGTTTGTATTCCAGTCTCAGCCTTCAGCAGTTCCTGCACCTTTGTGCCACAAAGAGTCCTTCTCCACACTCCTACCCTCTTCATCCTTAGCCTTCTGTTTCTTGTTACACATGCTAGGTTCATGATTATGCCCCAGCCTGAGTCTGGACCATCTTAGCATAACTGTCCTTTCTCACTATGGCATCCATCCAAATTCCACTTTTTACCTCTAGTGTGTTTTGGAGAAGAGGTTGTTTTATGACTTTTCTCCAATGACAGGAGACCCTTGTTCTGTGCTGGGGGAGAATAATGGACACAGGAGTTCTTCCTAGCCACCTCCAAATGTAATTGGATATACTTCCCCCCTCCCCCCTGGGAGTAACATATCTTTGTTTAGGCCCTAGTACAAAGAAGTTTTGTTACCCTTCCCCTACTGGTCTGAGAACCTTGCTTTATATATCAAAGGGTCCCCAAAGCAGGGAATGTGTAATACCTAGACCCCAGTGATAGCCAGTCACTTTCTTCATACCGAGTCCTGTAATGAAGACTCCTTCCAGTCTCTAGCCCTGCCTCAGATCTTTTTTTTTTTTTAAAGATTTTATTTATTTATTTGAGAGAGAGAGAATGAGAGAGAGTGAGTACATGAGAGGGGGGAGGGTCAGAGAGAGAAGCAGACTCCCTGCCGAGCAGGGAGCCCGATGCGGGACTCGATCCAGGGACTCCAGGATCATGACCTGAGCCGAAGGCAGTCGCTTAACCAACTGAGCCACCCAGGCGCCCTGCCTCAGATCTTTCTTATCAATACAAAAGCCCATTGAAAGGAGTTTGAACATTCATGCAAAATATCTTCAGGGCTCCTAATTATTCTAAACTTATAATATATTAGCTCATACTCAGCATTTAAGATTTCGTTATAATTGTAGCTGATTTAATTACAACTATTATTACGAAGGCCACTCTCCCCACCCCACCAGCTGTCAAAAGTTTTAAAATTAACATATCTCATTCATCTTTGGAGAGACTTGTCAGTCTTTGGAATTCAGTTATTGCAGTGGTCTTGTAACCTCAACTTTCTGAAAGTTTTAAAAGAAAGTATGCTTTTGTAAATTATCTGTTTCATTGTAATGATTTTCTTTTGTGTCTTTCTGCATCCTAAGTGAGAGAAGTCTAATGACTTTTTAATTGTTCAATATTTTCTATAACCTGAAGTTCAAACAAGAAAAATTCACATCAAATATTAACCAACCAGTTAAAAAGCCATTTACTTGAATTTGGAAGAGTATTTTATTTATAAGATAAGGAGATTCAAACAGGAAAAAACTTCAATTAAAAAGAAATAAAAAACTATAGAGATAAGTTACAACTTTGAGAAAATTGTCCTAGCCTACGTTTAAAAAATTAAAAATTCAACAATATTATGATTTATGTATATACTCTTACAATTGCTAATAATCACATTCTATTCCATTTTCCTATGTGCCGCCAGATGATGTTTCTAAAATAAAAATATGATTAAGTTATCTACTTGCTTCCAATCTTCAGTAGCTCCTCATTGCTCTTAGAACAAAGACATATCTCCTTATCATGTCTCTTAAGGCCCTTATAGGCCCAGGGCCTGCATATCTTTTTGGTGTTATCTCTTTCCATTCTTCTCATTACATTTCACACTCCTGTCATATTGACTTTATTTTAGTTCCTAGAATGCCTCCTTCCTTCTTTCCTTTGGACTTTCACAGATGCATTACTCTCTAAATTAATCCATCCTCCTCCAGCCATCATACCAACCTCACTAGCTAACTCTTTTTATAGTTATGACTCAGTGTAGAAGTTAATTTTTCTAAGTAGGTTTCCTCAACCCCTAAAAGATGGATGAGGTCTTCTGCCATAGGGTTCCATAGCACCCCTCAATTCATCCATTATAACACTTTTTGTTGTTGTTATTGTTATTGTTGCTGTTACTATATCATAAGCAATGCAAAGTCAGAGACCACATTTCTCCAGTGTATTCTTGAGTTTTCCAGATCCTTGACAAGTCCCAGAAATATACTATGCATTTGCTGAATGTGAATGAGTAAATGTTCTTCCTATTTGCTGGTCCACCTGCCTTTTTTTTAAGCCATAAAATATTGAACAATTTTACCTTTACTCTTATTTTCCAGATGAAATCCTTCTCTTCCAAAATCCATTATTAGTTTTTTTTTTTTCTCAAAATTTACTCATTTTTCCCTTACTCTAAGGCTTGGTGAGTAATGTTAGTGGGCAAAATGTACTTAAAGAAAAATTAGGACTTAAAAAAGGGTGACATCAGAATTGAGTCTCTTTTAAACTATTCTCATAACACAGTGAATGGAGTGACTCATTTCCATCAAATTGTGCTATAGAAATAAAAATGAACAAGTTGACTTTATATTTGAACACATTTGAACAAAGGGATGGCTTTGTTTCAAAAAGCTTACTCACCATTTCACATTTGCTAGGGTGTATGTGTACATGTGCTTACCCCAGGGCAACTTCCAGTGAGGTTGAGTAATTCTATCCAAATTTGTTCTTCGACCATGGGGTACACCCGTTGACAAGGGTGTCTAATTTGTGGTTCTGCTCATCATGTTTAAATGAAGCATTGGCCTATTCATTTTTTTAAATGAGAAGATCAGATTTCAGTGAAAACCATGTTTATGTATCAGAAGAAAACAATTGGTCTCCAAGACTGACCATAAACAATTGAAAAATTATGTTCTTGAAGTATTTATAGATTTTTGACATATTTAAATATGATCTAAGTTTCTTAGAACCACATATATATGAAATCTATGTGTTAAGACTATATAATTTAGAGAAAAATGCACTGGTACTGTGAAGTGGCTCAAGAAAATTTCATTATGCACAACACTTAGGTGTTTGTTTGTTTTTTAGTTACAATATTCACAAAGGTGGGATGTGGGTTTGCTACAATCCCTAAGACTCACCTAACTACCAGTGAAAGAAGATCTCAGATTTATTTCTATCACACATGCAGTCATTTACTAATCACATATTAACAAAACACTGAAAGAGTCCATACAGCCTGTTCTTTAATCTTGATACAATCTCATTCTTTGCAATTGCATGTGCTCTGACAACACCTTGCATAAAAAAATTCAATCGAGTCAGCTGGGGCGAGATTCTAGAAGCAGGCTTAGATCATCCTTCTAGTCAGCATAAGGCACCAGAAATCTTCCAACCTGATCTTTGGACATAGGATTGTTAGCAATAAAACTTTAGCTACCATCCCTAAGAGTAAATGTTCTAGGCCTGCATGGATTCTTAATTTAACCCTATTGATATAAATTTTGGTAGAGCCTTGAAAATATATTTATTCAATCCACATACCTCAAGTATCTTTAATTTCACAATGAGACCCCATTGCAATATGTTAGTTAATGGACTGGTTTACCAATAAAACCTGTTTCTGCTATAATGTCAGCTGATATTTCTAGAGCAAGGATTCTTTGTTTGGGAAACTGACTATAATTAGAACTATCCACACTTTCTATATCAATAAAGAAGATAGCATGCTAGCTTGATAAATTTTTTTTTTTTTGAGTTGTGAATTGATTTGCACAAGCCTTTGAGATAAATTCATAAGGGAGTGGGAGAACTTTCCTTTTTCCATCTTTATTTAATGTGTGTGTTTTGTAAAGTACTATTCTCTTTTATATTTTATAGTCACTTTTATAATTACCTTAAACTTTGATGAAGGAAGTCCCTACTTAATTGTAGCCATTTTCATTGTCAGGAGATTGCGTGTAATCCTTCAGGGGCTACCTAACTAAGATTTATAGTGCTTTGCTTTGAGAGTGGAACAATTAAGTCTATTTTTGTTTTATAGTCAAATGAGCAAAGAAAGCTTCATTTTAGAGAAATTGATACTAAGTATATCAATTAAGTATGTCACCAGAAAGTGTTTATAATATCAAAATTTTTGTATGTGAAAATACATAATATATGATCCTGTTTGAATGTGGGCATATTTAGATTTCCTTTAAAATGATTAATTCATTAACCAAGCAAATACTTACTGAATCTCCACCATGAAGCGTGTGAATTCAGATCCTGGGCAAGAAAAAAATGAATCTTCAAAGAGCTGAGAGATTTTGAGAAAGATTGAGAGAGAGAGAGAGAGAAACAGAGAGACATAGAGACATAGAGACAGAGAGAGAGAGAGAAGAGATGGGAGAGGGAAGAAGACAAGGAGAGTATTTGTAAAAGTGCTAAACAAAATGTGTTCAAGCTAGTATAAAATGAAGCTGAGGGGAGAATAGATATTTCAGATATCATTGGAAAAAAAGAATTGACATGGTCAAATTCACCCAGTTGTTCATAGGAGAGTCTCAAATGTAGTCTTGATTCCTAGATTGTAAACAGCATCTGGAGTATTTCAATTTAGTTACAAGCATTCATCTTCAAAAATAAGTTTGTTCTGTGTGATACTAAACCAATACATGTTCTGGATGGTTTTTCTCCATATTTTATGGATGATTAGCTAGATGTAACCAGGTGACCAAGTTCTGGCCAATGATGTGTATGTGAAAATGCAGGCACTTTGGGAAGGCGGTTTTCTTAAAATTGGTAACTCAGGTGAAAAGTCCTTCTTTTTATTTTTTTTTTTATTTTTTATTTTTATAATTCTTTTTTTTTAAAGATTTTTTTTTAATTTATTCATATGAAGCAGAGAGATACAGAGAGAGAGAGAGTGAGCATGAGCAGGGGAGAGGCAGAGGGCGAGGGAGAAGCAGGCTCCCCGCTGAGCCAGGAGCCAGACATGGGGCTCGAACCCAGGACCCTGGGATCATGACCTGAGCCGAAGGCAGATGCTTAACCATCTGAGCCACCCAGGTGCCCCAGAAAAGTCCTTCTTTTTAATCATCTCACTTTTCTTTCTCTTTCAGGCTTGAAGCTGTTGTGTAATGACTGATGCAGTAGCCGTTATGGTGACCAGAAGGCACAACCACAAGTTAGAATGGTGAAGGACAGAGATGGAGGTAACCTAACTCTGAAGACTGTTGATGCCCATATCAACTTGGCTGCTCACCTTCAGACTTGTCCATGACAAAAGAATAAAGCCTCCCTTTGACTTTAGGCTGCTACAATTCTTAACATTAATCAGACTAAAAAAATAAAAGGATATTCTAAAACTTCAGTAAACTCTGTATTATTGTATCTTTCCTGCACTAAGAAAACCTTTCCATGCAATTTTCAACTTTATTTATGGGTAGTAGTTTCAGAATTTCAACAAAGTCCACTTTAACTGTGCATGACCTCCACTGAACCTGATTACATCTTTAAAGGTACTAGTATTTCCTAATAAGGTCATGTTCACAGGTACCACAGGTTAGAACTTCAACATATCATTGTGGGGGAAACAATTTCACCCACAAGACTGACTCTACTCCAGACTACTCCATGTCAACTCTGGATCTGCCTTTGGTTTCCGCTTAGAGTAGCAAGAATCACTTTTAACTGTCATCAGGGATATACCAAAGTTAATGATTATGGAGACATTACTGTGTGACAATCTAGTAAGCTCTTTCCAAGAATTATTCTTTAATTGTCTCACATTTGTAAAACTAATAAAGCTTTTTGTAAAATACTGTAAATAAAGCTGAAGTAAATAAAATAAAAAGTATAGAAATGGATCAAATGGTCTGTTGTTTTTTTTTTTAACAGTAACAGGAACATAAATCTTGAAATAAGAAATAGAGAGTAAGTTGAAACCGAAAGATTGTAAGAGAATAAGAGATATATCTATCTGTTGTTGTGTGGCGACTTCATTTGGATCCTGATCAAATAAACAAACTGTAAAAAAAGTTATGATACAATTGAGGAAGTATAAATACTAATTTATATTTGATATTAAAGTAATTATTATTAATTTGGTTTAGATGTGATAACGGTTAAAGATTTTTTTATAACATTTTTCCTACCTCTTAGAAATACCTACTGAAATATCTACAGATATCATGCTCTATGACTGGGGTTTACTTCATAATAATCTTGCCTGAGCAGCTACAGACGCAGAAGATTGACCAGGAGTTGATCACTGGAGACACTGAATGATGACTACATGGATTTTCATCATACCATACCTTCAAATTTGGGGTATATTTGACTTTTTCATAATGAATAGAAACCATGGGTAGAAAATAACCTTTGGGGGTGCCTGGGTGGCTCAGTTGGTTAAGCCTCTGACTCTTGATTTCGGCTCAGGTCATGATCTCAGGGTTGTGAGATGGTGCCGTGGGTTGGGCTCTGCGCTGGCGGTGGAGTCTGCTTAAGATTCTTTCTCTCCCTCTGCCTACGCCCCTCCCACCCTTTTCTTTCTCTTCCTCTAAAAAAAGAAAAAAAGAAAGAAAAGAACCTTTGGTGTGTAGATATGAAAACTGTATTTCTTTGTAACAAACTACTTTATCTGAAAAAGAGGATAAAAAATGTCACAACTGTATAAACTTTTACAACTTAAAAAGTTTTATTTTTAAAAAGATTTATTTATTCATTATTTGAGAGAGAGAATGAGCAGGAGGGTCAGAGGGAGAGGGAAAGAGAATCTCAAGCAGACTCCATGCTGATTGCAGAGCCCAACTTGGGGCTCGACCAGGGCTCGACGTGGGGCTCAATCTCATTACCCTGAGATCATGACCTGAGCGGAAACCAAGAGTCGAACGCTTAACCAACAATGCTACCCAGGCACCTCTAAAGCTTAAAAAGTTTTAACATACATTTACAAATATTACCTTAAGTCCACCTAACAATACAGGGAATTAGGTGGTGTTGTCGTAGTGATATTTTCAAAAGAAGCAAAAGATAAATTGATCCTTCTTTCCAATAGTGGAGTCAAGTTTCAAATTCTGTTTCTTTAGGATTTCTAAATGGACCAGCAAGTCTTGGAACTATATTCCTAGCCTCCCAGCTTGCATTTTTCCATTTCACTCCAAAGCAACAGTATTTTCAGTAAGTGTTTGTGAGTGTGTAGGCATAGGACTTGACCTGTCAGAATGCAAACACTAGCACACGTTTATATGGAATACTCATTAACAACAGACCACTTACCTGCTGACATCTGAATATTCTTTTGATACAATTAAGTGATGCTTTCATAAGAAAGATTTCAAAATTTAAAAAAAGAAAAGGAAGAAAATAAAATAAGTTGATTTTAAATCATGTGGAAAAGTACTTTGGGGGGAAGGAAAGAAGTGAGAAATTATTAGTTGCTAGGAATTTGAAAATAATGAATGTAAGAATCGCAGAAAACAGTTCAGAACAAGTGAAGTTTGTGAGGGACGGAGGGCACCAGGGTCAGGTTCAGGTTCACAGCCATGCCCTAGGCAAGGTGTGAAGTGGTCAAGTTAGCCAAGGACCTTAGCTTCTGAGCTTCGGCCACTACTCACAGTGGCCAAGAGTACACAGACATAAAGAGTAAAACTATTTTTGTTTAGGTTATCAGAAGCATTATTTTATTTTCTTAGGAACCAGCATGAAGAAATACATATTAAAGAAGAATTTATCTGGAGAATTCCTACAGAGAATTCTGTAACCCCCCTTTTTTTTCTCAAATCTTATCTATTTTCTCATAAAAACTGTTGGTCTTTCAAGCCCAAGAAAGGTAATATAATGAGGTTTGTTTGACACTAAACTCGCTAAGAATTAATTTATAAGGCTGATGGCTTTGGAGACACAAAATGTACCTCTCTTTAAATAATAAAAAAAATCTTCAGACATGAAAATAAAAGAATCCTCCTCCCTTTGCCTTGACAAGGAATATAAATTCAGAAACATTTTAAAAACAGTAAATCTTAAAGGAAATATTCAAATGAATGTTTGTGACGTTAGAGATGGAAACAAGAGGAGTCCCGAGGCCTGATACCCTTTATATAAGGGAGCTATAGACATCAAAGAAGAGAAATGGTCATGAGTTACAGTGCATAACAGAGTTACAAGATCTTTGTCAATTACTCCTTTGTCTTGAAGGAAATTCTGGAAAGGCCACACATTTTGTTACTGTAAACAGTCCTTTTGTTTAGAAGTGCTAAGATGTCTGTTATAAACCACTGAAGAGTTTTCATTCTGTCTTGTTAAAGAAAAAAAAAGGAAGAAAGAAAAAAAGAATGAAAAAGAAATTTTAAAAGCTTAATAAATACAAGTGGATAAATTATATTATGGGTGTAAGAAAACAGCTGAGCAGCAATGTGGTATAATTAATGATTAAAATGTTCAGGATTTACAATAAGATTACCTGGCTTCAGATTCCACCTTAGTTATTATTCACATGTGTCTCTAAGACTGGACTTTTCTTTTCTGAAATGGAGTTGACACGGGTTGTAATGAGACTTAGATGTGATAATACATATAATGTGTCTAGGATGTTGCCTGCCATACATTAATTGTTTAATAAATATTATTTATCATCATTATCTGTTATTCATATTGTCATTATTAGTTGATGCTAATGTAGTGATAAAATATGTAAAATTTATGACAATAAAATTGTATTATGACCAACTGGGAATACATTTCTGGATTTCAGCAGGATTCACAAAATTTGAATATTAGCCGAAGTGGTTATCAAAATGATCTCTGACGGGGTGCCTGGGTGGCTCAGTCAGTTAAGCAGCTGGCTCTTGATTTTGGCTCAGGTCATCCTCTCAGGGTCCTGCGATTGGCCCCGAGTAGAAATGATCTCTGACATGTCTCCAATTATCTTTCACTGTACAACCATCTCCATGTAGCATGTTACTTCTTGTGAGATCAAGAACTCACTGTTCAGCCTTTCCGGGTTAGAAGTAAGGTACATAAAAACACAGAGTTTTATAGGCTTACCATATTTTCCAAGGTGTAACTTGGAAAACGCAGGAATGGATCATGACCAGGGCTCCATAAATGCTCAGTGATGGATGAAAAACAGATATGTATAGTCACAATCTCTGACTATGTCTTCGTAAGGATCACAAATTCCAGGGGTCCACAGGCATCTTACTGTGGATGGCCGGGGAAAGGCCAGAGCAAAGCTGATGAAAGAAACTTCTGTTTTTGAAATACTGAAAGCCTCTGCATGCCCTTACCAAATAGAATCCCATGCTAGTACTTTTCACTTTTATTCTCATCCCCTCCATTCCACAGTTACATTTCCCCTTAAGGATATAAAAACTAGTAGAAATACAGCAACTCCTTCAACACTAAATAATTGGGTGCCCCTGGTACAAAACAACCCCGGAAGAGATAAACCATAAACTGAGAGCAGTCCAGATGAGTTTTTCCATCGACTCCTCTGTTAATTCAACGTATGTGCTAATTGCAGAAAGTAGTGTGAAGCCTCATAGGCACCATAAAACCTATGTTATTTTTCCATACAAAAACTTCATCAGCTCTTAAATGGCTAAACCAAGCAATCCTTACAGGATTCAGGATTCAGAAGGAACCTCAAGAGACCCACAAGGAATTTATGGGTGTTCCTATGGATGTCCAGTGAGTTTGATAGTTTATCTGGGATATTTGCAAAAAGTTGTCAGAGGTCTCTCAGGATCCATAAAACTCAGATTTGCATAGATCACTCCTTTGCAAATTAAAGGGTTGGAGTGGGTCCCTGTGAACTTTTGCAGTATCCGAGCTCCAGCCAGATGCCTTAGGAACCAATGGATTTTTCTCTGATTATGTATATTGCTCTCTTTGAAGAAGACAACACTGAAAAATTATACATAAGACGAAGGTGTAACTTGGATGATTCTGTGGTTTTACTGAGGACAAATAAAAAGAGACATCAGTGACCTTAAGAGAAATGAAGTTGGGGCGCTTGGGTGGCTGAGTTGGTTAAGTGTCTGCTTTCGGCTCGGGTCATGATCCCAAGTCCTGGGATCGAGTCCGGCATCGGGCTCCCTGCTCAGTGGGGAGCCTGTTTCTCCCTCTGCCTGCCGCTCCCCCTGCTTGTTTTCACTCTCTCTGTCAAATAAATTTCTAAAAAAAGATAAAAAAAGAAAAAGGATATTTCAACTTATCCCAGTAATAAATTAATGTGTTTAATTTTTCTTCATATAAAATGTCTATTGTTTCTTAAAACTATTAAGTTAATGGAACACTTTAATTTTACTTTTAAAGTGCATACTGTTAATCATGCTTAAAATGAATCCATCAATTGAATCTTAAATATTAAAATTTTAGAAAGTGTCATTTATAAAATACATGTAAATATTATTCATAAATTACATACAGGTAAACATAGAATAATAATAAACATATGCTTCTCCAAATTTACAGGGGATTTTTAATCTGAGGCACAACCTAATCAATAAAGCTTCTAATAAAAACCTTTAAACTCTAAATATCATGAAGCTGCAACATTTTCTGTTTAGGCTATAAACCCTCATATTCAAGGATCATGTGTGATGTGTCTATGATGCTATTTATGAGAATGAAACATAGCACTGCTTTTTATCCAGAGGCATTATGGACAATGCTTGATCTTGCATGAAAATCCCATTATATTAAATCCATTAATGATATATAAAAATCTTACAGTATAATTTTCCATCATATTAGTGATACATCATATCACATTATAGTTTTCTTGTCATTAACATTGTGTTTATGCCTTTAGCTAGAGTTAAAAAGGGAATTATTAATAACTTGTAACAAAAACTTTCTAATTGTTACATTGTTCTACATGTCTCTTTAGATACCAACAGGGTTGCCTTCAAAGTAGAGAAAAAAAAGAAATTCATGTAAGTTTGTATGACATAATATGCATGACTAACTCATCTGAATGTCCAAATGAGAGTTGTAAAATCAAGATGAAAAATAAAATTTAAAAACCTATGACCTCATAGTTAATGGCTGAGTGTACCAATGGGATTAAACAGTATTTTACTTTTGCTCTCTAAAATAGACTTTTTCTATAATCAGAAATGTGATGTTTACAATTTTTCTCCTTTCTCCCCATTTTTCTAAGTTTTCTCCTCGGTTGATTCCCTGCTCTATCCCTTATTTTTTAATGTCCTGTTCCATTGGTTCATAGCTGAAGTTTTAATACTGAACTTTTCCATATAATACTGTACAAACGGTATTGATTTTCTATGTCTTAATTATCCTCTTTAATCCTGTCATCCTAACTAATTCCACTCATCTTAGTGGTTGTGACTTGCCTTACTGATAATGCAAGAAAGGATTTCTGACTCTAGCTTATGACATTCTAAGGACTTCTGGGGAAGTGCTAAGGGGCATGCCATATTCTGTTCTCTGGAATAGATGAGTCCACATGTTCTGTGACTAACCCAAGTATTTAAGGGTGGTACTTGTGATCTTACTAGATTCTGGCTAATAACTTAGCATTCTTTTGGTTTATTTTCTAATTAGAAAAATATTAAATGCTCAATATGATTAAAAGTCATACTAGTGCTCAAGAAATTTTAAAAAAATGAAGTATACAGAATTTTTGTAAGGACTGAGTTAATGTCTGCTAGTCTTATAAGACAATGCGTGGTTATATAATATATGATCAATTAATATTTGCTCTCTTTGTAGGCATTGATACACTTAACATAAAACCTACATAAACTCACTTATTGTTTTTTGTATCCTGACCACTTTAAAAAATTTGAGTTGCCATAGACATTAAAATGCCATGTAAGAGAAGAAATTAGAGAGAATTTGAAAAATGGCACAGGGTTCTCTGAATGCACTTAAGAGGGTAAATTAGTGAGTCTACAGTGAGCTGATTGTAATTTGAAACTCCGTTTTAGTTATGCTTCATGAGAGCAAATGCAAAAGTGAAACTTGATGCACTGTATTGTTTTCTTCCCTTCTACAGTTCAACTCAGGCTTTTTCTCTCCTGTGGCTTTGACAAAATGATACTGAGTAATTTTTCAATTTTATTTTATTCTTGACCCCTCACAGAAACATTTGCCTAGGGTCTTCGTTTTATTTATGTCATTCTATATTCCATTCTGTTACTGTTGGGAATGAAAAGAGAGCAAGCTGTCTATGCCACAGGATCCATCATTAATAACCATGAAATGTTATGAGCAGACACACTGTCGCATCAGCCCTTTAAACGTGAAAGACATAATAGTAAACAATCACTCAATAATATGCACTTTCTTGGGTTTTTAATAATTGTTGATGTTCCATTTGTAACCTCACTATCAAATAAAAATCTGATTGAAGCTTAAAATTCATTAGGACTGAATTTCAGTAATAACCACTTACTTTAATATTTATTCTTTTACTTCTCAGTGGGGCTTCAAACAACTAATCAGCTTATCATATAAGGATCAATTTAATGGCATTAAATATTATGACATGACATTTCATAGAATAAAGGACAGTCAAGAGATTCACTGTAGAACAGTTATTAAGCAGAGAGTCCATGTGGGTGGGCGTGAAAGGAGCCTATAATTCAGAGTGCAGAGAAGCAGGTGGGAGTAAAGTGTATCATATTACTTTGTGAGCAAAACAGAACATGCCCTTCAGTCACTGTTTCTCTTCTGGTAGAAGCTAATATTGCTGAATTTTTTGACCTCCCTTGTATTTCTAACTATCAACTTTAATGCAGCCACATAAGCAAATAGACCATCAAGTATTCCAGCCTTTATGACATCTGGAGGTTCTGGTAAATATTCACACAATAAGCAGATAAAGAAATGGTATCCATATTATTTTATCACTAGCTGCTGTGTGTGTGTATGTGTGTGTGTGTGAAGGGAGAGGACATCATTTGTTATAATGTGTTATTTGCTATATAAAAGAGTATTAGAATGAGTCATTATTATCTGGAAACCAGATTCTCCCCAGAGGCTTCCTCACTTTGGGTAAGTTAGCTGCTTGCTTGTTAACCATTTCAGGGCACTGATGACTCATGCCTATAAATAACACTCACCACTGAATCCTAGTCAAGCTTCCACACATACAGAGAACACTAGGGAAGAAAAAAAAAAAAAGGTACTGCGATTTACATATTTTGGAAGGCTTCTGTTTAAAAAAACTGTCAACCCAGCCTCAGGACTTACCTTTAACGTCCACGAGTCACAGGGTCTCTGAGGATGAGGCCATTTGTCTTTCAAGCCACAACAAACCTGAGCAACCTGTGCTTGAAAACACAAATGTCTACTTTTACCTCTCAGCCCTGCATGGCCAGTGCTGCTAGAGTCCAAGTCTTAGCTCCTCGGGACGCGGAATTGACTGGTATGGGTCGTGGCATCACCATAGTCTAGTGATACCTGGCATCGACACAGTCCGTGTGCTATATTCTAAAATGATACAAATGCCTTAGAATTTTTTTAAAAAGCCTCTGAGTTTCTTCCCCCTCTAGTTATTTTTAGACTTAGGCTAAGATATACGGAAAATTTCTCCATGCCTGGCTATATAACAGTCTTTCTATGTGAAATTAAAGTACATTACAAATCCTCTGTTTCACTCATCTTCTGATCCTCTATTCTGTCCATAAGAAAATGAAGCTGATGAGTATGCTTGGAAAATCATCTTGGGTAGAACATGTTTTTGTTTTGTTTTGGTTTGGTTTTTTCTCCAAAATACCCAGCCCACAAGCTGTCTTTGTGGATGACAGGTAAACAAAATTGTGGAATGGTCAGAAGCTGCTGAAAGGTGTTTCAGCTCAGAGATGAAGGGTCTGTTGTATAAAGGTTCTCTTTTGTTCTTCAGACATCACCTCCACCCACTGGAAATAATTGCTGAGGATTTCCGTCTTGATTATGTCATTCTATCTTCCCTCCTGTGTTCCCTGGAAATGAGGAAGGAGCCAGCTGTCTCCATAACATTTGCATCATAATAATCAAATAGTTGGAAAACTTCATCTAAAATAACATCAATATCACTATAATAGTATTTGCTATCTGATATGCATGTGTGTAATAGATGCATAGATTGGATTTGATTCATGCCAGAGCCATTAAGTGTATTCAAGAAATATAATAGCGACATCATACATAAGAAGCCTGGACTGAGTGAATAGATTGGGAATCTGAATTTTAATAGGAACTGGTTGCTCAATTAGGAGGCAGGTGCTGAGATGGAAATATCTTCAACCGGATCAATGCTTTCTGAATCGTTTTGAAAGCATTATTGGTTAGCTTTTTTGACAGTTATAGAGGTATGGATTTTATGTGTGTGTACTAAAATAGATGGACATATGTACAACAATGTGTACATATGTATTGATGTATCATATTAGACATAACAATAATAGCAACAAAGATAAATTGAGATATCTTTAAAGTTATAGTATGCATTAATCTTTCATTTTATATCATATTGGTTAAGAGCACAGGCTTTGGAATTGGGTTCAGGTATTACTTCAGAAAGTATAGCCTCAACTGATTCTAGAGAACAGAAAGCTCACAAACCTGAGGCAAATTAACCAAGTGTAAAATTATATTCAGGGGTAGAGGAAAGTGGTGAACTAAATACTTAACACTTCATCAAAACAGGGATGCTTTCTGCGAATCATCTATGCTTCACTTGATTCGCCATTCAATTGGTGGGCTACTGCTTGATATTCCAGTTTTTTTTTTTTTTCAGGAAAAGTCAGATATGTTGGTTGTATCTGAAATATACAGAATCATAAATTAAGCATTTATTCAACAATATAATTATACATTTAGCTCTCAGCCCTGAGGTTTTCCTCCCTCAAATTTTATGTATGCAGACTGAAGGTGTTAATGTTTAACTCATAGCATGTTCCTGAGGATTCTATAAATCAGTTAAAATAGTTTTTGGCATCTAGTAGGTGCTCATTAAATTTAACAATTATTATCCTAACTAAAGTATTATTATTTTCAAATTGTGTAATTTATTCAACAAGCCCTTCCGACCTATTATTTTTTAGGCATCATGAAAATTTCCAGATGAACAGAAGAAACTCTGGAACCATTTTCTTTGGTATTGAGTTGCTGCCTATCACCTGCTACCCGAATTTGTGTTTGTCTTATAGTGTAACCTCATGTAGGATTTGCAAACTGCAGTTTCACAGAGATGTGTTGGTAAATGTTTAACAACTGGCTGTCCAAAAAGAGCAGGAGGACAAGGCAGTGTGTCTGAGAGAAGTTAAAAAGTCCTGATTTATAGAAGCTGCCAGTTTCCATGGTGTAAATACTCCTCCTGTGGCTGATTTCAAGCTACCAGTACAAGGTCACTGAACACAATGTTGAGAAGAAATGCGACAAGTCACTTTGAGATGGCTAGAGTATACCCTTGAATCTAAAGCTTGCAAGTGATGCTGTGCAGCAATTTGAAAGAGCAATTCTTCTGTTCATGATAAGACTTGAACTCCAACAGAAGTGTCTTTGTGCCAAAAGTCAAACATAATTTTAATAGGACGCAGTCACATCAAGTATAAGTTAAAACAACCTCATATGAAAGCTAAAAATAAATGAAAAAATAATTTGTTTTGGACTAGAAGGAGAAATGCAAAATAAGTATAAAGATGACGGTTCACTTTTTTTTTTTTAAACAAACATGTAGATAGCACAACCTGTGTGCCTGGCATGAGTCTAAGAACTTGATACGGATTTGAATAATAACTCACTTGAAAAAAGTAACTCATTAAAATGAATAGTCTTGGAATATAATCATACTTTGACAAAAATAGCCATGTTCTACAAAAGATTAGGAGTGCTTTTGCTGTGTGGAAGCTAGAGACCAGGTCTGTAAGGTGGAAAATGTACTCTTCCCCCAAAAGCATAAAAGCCTGAGTAAGGAAAACGATCAACACAGAAGGGAATTAAATTCTTTTGACTACAAATAAAATAATATAATAAATAAAACAAAATAAGTAACAGAATAAAATAATACAATGAAAATAGCTGTGATTTATAAAGCATGCGTGTCTAGACGGCTTTGCAATTATTTTTTTAGTGGTTCATATTTTCATTCCTCTTTTGAGTACTTTACCATGTGATAGGTGCTGCGTTCATTCACATGATGGAGAGCACAACGAATGGGAGAGATCACTGCTTCCCTAGAACTCTTAGTCTAATTAGGAATTTATATTCTTTGCAGGTTAGGGTTAATAATGTTAGCAGCCATGCCCCCCAAACCCCCAAAACTTGTCGGCTTTCAAATAAGTTTATATTTCATTCATACAAATTCTTTTTTTTCTTTAAGATTTTATGCATTTATTTGAAAGAGAGAGTGAGTGAGAGAGAGAGCATGAGCAGGGGGAGGGGGAGAAGCAGACTCCTCTGTGCAGCAGGAAGCCTGACATGGGCTCGACCCCAGGACTCTGGGATCATGACCCAAGCCGAAGGCAGCGGCTTAACCAATTGAACTACCCAGGTACCCCGATTCATACAAATTCTAATGTGGATATTCCTCTTTAGCAAATAATCCACACCACAAGGTCATTTAGGAATCCAGGCAAATTCCACCACATGGCTACCATCTGATCCTAAAAGTTCTTTCCATCAGCAGATGGAGAAAGAGATATTGGTGGGTCATGCAAGTGGATATTAAAGGCCATATATGGGAAAGGCACGTATTATCTCCCCTCATATCCCTAATGGCCATATCCAATTGCAAAGGAGGCTGAGGAAAGCAGCCCACCTGTGAACTCAGAGGAAAGAAAAATAAGTTTGATGAAACCAAATTCCCTGACACATACTCAATTTATTCAGCTAATGCTTACAACAATCCTATATGTAGATAAAATGTTTGCATCCATTTTGCAGATGAGGAAACAGAAGCTAAAAAAAAAAAAAAAGATTAAATAACTTGCCCAAGTTAACATACTTTGTTTATGTCAAAGCTAGGATTTGATACCAAGTCATGATTTTACTACATGAGAATCAGTATGTGGAGGTTTCTTGTTCTTGTTTGAGTTCTTTTGTCTTGTTTTGTTTTTAAACTTTTGGGAAAAATAATTTGGCAACTTGAATCAAAAATTTTTCCAAGTAAACAAACTCCCCAACATTGAGAATTAGCTCCACTTTCGGGGAAACCAACAAGACCAAATTGCATAAGAATATTTGCCGACCCTTTATTTTCTCATATGGGAATTTTATGCAGAGACTAGAAGAATTTTTGATAAAATCTCAGGGATAGGCTTTATACAAAACATGCTCTTTTAAGTAGAATAGCACTTGCAATTAGCATCAATAAGACATAAAATGCTTCCAAGGATGAAGTCATAAACTTTAGTGAAAAACACAGAATAACTGTCTTATTGTGGTTCAGAGAGGTATCTGACGTACCATTCTGCTGCCTTTGGAAACTAATAAAATATAGGTTGAGAAGGAGGGTAAATAATTACAGATTTTTCATCTCGCATTTCAAATTCTACCCAGCTCATGCCAATCTGAAAGTCACTAATTTTATTTAAGTCCATGCAGTGCAACTCCATTTGTCTTTGAGTTTGTCATTCAGTTCTCTATGACAAATTCTTAAAATACCTTCCCAGAGCAGGTAGAATGTGACGAAATATCCTTAAAGTATTTTAAGTAGTTAATAGAAATAATCAAGAATATTGTGAAAAGATTTATTTTATTTATCTATTTAGTTTTATCAGCAAATATGAATTTACAAGCAGGTATATTCACATACCAGGTGGTAATCACAGTAAAGGAATTTTACACTGTAATAATCAGATACTTTTATTAAGCTCTTAGACTTACTGGAAATGTGTTTTCTTTCTACTTTGGTAGGATGGCAATAGGCACTTTAGATCTCAGAGCAATAGACAGAAACATTTATTTTACATAGAGAGAAGCAAAGAGATTTTACATTGTCTTAAAACTCATTTTGCTGTGTCATGTGAACTCATTTTGAAGTCTCTTTCTTGTCAGCAATAATATTTTATTTCAAACTAAGAATGTTTCTCTTTTGAGAAAGCATCTTAAATAGGGCAAAACTACAAAACAGCATGTTCGACTTATTTTTATCACTAAAAGCTTTAATTTTTGAAAAGAGAGAGAGAGAGATGGTATAAAGAAAGGAGATTTAAGCTTCCATGCGCTAAAATTCCACACCTGAAGTTTCCTACAAAAACAACTAGCTGACCAAAGATGGTACCATTGCTTAGAATTTAGCATTTAGCACTGGGAAGAAAATAAGCAAGATTCAAGCGTTTATAGTTTACACATCTGTCTATTTAAAGGACTTCCAACCCCATAGCACTTTGCTGTTGTCAGGAAAGAAATGGAAAATCCAGTTACAATCGTCTATCATTATTTAGGATGAAAACACAGTTTAGTCATTCACTAACTCAGAATTCTCTCTTTTTTAGCAACTTAATACAGTATCATGAAACAACTGCCCCAGACGGTTTATAACAAGACTCTGTGCCAAAAATACATCACTTGTAAGGAAAACAGGAAACAGCAAAGAGAAAGTCAACTTTAACCAGTTTTCTGAGTCACCTCTTCCTGTGGATTTATCTGTCACAAAACTCCATGTATTTAGAAGAGTTTAAAGTGTGAATTAGAGGAAAAGGTTAGAGCATGAGAGGGCTCTTAATTGGTCTAAGCCCCCAGCTCTTCTAAGGGCTAGTTTTAGGCCAAATGATAATGTGGCGAATGCTTCTGGCACGCCGTCTCTTCTCTCCTTTCTATGCTCAGATCCCTACCTTCTAGGCAACCAGGGCCCTCATGCTTTACCTGGCTTCCCAGGACCTCATCCTTTATTTACCAAAACCAATGCAGTTGGCTAACATGATGATTTAGTCAATTAAGATGATAAAGTAGTGCCAAGGGCAGACGCCACTTGCGGTTTTTTTGAAAGATTCTTTGGAGTTACACAAACTATTTTGGAACTTCTTCAAGGAGAAAGATGGTCAATTGGTAATAGTAACCAAAAATATGTTCAGCATTTACTATGGTTAGGTGGTGAACTACTTGTCTTAGATCTTATTAAAGCTTTACAACAACAAAAACAAAACTGTTAGGTAATTATTATATATATTAAAATTACATATGTAAAAATATATATTTTAGTACAAGAGGAGACTGAGGTTTAAATATAAGTAATATTTCAGAAGATCCCTAGCTTATACCTGTTGGAGCAGGGACCAACTGCAGGCTGGTATGAGTTCAGAGTCTGTCATTATGCTGATCTATGTGGTTATTCTTCAGGGGGATTTGCTTGACTAAAGGAGATCGTGACAGAAGTCCCAGAGAGTGCTCTCAAAATTCACATATATGAACAAAAATCTGACTCATGTCATTGGTGTGGCAGTCATGTGAGTCACAAAAATTTCCCGGAGGATTTAAATACACACTCTGATTGAGGACACACATTCATGGGGGTATTGGTATGTGAAGACATGGGTGAACACTAGTGTCATTTAATGCAGACTTTTTTTTTTTTTTTCACAAACGAAAGAATAACTGGATTACAAATCCTCCAGTTCAAGTACATGCCTCCCGCCAGCAGGTTCAAGTTCATCACAGGCAGTGCTGGAAACTTTTGGGAGTTTCTCTGGATAAATTTCAGTTGTAGCAGGGGAGAAGCCCTTCAGGACCCATTTGGGACAAAATTTTGAGTAGGGATGAAAAACCCTGTGCCCCAGAGTGATTTGAACCTGTCTTTCACTTTCCAGACCCAATGTTTCCATCATAATTCTTTCTTAGCAGCACCTGCCAGCCACATTGTTCTTTAAGATGGGTCCTGAAGTGGGAAATCTGGTTCTCAATCTTGCCCACCCTTGCTGCTCCCCCTTCTTCACCTTCTCCTTCTCCTTCACCTTCTCCTTCACCTTCTCCTTCTCCCTCTTGCTTCCCCCTCCCCTTCTTCCCCTCCTTCTCCTTCTCCCCCTTACTTCCCCCTCCCTTTATTCCCCTCCTTCTCCTTCTCCCCCTCCCCTCCTTCTTCCCTCTCCTCCTCCCTCTCCCTCTCCTCCTCCTCCTCCTCCTCCTCCTCCTTCTTCTTCTTCTTCTTCTTCTTCTTCTTCTTCTTCTTCTTCTTCTTCTTCTTCTTCTTCTTCTTCTTTCTTCTTCTTCTTCTTCTTCTTCTTCTTCTTCTTCTTCTTCTTCTTCTTCTTCTGTCTTACTCTCTTTCAATTTGAATGGCGACTGGGGCTCTGGGGTTCTGTTCTGAAAGGCTATATCAAAACAGCCATGGCTATAGCTGTGAGACACTACAATTTGCAGAGTCTTTGAGAAGTCTCCCTTGCTCAGGACTCCAGCTCTATTTCCCTGGGTATCCAACAAAATACATCCTCATTTTTGTTATTTTCTAGGTGGGTTATAATTGCAGTTTTGCCTTTCTGATATCAAGTGAGCTCTGTTGCTGGCTCCCTTAGATGCTTGACCAGTGTGGTTTATTAGTTCCTTGGACACAATGATGAGGAGCAGTGCAAAGAGTAGTGGGAAGTGCTATGAACTCTTCTGTTCCAGGCTAGTTATGGAGCAGCAAAAAGCCTTAGTACTGACTGATTTAGGCTCCAGAGAAGGCCTCTCTGCCCCCTTACCTCCTTAGGGACACCCAGTCTCATGGAATGGCAGGAACTTAGCCCATGTCTTCAAATCTTCTTAAGTGCCTTCTGAGCATCACATGCACTTCAGACTGCTGTAGACCTTCTTCCAGAGCTGCAAATGAGGGTACAAAACAGATACCATTCAAGATACTAAAGAATATTCAATCATAAGGTCATAGCTCATATTTATATGTTGCATCCAACCACAACAATAATGGATTGAGTTTCTAGAAATAATAACATTTTAAGACATTTGTCCATCTTTTAAACTCTACTCTTTTCCTAGTTCTTCCTTTTCCTTTGTTTATTCAGGCATGAGGGGCCAGGACGGTTAGAATGTAAAAGATGCAGAAGCACCTACTTCCCTCTGGACTGCCCAAATGTGAGTCAAGGCTTAAGGGTCTAAGCTGTGTTTGCCATTGCTCAGCACTTTGGGGGAGAAGCAAATGTTTCCAAACACTTGAGGGCACTAGAGATTTAGATAATTGGGAAAAGATTTTTGGGCCATAAAATAAGAATACTTCATGAGTTGACCATTCAGGGTCAGATGATAGAATGTTGACTACAGATGATGACAGAGTGGATAAGAAACAACCTCAGGCCACATGTCCTTCTGCCCATTTCATGCATTCTGTATTTTCACAGGAAATCCTTAGTAAAGACTGATGAAAATTTAACTGGCTGATGAAAAGTTACCAAGAGCCAGTGACATAAAAGAAATTAGTTAAATTATACATTATTACATAAAGTTACATCTCATACACACTTGTTTTTCAGACTGGGATTGTTATTAGGAGACTGCTGTTGATGATAATGACATCACTCAAAAGAGGTACACTACGCCACATGCCCTAAAACTGGTTAGGTGGCAGTGATGAGCTTAAACTGCATGTAAGTTAGCATCCGATAAGCTCTTTGGGGTCTGGTGATAACTTGAATATTATCCAGGAATCTTTGCCACCTTGTTTGTTTGCTGCTAAAAAATTTTCCATTAGGACAATATCATCCAGGATTTTCATATTTGCAATTAAAAACCTTCAATATAATGTGTTGTCATACTTCAGAATTAAAATTATTTTACAATAATTATTTCATGTAGATTATATTTGTGTAAAGGAATAATTCGTTTTCTAACATTTATGTATAAGGTGTGAACAAATATGCAAACACAGTAAGTATAATTTATGAAAGTCAACTCATTATTTATGCTTAAAATGCAGAAGTAGACTACAGAGAAGAAATATGAATGAGAATTTGAGTTACTTAGAAGATGGTCATTTAAATTACAAAATGACTCTGTTACAGGAAATTTGATTTAATTATTTAAGAAATAGGTCACCATTCTATTTCTTATTGTGGTATTATTCCTCATAAATGACTGAATGATTTTTTTCAGTTTTTTTTTTCATATTATTTTGTGTGACTGGCTTTTATTGACTATTCATAAAGTACACTTAATAACTTCAGATATATTACAGATTCCTAGTTAATTAAATATGTACAATATAAATTGACTAGGAATATAAATATATCCTTCCAATTTTATTTTAGATTACCACCTTCATGGTATTATAAACATATTTTTCTTAATGAATTAATGAGGCAGGATGATATACTGACTTGAAGAACACATTAGGAACTTTTTCCTTATCTTGATCTGTGATAAAATATCTGGGTAAAAAAGAGAAGTTATTTACATGTTTCTGATTGACATTTAAAGTACTCTATTATGCTATCTTCGTTGTCTTATCTCTCCATCACATTGCATTAATTCGCTAGTTTCTCTAAAATATGGGCCACCTCTTACTTACATTGGAATTGCCAGCATCCATAACAGTGCCTGGAACATAGCAGGTATGCAATTATAACTATTTTCTTCATAAGCCTCAATGTCTTATCTTTGTCATTGAAATAACAATTATGATACATTGCATCACCATGACAGGAGGACTAAATAAAGTAATATATTAATTTAAAAACTTTTAACTTAATAAAACAATACTAATCTTACTAGATTTCATTATGTAGATTCTATTTATCCTTTAAGATGCACCTGAAAACATTTATTCTCTCTGAAGTTGTTCTGATTACCTAATTTTACAATTATTCCTTTCTTTCCCACACTCCAATTTTATTTTTGTTTTTTTAGGTAATAAATTTAAAATAGGGCAATGCCATTTTAGAAACAAGAGAGACCTTAGTCCAAAATATACATTATGTGGAAGAAGAGGCTGAAGCCCAGAGAAACACAGTGGGAAGAAATGGAATCTTTCGACTTGGGTGACTGCTCTTTCTATGCTTGTACATGATGAGGAACTGATTGACAGGTTGTGTTAAAAACATCTCAATCTCTTTATCTGTAAAATCAAATGACATTAAAAGAGACTGTCTAGAGAATGTTGTGTTTCAGGACTGATCACAATATGTATGCCATATTGATTCTGCAACACAATTGTTCATTCCTAAAGATGTTACAAATAAATTATACACCAGGGGAAACTGCCTTCAGAAAAAGGCATCTATATTAGCAGATGGCATTCTTCCATTTCATAAGGAAAATGAAGCTATCACGCATGACCAGCTTTAACCCTACTCCCTCAAGAAAAGAAACATCAGTATGCTTTCTTATGATACTAAGGTAAGGGAGAAAAATCCCTCTATCTGTTCCAGACACAGTTTTCATTCTCAGTGTTTAACCAAATCCTCCTCTGTCTTTTCTGGTACTTTGATCCATAAATTATTCCCACTTTCTTTTTTTTTTCTTTTCTTTTATTATGTTTTGTTAATCGCCATACATTACATCATTGGTTTCTGATGTAGTGTTCCATGATTCATTGTTTGCGTATAACACCTATTACCACATTTCCCATAAACATACTTCTGTTTTCTAAATAAGACTTCTTGACCCGTGGTCACCTATTGTTAGCATCATCTCTCCCTCTTCTTGCCTCTTGAAAAGGTGTCTTTATTTTTTTTTTCTTTTCCCCAACTTGATGCTTACTATCTAACCCACTGCTTTTAGGCAATGTATCCAGGTTTGGCAGGATGTGATCATTGATTTAATGTGTCAACCTGATTGGATCTCAGGTGCCCAAATATTTGGTATATATTATTTTGGGGTATGTCTGTAAGGTGTTTCCAGACAGAATTAGCATCTGGATTGGTGAACTCAGTAAAGTGGTTTACCCTCCCCAATGTAGGTGGACATGATCCAATCCTTTGAGGACCTGAATGGAACAAAAATGTGGAGGCAGAAAGAATTCATCCTTTCCTGCCTGAGACATCTGTCTTCTACTGTTCTTGAGGCTCCTGGTTATCAGCCTTTCATATCTGGACTGGAATCTACATCATTGGCTCCCCTGGTTCTTAGGTCTTTGAACTAGGACTTAATTACATTATGGGCTCTCCTGGGTCTCCAGTTTGCAGACAGCAGATGGTGGACTTCTCAGCCTCCATAATTGTGCAAACCAATTTCTTATAATATATATATTTATACACATATACACACACACACACACACAATCTCCTATTGTTTCTGTTTCCCTAGAGAGCTCAACTGATATGCTGAAATGCAGGGTCTGAAATTTATATGCAGTTGTAGAGCTTTAAAATTCAAGCTTCAGTGGCTTCATGATAAATCTGCCATTGCCTCCAAGCTTATTTCTCTTTTCACCAACTATCAAGAATGCTCTCATTAGGGTCACCAAATACTTGTCGGTGTTAAGAGAGAGGGCACACTTGAAAACTTGTGTGGATGAATTTCTAATTATATATTCAAAATACCTATCCCACAGGGCTTCAAAGGTGTTGCTTCTTTGTCATCTAGTGTCCAGTATAATGTAGCATGACAGCATCTGCTTTTCATTCCATGGAAAGTAAACTTTTTTCCTGTTCACCCAAAACTTTCCTAGGGTTTTGGCTTCTTTTGTGTATGTTCATTATCCTGAAATTCAGAAAGAATGATCTCAGCGTGAGTCTGTGTATATACATAATGCTCTACAGTTGATGACTTCTTACCATACAAACATTCAGAAGTATATCTAGCTCTTGGCAATGTTCTTCTATTTCACATTAATTTTTTTTCTTAAAATTTGGAAATAATATGAGGCATTTTATAAATACATATACGTGTGCATATATATGTGTGTACACAAAATTATTTATATAGATTTATTAAATATATGAAAAAATGGGACAAAACAACCATGGTTATTTTGGGGAGATCTGTATGAATGAGGAAAAGAATAAAGGGAAACATTTACTTTCAGTTTTTTTCTTAAACAGCTTCTCATCTCATTGAAATAGAGTATACTGGACATATTTAAACTGTACACTTAGGTAAGTTTTGACACGTGTACAACCATGAAGCCATCATCACAAACAAGATAATGAACATATCCATTACTGCTAGAAGTTTCCTCCTGGCTCTTTTTAATGTCTCCCTCTTTTTCCTCCCCACCCACTTCCATTCCAAGGTTATTACTAAACTGTCTCCATCTATTAGTTTGTATTTTCCAGAATTTTATGTAAATAGAATCATAGAATATATATTCTTCTCTGTCTGGCTCCTTCCATGTCATTTAATTATTTTGAGATTCACCATGTTATATCAATAGTTAATAGTTCATTAGTTACTCTGATGAAATTTTGATTAACATTGCCTGTAATATATATATATACAGATCAATTTTGAAAGATTTGTCATCTTTTTTTTTTTTCTAAGATTTTATTTACTTATTTGACAGAGAGAGAGTGAGAGCAGGAACACAAGCAGGGGGAGTGGGAGAGGGAGAAGCAGGCTTCCCGTGGAGCAGGGAGCCCGACGTGGGGCTCGATCCCAGGACCCTGGGATCATGACCTGAGCCGAAGGCAGACGCTTAACGACTGAGCCACCCAGGCGCCCCTGTCATCTTTTTTTTCAAAGATTTTATTTATTTATTTGAGAGAGAGAGAGAGAATGAGAGAGCACGAAAGGGGGGAGGGTCAGAGGGAGAAGCAGACTCCCCGCCGAGCAGAGAGCCTGATGTGGGACTCGATCCCAGGACTCCAGGATCATGACCTGAGCCGAAGGCAGTCGATTAACCAACTGAACCACCCAGGCGCCCAGAAAGATTTGTCATCTTAACAATATTGAGACATCTGACCAATTCCCATATTTAGGCCTCCTTTAAAATTCTAATGGCAATGGGGCACGTGGGTGGCTCAGTTGGTTGAGTCCGACTCTTGATTTCAGCTCAGGTCATGATCTCAGAGTCCTGAGATCCAGTCCCTCCTCAGAGGGCTCCACATTCAGCAGGGAGTTGGCTTGAGATTCTCTCTCCTCCTTCTGCCCCTGCCCCTGCTTGAGTGAGCTCTCTCTCATAAATAAATAAATAATAAATAAATAAAATCTTTAAAATTCTAATGGTAATGATTTTTAGTTTTCAGTAAATAGGTCTGACACATCTTTTGCCAGACTTATCCCTAATTATTTCCTGTTTTTAATGTTATTTAAGTAACATTACTTTGTATTTCAGTTTCTGATTATTCTTTGATAGTAAATTGAAGTTTAATTTATTTATGTATGTTGATCTTATATCCTGTAACTTGCTAAACTTCCTTATTATTTTTGGTAACTTTTAGGTTCCATTGTATTTTCTGCATGTATGAACATGTAGTCTTCAAATAAAGATAATTCCTGTAAAACCTGCATGAATTCTATTTTCCTTTTTTACCTTATTTAACTGTCTACAATCTCCAGTACAGTGTTGAAAAGAGGTAGTGAAATCAGATACGCTTTTTTGTTTCTGATTTTAGAGTAAAAGTATTTTCAGTTATTCACAATTATATTTTTTTCGTGAAAGCCTTTTATCAGGATGAGAGATCTCCATTCTATCTCTTAATTTCCAGAAAATATTAACCGGAGTCAATGTTAACTTTTGTGACATACTTTTTCTGCTTCTATTGAGATGATTATTTCTGAAATTATAATTTGTTAATATGGAGAATGATTGCTTTTTGAATGTTAAACCAACTGTACTTTTCTCCACTTGATTACAATATATTATCATTTTTATTATTGTTGGGTTTGATTTGATAACATTTATTTTAAAATTTTTGCTTCATGAGGAGTCTTCACCTATAGTTTCTTTTGATACCTTTGTCTCCTTTTAGTAACAGAATGATTCTGGCTTCACAAAATAAGTTGGGAAGTATTTTCTTCTCTTACCATTTCTGGAAGAGTTTGTTCAGAATTACTACTGTACCTTCTTTTAATGTTTGATTGAATTTTCCAGTAAAACCAATTAGCCCTGGATTTTTCCTTTTGGAAATTTTTTAATAACAAACTCAATTACTTTACTGATATTAATTATTAAAAGTATCTATTTCTTTTTGAGATTGCTTTGGTGGTTTGTTTCTTTTAAGAAATTTATCCGTTTATTCCATATTGTCATATTTGTTGGCATAAGATTATTTACAATATTCATCTATTAACTTTAATAACTGCAGAGTCTTAGTTATATTATTTCTCTAATTCTTGCTGTTGGTAATATGAGTCTTCTCTATTTTTTTCCTGATCCTTCTAATTTAAGCATTATAAATTTATTGATCTTCTCAGGGAATCTATTTGGTTTCATATTTTCCTATTGTTAGTCCATTTTCCATATCATTGATTTTTGTTCTATTTATTTTCTTTCTTCTTATTTTCGATTTAACTTCTTTTTCTCGTTCCTTGTGATTCAGGCTGAAGTAATTACCTTTTTTATTTCCTAATATAGGCTTTTAGTGCTATAAATTATCCCTCTAAGTATTGCTTTTGATATGTTGTGTTTTCATTTACATTCAGTTCAAATTTCTTATAATTCCATTTTTGATTACCTCTTTAATCCATGGATTCTTTAGAAGTGTGTCATTTAGTTTCTAATATTTGCACATTTTCCAGAGATCTTTCTGGTATTGACTTCTAATTAATTACACTGTAGTCAGAGAATATATTTTGTATTACTTGAATGCTCTCAGATTTATTGAAACTTATTTTATTGTGCAAATACAGTCTAAGTCCCTCTTAATTATACAGGTTAACCCCATTCAGTAGGAGAGTGGGCTCATAAGGGCACGGCTACCAACATGTGTATTGGCAATCATAACTGTTTATCATGTACTAGTCCTCATGCAACTGGGAACCCAACATGCTCTCATGGAACTTACATTGTATTCATGGAGGGGTACTAAAATAAAAACTTACACTAATAAGTGAACAAATGAACTATAGATTATATTAATTACTATGAAACACATAAGCAGGATATGGTGGTAAAATAAATGGGCTAGATGGTGCTGTTTTACTAAGGATAACCAGACTGTCTGCAGAAGGACAACTGAGTCCTGAGGGTGGAATAAATCAGCTATCAAATAGCTGAGGAAGAAAATATCTTTTCTTTAAGCAGAGGAAATACTAGAAAGCAGAGAGAATACTAGAAAGAGCTTGGTGTTGGAGCGTCAAAAGTGTGGATTAGAAAAGTTGATATAACTTAAAGGAATATGTCATGTGTTTGTAGAAGCCAATAGAAACCATATGATTAATTATTTCAATCTTTTCCCAAGTAAACTAGAAAGTGACAGAGTGACATAAACTTATTTACTGTAAAAAAAGAAAAATAATAATCTGGCTGTTGTTTGGAGGATTGGAGCCTAGGGTAAAGGAGAGATAATAGATATTTTGCTGATCAGAATAAAAGTTGACGCAAAGATACAAGTTGGGAGGCTACACAATTTTCTAGGAAGACTAGGCTGCTAGAAGTGAATTAGAGAAGTGGATAGATAGTAAATATATTTTTCAGAGGTGTAGAACCAACTGGATTTGCTGATGGATTGGATATGGTGGGTGAAAGAAAAGGCAAATGAATCTCAAAACCATTATGCTAAGTGAAAGAAGTCAAACACAGAAGACTACATTCTGTATGGTCCACTCATGAATTTACAGATAAGGCAAAAGTCTAGTGACATAAAGCCAATCAGTAACTATCTAGGGCTGGAGGTCAGAGAAGGGGTGAATTCGAAAGTGTCAGAGGAATGTCTAGGATGATTGGATTTTTCTATATCTTGATTGTGATGAAGATTACATGACTATGTACAATTACTCAAATTTATATAACTATACGCCTACACTGTGGGAATTTTAATGTATGCAAATTATGCCACAATACAACTATTAAAATAGTCAAATATAAATTGGGACATAGTTCCATCTAGCATTATAGATGAGGAAATTACTTTAAGATACAAAAAACAGGTAGAATTTTAGTATACCCAAATGCTCCATAAACACATCTTCTAAGAATATAAAATATTATAAAAATAGACTAAGCATATAAGAACATGAGAATTACCAAAAGAAATTAAAATGGTCAAAACATAGAAAAGTAGTCTTCTGGTTTCAATTATTATATGTAAAGTGACTGGAAGTCATTGCTCTTTTCCTTACAACATGAACAGCCTGGACAAGAAAAACTAAAATCAATGCATTTTCTTAGACCCACCAGAGAATTTGGGTCACAGAGCAAACTACCTTGAAATCTGGAGGTACACCCAGGGAGATAAAGTACCTGAAATCAGCTCTCCTGGAGCAGAAATCATCAGACTCTGTAAAACAGTAGAAGAGCTTAAATAGTATTTTTGACATACTCCTGGGGGCTGAGTGGGGATTACTGTGAGAATAAAAAGCTCCTGAGGCCACAGGGAATAATACAAAGTACATTCTTAGAGCATAGAACAATTAAAAACTAGAAATCAATAAAAAAGAGGTAGCTTAAAAATACCCAACTATTTGGAAATTAAATAATACATTTCTTAATAACATGTGGGTAAAAGAAGAAACCTCATGAAATTCAAAAAATATTTTGAACTAAATGAAAATAAATCTACAACTTACAAAATTTGTGGGATGCATCAAAAGTAGTCCTTAAGTGGAAATTGATAACATTAAATAATTAAAAAATATATATATATAAAATATATATATACATATATATGGGAGATTATATATGTATATATATGTAATTATATACATTTGTAATATTATAATTATATAATTACATATATATGTAACATTTTATATATATATATATAATATATATATATATATATATATATTATATATATATATATATATATATATATAATATTATACCTTAGAAAACTAGGCAAAGAAAACCAGAGCAAAGGTAATGATAGATTTTAAGCAGAAATCAATGTTATTGAAATCAGGAAAGTGATAGAGAACATCTTTGAAACCAAAATTTAGTCCCTGGAAAAAATCACTAAAATTAATAAAATTCTTGCCACGTAGATCAAGAAAAAAAAAAAAAAAGAACTAAAAGAGAGGTCTTCACTACTAATTCTATTGACATTAAGAGATAATAAGGTAATACTTTAAACATTATGCCTATATTTTGATCTCTTAGATGATAAGGACTAATTCATTGAAAGATACAAACTATAGAAATTCACTCAAGGACAACTAGATAACTGTTAACAAAATTGTATTAATTGCCAAAAAAAAAAAAAAAAAATTCAAAACCCAAAATACCAGGCCCAGATGTTTTCAACATGAATTACACCAAAGGTGTAAGGAAGAAATAATATCAAATTAACACAAAGTTCTTTCAGAAAACAGTGGAGGAAGAAACAGTTCCCAGTTCATTCAAGAGACCAAGAGACCAGCATTATTCTATTATCAGATCTATATATTACAAAAAAGAAAACTACAGACTCATATAGTCTCATACCCATAGACACAAGAATCCTTAAAACATATTAGCAAATTCAATTCAGCAACGTATATAAATATAATACATCATCACCAAATGTTATTCATTGGAATGCAAGGCTGGTTCAACATTTGCATATCATTATAATTCCTCATATTAACAAAATAAATATGATTATATCTATAGATGCAGAAAAAGTGTTTTATAAAGTTCAACAAGCATTCATGATAAAAATTCTCAAAAAAGAAAGCATAGAAGGAAAATTCTACTTAGGGTTTTTATATGAGAAACTGACAAGAAATATCACAGTTAATGAGAGACTGAACACTTTCCATCTAAAATCAGAAACAAAGTAAATATGTCCTCTTTCACCACCTCCTGTTCAACCTCATACTGGACATCTTACTACTGCATTAATATAAGAAAAAAAAGACATATCATTGGAAAGGAAGAAATAGAAAGGTATTTATTTGTAGGTGAAATGATTGCCAATGTAGAGAATAACAAAGAATATACCAAAAAAAAAAAAATCTTTTTTTTTTTTTTTAAGATTTTATTTATTTATTTGACAGAGAGAGACACAGTGAGAGAGGGAACACAAGCAGGGGGAGTGGGAGAGAGAGAGAAGCAGGCTTCCCGCGGAACAGGGAGCCCGATGCGGGGCTCGATCCCAGGACCCTGGGATCATGACCTGAGCCTAAGGCAGACGCTTAACGACTGAGCCACCCAGGCGCCCCCCCCAAAAAAAATCTTGTAACTAATAAGTGAGTATAGCGAAGTCTCAAAATACAAAAGTCAATTGCCTTCCTATATCCTAGCAATAAACAATAAGAAGCTGAAATGAAAGAAATACATTTATAATAGCATCCAAAACATATTCAGTGTTCTGCATCTGGCTAACTACAAAACCTGATACAAGAAATAAATAAAATCTAAACAAATTAAGAGATATTATGTATTCATGGATTGAAAGACTCAATATTTTTACAATATCAATTCTTCTTAATTTGATCTATATTCAGTGCAATCCCAACCCAGCATTTCTTTTTTTTTTTTTTTAAAGATTTTATTTATTTATTTTGAGAGAGAGAATGAGAGAGAGAGAGCACATGAGAGGGGGGAGGGTCAGAGGGAGAAGCAGACTCCCTGCTGAGCAGGGAGCCTGATGCGGGACTCGATCCCGGGACTCCAAGATCATGACCTGAGCCGAAGGCAGTTGCTTAACCAACTGAGCCACCCAGGCGCCCCCAACCCAGCATTTCTTAATAGATATTGACAAACTGATTCTAAGATTTATATGGAAATGCAAAAGATCTAGCATGGCCCAAATAATACTGAAGAAGAACAAAGTTGAAGGAATCATAGTATCTGATATTAATAATTACTATAAAGGTACATTAATCAAGATAACATGGAATTATGAAAGAATAGACACATAAATAAATGAAACAAAATTGAGTACCCAGAATAGATCCACACAATATAGTAAACTGATTTTTGCAAAAGATCAAAAATGTCCCTGGAACAAGGGTCCATACACAAAAAAAAAAAAGAAAAAAATAGGGAACCTAGTCATGAATTTTACACCTTCCACAAAATTAGCTCAACATGGACAGAGGACCTAAATATAAAACTCAAAATATAAAACTTCTACATAGAAACAAAGGAGGAAAATTTTGTGACCTTGGGATTGGTGTTGAGTTTTTAGATATAATACCAAAAGCATAACCCATGAAAGAAAAATATGATGGATTGCACTTCAATAAAATTTAAAAAACAAACAAACAAAACTTCTGCTTTGGAAAAGAAACTACTAAGAGAATGAATAGACAAGCCACACAAGCTTGAATATTTTGCAAATACAGAAAATATTTTACAACACACTTATCTGATAAAGGTTTTATATCAAAGAACTCTTAAAACTCAACAATGAGAAACAAATAACCCTATTTAAAAATGAACTAAATTGCTGAAACTCACCAAAGTAGATAAAAAAAGATGACAAGGTAAGTATATGGAAAGATGCTCAACATCTTCTTTTCCCATTAGGGAAATGCAAATTAAAATAATATAGAGATAATACTACTCAGCTATTAGAACGTCTAAAATCCAAACAACTGGTCAGAGTCAGTTCCGGTAAAAATATGGTGCAACAGGAGCTCTCTTTCGGTCCTGCTGAGAAGGCAAATGATAGAATCACTTTGGAAGACAGCTTGTCAATCTTTTATAAAGCCAGACCTAAATTAACATATGACACAGCAGTCATACTCCAGGTATTTGCCTAACTGACTTAAAAACATATTTCCATGCAAAAACTTGCATGTAACAGTTTTATCATCTATTCATAATCACCAGAAACTAGAATCAACCAAGATGCTCTTTAATTGATGAATTCATGAATGAATGAGCTGAGGTACACCAATACTATGGAATGCTGTTCAGCAATCCAAAAGAAAAAGCTATTATTTCACACAGTAACACGGATGAATTTTAAAGGCATATGTCTAAGTATAGAATCCAGTCTGAGAGGGTTATATCTTGTGTAATTCCATTCACATGACATTTTGGAAGAGGCGGAACTCTAAGAGATAGAGAACAGATTAATGGTTGCTAGGAGTTTTGGAAAGGGGAAGCATTGCTCTGGTGATGCACAGGGGATTTTGGGGATGGTGAAACTATTATGTAATGGTAAATATATGACACCATTTGTTTCTAAAAACCCATATCACTTTGTAGCATGAGTAAACCTTAAAGTTTGTAAATTAAAAACAAATCTACTAGGAGGGTGGGGGATTTCTGGATGGGTTTTAGACTTTAGCAAAATATCTATCTTGCAAATACATGACACAACCACACTGAAGGTGGTAGGAAGAAGGGCGTTGACCTCGGTAACTAAAAAGAACTAGAAACTGTAATGTTAATGACAAAAGGAACTGTACATAGCACAATAGTCTAGTTAGTAAAGTCGTTTCTCATGGGGGTATGAGTTAGCAAATTTGAAACTGCTGTACATAGATACTGGAAACAATCAAGTGAATGAATGGATGGTGGATGTCAGGAACCATACATGTATATTATGAATGTGCGTATATGTATACATATGTACTAAATATATGTGTCTGTGTGTCCACATGTGTATGCATATGGACTAAAACTGTAGAGTTGTATAGATAGAGAAAGCAGGTAATTAATATTAGCCAAGTTTCAAAATATCATAATTCTTCTGAGTTTTACAGTAAGGATGGATCATTAGTCTATAGTATTTATTTCTTTGCTGCGATTGATGCTCCTAGTCTTGTTTAATAGCTGTAGTGATAGACTTTATGTTGTTATATGCTGAGCTCATTTTGACAGATTCGGCAGGGAAGTTATTTTGCACAGGCTGGTAATTAGGTTTAGTGACAGGCAATACAACAAAATGGATCTTTAACCAAATAATGCAGTGCACAGTGTGTTAATTCCAAATGATTTCTTCTGAATGCTAATTTGCTTCTGATTTTATTATTATTACCAGTTTGGGGTGTTGAGATTTTTTTTTAAAGACAATTTTGAATAGCTTTAGGATCATGGCAAAATTGAAAGTAAGACACAAAGATTTCCCACATATCCTTTGCCTCACAAATGCACTGCCTTCTGCATTATAAACATCATCCACCAGAGTGGTACATTTGTTATAATTAATGAACCTACATTTTCACGTTATAATTACTAAAAGTCCATAGTTTACCTTAGTGATGTACATTCTATAGGTTTGGACAGATGTATAGTGACATGTATCCATCATTATAGTATCATACAGAGTATTTTCACTGCCCCTAAAAACTATTTGTACTCCACCCATTCATTCATGTTGGGTTTTATTTTGTTTTGTTTTACTGACTCTGCAGATTAATATATTTATAACTTATAAACCTTAATATAATTTATAAACCTTAATATGATGATCTCCTAGGAGTTTTTCTTCCACCAGACTGAAATCAAATTTACTTGCATCATTTTCAAATCCTTCTGGATATGGTTAATACCCAAGGAGTCATGTGGCTCACACCCAGCAGTAAACATATAAAGCAAGAAAGAGAACAAACAGCCTCTGATTGAGAATAAGCAGATTTCATCTCTAAATCTGTGGTCTGGATTCCTGGTTTCTGGATTTCTTCAATTTGCAAACATCTATGTTTACTTCTTTCAGTACGTATATTTTAGCTTTTTTCTTTGTGCTACATGATGGCCCTAAGTCATTCCCAATTTGAATATCTTTCAGAATACAAAATACATTTGTTGATTTATCCAAAAGTTTAGGTTTTAGACTTGACTAGAATATGGGACTTTGAGGAGTTCCAACTTCCTGACTTTATACTAGACTTTCTTGACTTGCAATGATCTATCTAAATGATAGTCTAAAATGGTAACATGTCTTTGATTTTGTAAACCAAACTGAAATCACAATATAGAAATTGACCTAGAATTTAATAGGTCTCTAAGAAATGAATGGGGAGTAGAATAAAGTATTTTACTTGTTCCTTTTCATCTGATCTTACTCTTCTTCTAAAATATAACTGCAATGATAATTATGCATCATAAATTATATATTTTGTATTTCATATGCTTGAGAAGTTTCCCTGCTTTGAGTTATCCTATAGCAATATCTATCTTAAATTGTGTCTTGTAAGAAGCTTAGAACCATGTCTCCTTACTTGATTATATTCATTAAATCATGAAATATTTATTGTGTTTAAAGAATGATTCTAGATGTTAGGAATAAAATAATGAGCAGGAAAGACATAATTCTTGCCTCACAGGTCCGATCAATTGGAAAGACAGATCCTATGAATTGTCATGATAGAAAATTTCAAGGTTTGGGAATCCATTTTTGCCCAGTACTTTGAAAAAGCATTATCAAAAATAGGGGTTACATAAAACTGAGATGCTGTAATCAAACAATAACCTAGATCATAAGCTGTCTTTAAAAAATCAGTTTGTAAATGTCAAACCAAACTGAATTTATTAGACAGAATTGGAAGTTGAGTAAAAATGAACCTGAACATATAGTCTCTGTAATTAAAATTTATTCACTTTTAAAGATTAAAATATTTCCATCAAATCAAATCCCAAGTGAGTCTCAAAACTCTAGTTTTCCTTGGTAACCTGTGTCTTGTCACCCATGTATATATGAGAAATACCTGGTCTACTGTATCTATATTTTAGCCTTTAGAATCTCTTGGAAGTAATGCATTTCATTGTATTATTACCTTTTGTGTGAAATAGTGATTGAATTTATTTTTCCTAGATTTATGTGTGTGAAACAGTAATTGCACTGATGTAGCATAAATTTATCAAGGGAATGACTCTCTTTGTACTGCTAACTTTTTTACTTAGCCCATACCCATTTTATCAGGGTTACACATTAAATAGAATTTATAAATATATAAATTTATAAAATACCTTAAGCACCAATTAGGTACTGTAGTAGATAATGTGGGATAAAAATAAAAATAATAAACTGAGTTCTTATTTCATAGAACATTGAGCTTCATTTTGTTGGGCAGGGGGCTCTAAGTCAGACTTCATACAAATAATTAAACAAGTAGCTATATAATTGTGACAAGCGATGTGAAGGATGAGTAAAAAATGCTATCAAAGTGGAAATAGAAATGTGTAAATCAATAAGGGTTGTCATAGAAATGATCTCTAAGTAGAGGAAACTGAATCTAAGACAAGAAAGGTGAACAGATATTGAGAGGCACTGATTTGGGTGCAGGTGGTAGGAGGGGAATTGGATAGAATGGAACAACAGGTGGAGGTAATAATAAGGACTTGAACCTAAAAGGATTGGGTGCTGTCCAGAAACTCAAAGAACTCAACATCCTTGCAATGAAAGAGCAAATGAACAGAAAATGCCTGCAACAATAGGTCAGATCAATCTGGACTTTGCAGGTTATGCTTAGTATATTAATTTACTTTAAGAAACCTGCATTTTTAAGGGGTGGAGCTACATTCATTGATCATGTTTTCTTATCCTTTCTCTCTTTTTTTTCTTAAGTAATCCCTACATCCAACGTGGGGCTTGAAATCATGACCCCGAGATCAAGAGTCATGGGCTCTACTAACTGAGTCAGGCAGGCGCCCCAATTATGCTTTTTTAAATGTTAATTTTACTGCTGTTCTAGCAGAGTATTGGAGAGAGACAGGGATAGAACAAGACATCAATTAGAAGGCTTTTAAAATAGCTCCAATAACTTGTAATAAGAGAAAAGAAGGGGGCATTTGAATAGAGATTCACGTAAGTGGGGATGGATTAAGGTGGGTGACAAGAGAATGGTTTCTGGAACGTATCCCAGATTTCAGCTGTGAGCACTGGATGTGTAGTGCAGTCCATCGCTCACATGAGGAAGACAGAGAGAGAAATATGCTTGAGGGATGATGTTGAGGGTTTCACACATGCTATGTTTGTGGCATTTACCAGACACCGAAATGATGATCTCAGATAGGCAGATATGCATTGCAGAGCTTAGAAGAGAAGTCAGGGTTAAAATGATTGAGTCATCTGCATATTTATCATGTGTGGAGTTATGGTAGACAGTAACCAAAGGAAAGAGTATAGAGTGAGAAGGAAAGTGGCCTCATATGGAGTCTCAGGTAATGGAAACTTGAATAATTCTCTGAATTCAAGTTGAGGGAAAAATGACAATAAACATGTTAATAGACAGACCAGAGAGTTGGGCAAAACACCAGGAGAGTTTTGTGTCTCAGAAATGAAGTAGAATGTTTCCAAGATAGAATGATAAATTGTGCCAAATGTCACTGAGAAATCCAGATATTTTAAATATAATAATAAACTCTATTGCCCCCATTCACATTCACATTCACATTTTTATTCCCCCACTACTTTTCCCTAACCTAGTCCAATTCTAAAACAAGATTTAAAAAACCCAAAATATATTTTTAAAGATTTTATTTATTTATTTGAGAGAGAGAGAGAGAGAAAGAGAGAACATGTGCATGAGCAGGGAGAGGGGCAGAGGAAGAAGCAGACTCCCTGTTGAGCAGGGAGCCTGATGCTGGACTCCATCCCAGGACCCTGGGATCCTGACCTGAGTCAAAAGCAAATGCTTAACCAGCTGAGCCACCCAGGTACCCAAAACCAAAACATGTCTTGATCATTTTCATTTTGTGTTGTTTCAGGAAGGTTATTCATGTTTCCAAATTGTTTGTTTGGACCTTTAGTTTTTGATCCATTAGCTTAAAATATATTCACCTTTCTTAAGAAATATATCTTTTCCACCATATTACAAATATATTTATATTTTAATACTTTAATACTTTTGTTTGTTAACTGTTAAATTCCTGGGAATCCAAATTCTTGAGAATATAATCCAATTCTTGAGATGATTTACTGGAATCATCCTGTAATTTTGTTTGTTTGCTTCCAAATATATGATGACATCTGGTCCTCATTTTCAACTGATAATTTATATCAATCTACATTAAGATCTTATTATCCTTTATACTTCTTTAGAACATATATTAGTTTTGGCCCTCATTTTTCCTATCAATTTTTCCACTTTTATTTCACTTGACTTTTGTCTGTCTTTCAGAAATTTGTCAAAATCTTTATTCTGCTTATATCCATACTTACCATCTGCAAATACACATGGAAAACGCATTTATTTTGTGTTTTGTACCTATTATTCCAAAGCTTTCAGGAGATAACAGAGGCAAATTTATATACTCAATCTTTCTGGAACTAAAAAGTTATCCATTGGATTTGCAACATGGGCTGTCCGAGTGGGTTTAGATACTGATGCTGGTGGGAAAGTTTGAGTCTTGAGCAAGTGAGCTATTGAAGATGCAGGAGAAGGGTAAACACAGAAGTGGGTATTGAGCAGGAAGGAAATTACATGATACAGAGCGCAGCCAGACAGAAATAGCTTTTTCCTTTGAAGTTTTCAGCTTTGAAGTTTCCCCTCATTTCTTAGGAAATTTTAGATGCTTGGAGATTTGGAGATTCCACATAAATGTAGGCTTCTGGTATAGTGTAAATGCAGAAGAGTATTGTTAGTAATTCTCTAAATAGCTTGCTTAATGATGATGGGTATTTATTATATTTAAATACAATAATCCCTCTTTTCTGTTGTCTTGAAAGGTATGGTTTATCACAATTCTAAGGTCATTAACCTGTGTAAAAAAAAAAAAAAAAAACTTCCAAGCTGAACATCTTCTGCATACAATTTAGATTTTTTTCTAAGTAAACTGCCCCAATTTAAAATTAATTTGCCATTTGTAAGCCAAGTTACAAAATAATCCTGAGATCACTTAGCTCCAGCAAGACTTTGCATTACGCAGAAAAGTCTTCTACAAACTTTGAGATTCCCTTATGCATTTTTCCTCTAAATCATTTATAAAAATGTTAAATAAGGCATATGCTAGCACTGCTCCCTAAGGAGCATTGCTGTTTACACTTCTTTATTTAGAAAAGTGCCTACTTATTCCCAACCTTCCCTCTTGTCTCTAAGCTAGTTTTGTATCCATGACAAAACAGTTCCCTAGATCCCATGTATTTTAAATTTTTAATACATTTTGGTACATAATTTTATCAATGAATTTTTTAAAAAGTCCCAGTAGTTATTATTTTTATTGACACGCTTTTGCGCTTATTTTCCCTCCCCTTAAAAGCTTTTGTGATTTACCTTTTAAAGCTTATTTACATATCCTTTTTTATGGGACCCATTAACTATTATACTAATACATTTTGTTTGCTCTCTTTACTAGATAATCTACTAGTTTTCTTGGAATGTCATTGGACTCTATTGTTTATTTTAGAACATCTTATTCCAGAGGAATGAGAGACCAATCACCTTAGTCATCTATAATAACGTTTTTTCTTTTTTCTTTTCTTTTTTTTTTTTTCACTTCTCAGATATTTCCCTACAGCTCAGACAGAGCTAGACATGTCCAAAGTGTTTACAACATTATTTCACGGACTATTCCATATTTTTAATAGGTCCCATGCAAGGTATTTCCTTTTTTGACCTATCCTAAAAGCAGAAAATCCCCATTGAGAATTGTTGGAGACTGAGACAGATTATTTGGCATATCCTTAGCCCCTTATTCACTAGTCATCCCACTTGAGGAGGGATTGTCAGATAATTTCAACAGAAATGTAGTAAGTCTCACAATATCAAGCACACGAATACATTTTGTCATATAATGCCCATTACAAACCTACAGAGTAAGCAAAAAATAGTTGCACGTAATCCATTTCACACAATGTCCTTGATTCTCAAAAACAAAGCTAAACTATTTTTATCATGCAGTTAAAAGAAACAGACTTGGGTGTTTGATATGCTCCTTTGCTCAGAGCTACAGTTGATAGAGGCAGGTTAATATAAAGTTCCTGGTCCAATTTACATTGTTTTCATGAATACTCATTTAGTGCATTTATACTAGATTGAGCGATGTATGTATATTTCTTTTTCCTGATTGCTTCTTTGTCTGATACTCTGACCAAGGGATTACACAACATGGCTCATTACAGGTAAATTGTTCAGATTCTTGTTCCTTTAACCTCTCCCACAAGCTGCACGAGCTGCTTCACCACCTATCCCTTCTGCTTTGTGACACCCAAATTTTATGGGAACGGTAATCCATTTATGAAAATGAAATGTAATGAGAATATCTAGCCATTCAAAAATTAACAGATTTGGCTCATTAAAAATTAATAAATGCAGTAGAGAGATACTAAGTGAAGAGCAAGGTCTTAAGAGGACGGGCAAAGCAAAACTCGCCTTCCATCAGCTCTGCAGAATGGGGTTCCTCAAATGACTGTAAGCAAGCCCGCACTAGTTACCAACATGGAATGGCACTTCAGGCTTATATAATCTCATAAATAATGAAAGCCCTTCCTAGATTCTGGTTGCGGTTTGGCTTCTACTATTGAGAGTCAGTTAAAGGTTACATATGTTTTTGCGTCTAAATATTTTAAGGATATTTTGGGATCCTGAGAAATGATATTGAGCCAGAAAACTGAATGTGTGATTTTTGACATAGAACTTGAAGGATACCTAAAATTTCAACCAGGCAGAGATGGAAAACGAGTGAGGACATTTGAGGTAAAGAAAGCAATGTGTGCAGAGGAGTAAAAAACAAGTAATGTTAGGAAAAAAAATAGCTAGTTCCGTTTGAATGCAACATAGACTATAGATGGGACACTAATGGGAAATCAGGATAAAAACGGGGCTGTCATTTAAAAAGTGCATTGTGGGGGCGCCTGGGTGGCTCAGTCGTTAAGCGTCTGCCTTCATCTCAGGTCATGATCCCAGGGTCCTGGGATTGAGCCCCACGTCCAGCTCCCTGCTCCACAGGGAGCCTGCTTCTCCCTCTCCCACTCCCCCTGCTTGTGTTCCCTTTCTCGTTGTGTCTCTCTCTTAAAATCTTTAAAAAAATAATAAAAAAATAAAAAGTACATTGTGAAGATTGGGGGTGTGTGTGTGAGTGGTGACAATAGGAAGCCATTAGAGGTTTTGAGAACAAGAGTGATGATCAGAGGTGGGCCTTGGAAGTCCAAATCTGATTTACTGTATGTTATGACGGTTGGAGCACAGGAAGGCTGGAGGCAGGTCATTCATGAGATCAAATATCAGCCTTGCTAAGAGGTTATTAAATATATAAAAGAATAATGTTTTGGAGGAAAAAATAGTCAATTGAGTTTTATTTCCTGTAGATCTTTTTACCCTGTAGGTTTCCACCTATTGAATATATGCCATGTATTGCTTCAGAGGGCAAACAGGTACCATCTAGTTAAAACAAAGAAGTCATTGCTCAACTTTGGGTTTCAAATTATAAATATTTTTCAGATACAGTTTAGAGTTATAGGTGCTTTTGTTCATTTTCTCTGAGAACTGATTGGGCAGCTAGCAGCCATAAATAATGTGGGTATGCATGTTCATCAGATTTCCTGAGGATGTGTGTCTATAGGACAAACTTTAGCAATTGTAGCCCTATGTATCTTTTAAAGAAGACTGATATTTCTTTTGTTTTTCTATTCCAAATCTGACATTTTCTTTCAAAGGAAGTTTGTATTGGCTCACTCTCACCTTGTTATTTAGACACAGAGCTTCTGAGAACTACGCTCCCCAGAGAGTGATAGATCAATGTGGGAGCTCACATTTGTTTGAATGTATGTCAGGTAATCATCGTACAGCCCCTGACTATTGACTGAGCAAAGAGAAAGTGAAAAATTCTGATATTTTCTACTGGAATCACAAATTCTAAGGATATTTCTGAAATAAAATGAAAAGGTGAGTTTTTTACTTATGTACAAAAAACAACTTGTTAATCCATGACCCATAAAAATAAATTGTGTTTTGGATGATCATTATACCTGAAAGGCTTTATTTAACATTGCACTACTTTATTTCTGTATTGTAATTTTCCCATGGGTAGCTAAAATTACTATTTAATATTGCTCATTTCTATGCTGCCAACTTCTCTAAATATGTATTACTTAAATATTTTGATATATACTAACACTACTGCTTTAGTGTTTATATATATCCCAAAATGGAAACCTAAAAGATGACTAATAATAGACCATAAAAAACAGAGCAAAGTTATTAAAACATGAGATTTTGTACTCTTTCTGATTCCCAAGGCCAAGTGTAAAGGCTCAATTATCAGTCAGTTGGTTTCCCTTTGATATGAGATAATTATTAATAATATTTAACTAAGACTTGAATAATGCTTTGTAACTTTTAAAACACTTTCGTATGAGGTATAATATCCTCATGATAGCCCTTTGCAGTATCTTTTGTTCATTTTTCTGTTGGTTCATTGAGCCCCAGTGGGATTAAGTTACTTTTCCATGATGACAATTAGAAATGAGGAGCTGGAACATGTTTCCTTCTCTGTCTAGCTGTGTCTGGGCTCTTTCCCTAATAAGACCTCCATGCTGCCTCTCTCCATCCCTCACCCCATAGCATCACATGTTCTGGGCTTTTCTCCAATCAGCTGCATCATAATCACATCTCCTGGGCACAAATGGGCCGATAGGTGGGGATCAGTAAAGAGGAAATATCTAACAGCACATTTTTTTTTTTTTTTTAGCAAGTCAGTAACATCATCTTTGTGGATGGCCTCCTGCCTGTGTATTTGTTTCATGAGTGAAAGCATCTCTTCAGCTTTCATGCAAAATGAAAGGATCATTATGAACACCAATTTAAATTAGAGTAGGCAGAGTAAATCTGTAAAAGACAAAAAAAAATTAATCACCTGTGGCAACTGTCATTTGAAGTTATCCTTCCCTCATTCCACTCCAGCTCATCCACATAAACACAAAGAGAGATCATATTGTTTACTGGTATCAAACCGCAGAATTTGGCTTGCCTTAGGCATTGCTCTAGCCCAGAATCCAAGCCGCCACAAATATCAATGTGGAATGCAGCTTCAGCTCTAGCGGAAAAGCTGTCACGGGCAAGTCTGAAATACTGAGAGTGCTGAGCTACTGACATTGCTAAAGATGATCATGAAGACATTTAACCAGCCTTTCCTGCCTCCCCTTCGCCCAGCCCTTCAGAAGCTTGTGTCAAGTGTGACAGGCGAGGTGATGAATGGGTAGAAAGTTGACAGGTGACGACAGGCGGCTGAGTAAGTGAGATCCTCTATCGTTAATTCTTGTGATTTTACCTTTCTGACACAATGAACTGATATTAGAATGTGTGACTAAATAAACCACACTGAGAAAAGTCATTCACTAAAAAATAGAGCCCAGAACAGAAAGCCATGCTCTCCGTTCGGTCAGGCTTCTTGATTGCTGGACTTTGGGAATACACTACATAATCAAGTCCACATTATTTAGAGTTAAGTGGGATGATTAGCTGTGTTGTTTTTCCCAGGAATATATATCCAGCATACTTAGCTCAAAGTCATGAGTCAGAAAAATCCCATTTCTCATAAATCTCTTCTAGACTAGACTAAAAAAGAAATCAGCTCATTGGAATTTTGATTAATGAGAAAAGGAGAAAGGTTTCAGGGTGAGTGCTTTGTTCTATTGATGTCCATGAAATGATGGTGACTGCCTGACACATCCCAGTCCAAAGCAATTGAAAATCATTTTAACTTTGCTTTGTTTTGAGAGGCTTAGGGGTTATTGAATTGAGAGAAATTGAACTGAAACAAGTAATTTTTTTGACACAGGCCACTAAACAGCTTGGAGACCGAGAGCCTTAAGGCCCCAAGCAGGTCATTTAGTATAGAGTAGTGCCTTTCTCAGGGGGTGCTTTCTCATATAAAGATACTGAGAAACAGAAGTATTGGTGATCTTCCAAATTCCTTTATATGTCTTTATATTTGCAATTAGCAATTAATGGCAATGAAGTTTTTGCCTACACCTCTCCGTCACAATTGGGGTCAGTATGGACAGAGGAGATGATAAAGTTGTAGCCCCTCTTTAGAGTAGGGAGCATAATTTCAGGATTCAAGTTCAAAAACATAAATTTCTATTCTAGATAACATATCATCCCTTTTGAGGACCCAAAGGAATTACATTTGCCAGGATTTTTAAATATAGTAATACTGGGGTAGAGACTAAAAACAGTTCTTATATTTCTTTTCTACTTTTTAAACACAGTTTTATGACCATAGTGTTTTGTTTTATGCATTCTTTTATTTGAAAATTCTCATTCTATTTAAAATACATATTTCCACTACTAAAATAAAAGTGCCCTAATAAAACCAATTTTCAACTCTTTTCCTCTTTTTCCTGAAATTATGATACTATGACTTACATGCTGATTCTTCTTGATTTAGGACATTTTATTTTTTTAGAATCCCTTAAATATTTTATTGCAGTTATATTGATCATCTATATATGTGATGTTTCCTATTTTGGGGGCTCCTATAATGCTCCTTCTTGCAAAGTATATTTTGCAAGATCTTTAGTCCTTATAGATTTACACCCTTTTATAGCTAAAAATTTTTATGTCCGTTATCTGTTTTTCCTATCTTTCTGTGCCATCTTCTTGGGAAAATTGTATTTCTTATTATACATGTTCCAATAATTAATTAATACTTTATATTTCAATATAATTTATGATGGTGTGATATCTTATATATGGCTTTATAAACAAATTCATTTGTACTCACTGGATTTTTGTTATTACTTTTTTATATACCTAAACTTATTTTATGCTTATTTTAAACTTTGACTTTTTAAATTTTGTTATTTGCAAATCCTCATTGTTCTACTGTTGAGGCAAAATAGAATTTAAAGAATTACTCACCTTATGCTTTCTTGTATCTTAGAGGAATTTTATGATTTTATGATTCTCTTTATTCAAGGTCAAATCCTTACCCATGATGTCATAAACACTTTCTAGATCTTCGAGTTTGGCCAAGAAAATAAATGACTAAGAACCTCAAGTTCCTTCTGGAAAATTAGCTTAGTAGTTATCTATAGTGAGTCTTAAATAACATGAAATATATCCAGTGCTTAAGAAATAGCATAGTAAGCCCTCACTAAAGAGAAATTATTACTTTTACTCTAGATTCTAGGGATGATTTACAGACTAAAAAAAGAAATGTCTCCTCTCAGCTTAGTTTAAATAGTTTTATTGTGAACCAATTTTGGGGGGGCATTCTGCACGGCACTGCAGATAGTAAGGAAAATGAGGAATTGTTTCTACTCTCAAGGAAACTTCAGACTACAGGAGAGAGAGGACACATTCTAATGAATAATAAATCAATGTGACGTGTACTTTATAAAAACATGTAGCATAAAGAAGTGTATAGGAGAAGGAGTGACCCACCACTATTGGGGGAGGGGAAAGTTGGAATAACAAGCCACTTATCATGAGCAAACTTGTCATGAGCAAGTTTGAGAAGAATGGATATTGTTTACCAGCTGTCAAGGTGTAAAGAGGGGGAAGAAAACTCCAGGTGAAGTAACATCATATAGATAGCATACACATAAAGCCATATAATATAACGATTTTATAGGTAACAGAGAGCATTATAAATATTACAATAAATCTTAGTCAAATGTGTTGGATATATGTTAAATACTAACAAAGATATTTCATTGGTTTATCATGCATTTTCATTATCTAAGAGATATACAAGCTGACAGTAAAACATGTAAAATCTGCACAGAAGAGTATAAAATATAAAATTAAGGTCACCTTTCACCATCAAAATATTGATCTCTGTTAAGAATGTTTCATGCAGCTTCCTAGAAGTATTCCATGAATATGGATGTCTATATCAGGATTCACCCACAGGCAGTTTGAGGCAAATTGTTCTTGGTTTTGTATGGACAATATGGTAATTAAAAAATTTAAAACTAAATTTGAATTCATTTAAGTGTGAAATTCATCCTACATCCTACCACTATTTCTTATTCTTTTACTTAGCTACAACAGAAACTGATAATACTTCCCGGGTCTTTGAAAGATAGCTGTGGAATTGTGATTCCTGAAGCAAACATGCGAGATCAGAGTGTGAGTGTGTGTGTTTTGTGTGTGTCTGTGTGTGTGTTTTTATGTAAAGAATCATGTTACACTTCTGGTTTCCGCCTTGCTGTTTTTATTCATATTACCTCATACCAGCATATATACATTTACATTATGCTTTTAAAATAATTACATAGTATCTCTTTTTAAGGTTACATCATAATTTATTTGAACAGTCCCTGAATAATAAATATTGTTTTCTTTTGCCTTGTTATTACAACAGTGTTGGAAGCAAGATTCCATACATATAAATTCAGGCATTTATATGAATGGACCTATAGATAAATGTATAGAAAGGGATTTAATTGGAAGTATTTAGGATATCAACCATTTGTCCCTTCAGTGTGTTTTAACTCTTGGTAAAGAGAAACACAGAGGGAAAGGAAAATAAAAAGAAGTGTTTATTAATGATGGGAATTGCCCCAAATTCCGCAAATTTGGGGTTCACTAACAAAGTTATATTGAAGCACGCAGCTGGAACCGGAAGCCAAATAGTCATCTTCCTTTGCCCATTACTATCTAGACGTCACACCAATCCATGAGAGAGTTTGGTTTTGCCAACTTGGACAAGCAATTAGCCAGATGCATGGTGGATGGCAAGTCCATTGCACATAACACACTCACCTTTTGTCTCTGGCCCTAGATTATGATCACATAAAAACAGGAGATTTGAACGAGACCCAGCTAAGCCTGCTGACACACCAACGAACAGGCAGGCACTGGGAACTAGTGGAATATGCTTCTAAGGGAAAATTTCTTACCTACTAATGAAGAGATCGCATGTTTCTTTTTTATTTGGATAGTAACCAATGAATTCCTTTCAAAAAGTTTATAGCAATTTAGGCTCAACTAAAAATCCTCAGGAATATTTGGTATTACTTAACATTTACCAATCTAATAGGCAAAGGAGATTTCCCTAATTGTTTAAAATCGCATCACTTTGAATATGAATAAAGTTGAGGAGTTTTTTTGCCAAACGTTTATTAACCATTTATATTTTTCACCTCTATTAAACTTTTATATACATAAGTTACCCATTTCTAGGGAGTTAATATTTATTAAAGTAGCCATTAAAAAAGGATGAGATCTTGCCATTTGCAGCAACATGGATGGACCCAAAGGGTATCCTGCTAAGTGAGGTAAGTCAGACAAAAACAAATACCATATGATTTCATTTATATGTGGAAAAACCAAAAAAAAAAAAAAAAAAAAAGAGTAAACAGACAAACAAACAAAACCAGAATCAGACCTATGAATTCAGAGAACTGATGATTGCCAGAGGTGAGGGGTAGGAGAATGGGCAAAATGGGTGAAGGAGAGTTGGAGATACAAGCTCCCAATTATGGAATGAATAAGTCATGGGAATAAAAGGTACAGCACAGGGAATATAGTCAGTGATGTTGTAATAGTGTTTCTGGTGACAGATGGTCCATACATTTGTGGTGAGCACGGCATAATGTAGAGAGTTGTCAAGTCACTATGTTGTATACCTGAAACTAGTGAAACATTGTGTGTCAACTATACTCAAATAAAAAAGAATAAGTAAGTGGATCATCAAGAATAAAACACAGACTAGACAGATAATTGGATTGGGTCTTGAGTTTTCCTGCAAAACACTGGCCAAAATGAAATTTCATTATATATTCCATAGTGAAAAGAATGTCAGGGAAAAATGTCACACGCTCCTTAGTTCACTGGTATTGAGTAAAATCTTCAGATCTTTCTAAATCTATTTTTGTAAAATTGAATTTCATAAACATGGATGTTTGGAGTAAAAGGAATGAAATGGAGAAAACTTCAAAAAAATCTGTGCTCCATTTCAAATATTATTTATTATAAGGAAAATTATGTTGTTTTCTGGCTATTCAGTTTTCCCAATATTGTAATGAATAATCCAAAAATTTTCCACTGATTGAAATACCATCTTTATTAGATACTAAATTCCCATATAAATTTGGAGACCCTTCTTTTTAAAAAAATATTGACTTTCCTGGTTATTTCTCTGTCTGTACTATATTCTTTGTAATAATGTAACTTTATGCTTTATTTTGTGACTGGTAATATCTTCCTCTTCAGATCTTTTTCTTTTGGTTTTTCTCACCTCTTTATTTTTCCAGGTGAAATATCAGAATCATTTCCAAAGAGAGTTGATGATAATTAAATAAATTTTTTTTTAAGATTTTATTTATTTATTCATGAGAGACAGAGAAAGAGAGAGAGGCAGAGGCAGAGGGAGAAGCAGGCTTCCCACAGAGCAGGGAACCCAATGCGGGACTCGATCCCAGGATCCTGGGATCATGACCTGAGCTGAAGGCAGACGCTTAACCAGCTGAGCCACCCAGGGGCCCCAATAATTAAATAAATTAAAGATCATTAATATTCACAGCATTGAGACTTCATATCCAAAACAAAGGCTATTTGTGTTTTGATTTTTTTAAAGGAAATCTTGTGCACCTTTATCATTTTTTAAAATGTAGATTTTGTTACATTATTGTTTTCAGTATATTTCACAAAGAATAGTAAAGTAAATAGGATTCTACTTGCCCAATTTTTACTAGACCTGCAGTATCAATTTTACTTCTCTATATGTGTTATTGAGTTTAGTTCTTGTCTCTCTCATGGTTGTATGTGTTTTATTTATTTTTTTAAAGATTTTATTTATTTATTTGAGAGAGAGAGAGAGTCTGCACAAGAAGGGGAGAGGGGTAGAAGGAGAGGGAGAAGCAGGCTCTCTGCTGAGCAGAGAGCCCCACATGGGGCTTGATCCCAGGACCCTGCGATCATGACCTGAACCAAAGGCAGATGCTTAACCGACTGAGCCATCCAGGGACCCCAGGTTGTATGTATTTTAAACACTAGTTTTGGCTTTATTTTGTTGTTGGCGGTGTAATATGACTTAAATTCTTTTCTATGCCTGGTCCTAGGTTACTTTTCCGTTTTACGCATCAGTGCTCTTAAAGTTGCTATGATTTTTCTCATGAAGACCTCTAGAGATGTCACATAGGAAAATCTGGGAACTGCCTTGACATTCAAATAGCTCATTTTATTTATTTATTCTGCACTCACTTAGAATGGATATCTTAATCGTGTTTTTATATTTTAGTCTCTCATCTGCTGATATAACATTCTATAAAATATTCAGGGTTACATTTAATATAAAAGCATTCTAACACTAATACTGAAATGCTTTCCCTGAACTTTAGGTGAGAAGATTGCTAATAAACCATCCCACATTTTTCCTTTCATATTACATGATTTTACAATAAGGTCCATTTAATTATCTTGTTCTTTCTATAGAATAACCTCTCCTGAGCTCATCCAACAGTAAAAATAAGTGAACTGGTGAACAATTTGGGTGTCATATACTTTTAGAGGAAGATAATCCAAAGTATAAGGCGAAAAATAATGTAGTTTGACATAAAGGATGAAGTCAGTACTAAAGTACATGGAACCAATAGGATTGTCTACTTTGGAGCCAAGAGCACCTTCTGCACAGAGTACACAGAGCGCTGGGAGCTATGCAGCATCTTCAAGACTGTAGAAGTGTAGACCGCCACCTTTGCTTAGAGGATTTGTTGCGGTCAGCTTGTACTATCAGGTCATAAGCCAGTCATAGGAGAGAAGGGAAGAAAAGCAGCCTTTGGAAAGGATAATGAAGATCTTTTAAAGCAGGATTAGTAAACAGGCCAACATCAGTGACCAAGCAAACAGGCTACTTGCTGAGTAGTGTACATTTACTCTGTGTATCATAAACACACACACAATCGTAGTTATCCAGTAGACTGAACTTCTTAGGCATTTAAAAATTTACACTCTGTTAAGATAACATTGACCACCAACCCTTAATAATTTGTTTTGCTTTGTATTCTCACAGGACTTTGCTATCTATCCATTTAAGCCTGTTTCATGTTTCGGAATTATCTTTTAAAATTTCTGTCTCTTGGCCACGATCTCCTTGAGAACAGACCTGTGTGACTTTAGCACTTAGGTGAGGATCTGAAATTGTAAAGCTCTAGAATTTTTCAATTTTTCACTGGTGAGCTTTTAATGTCATTGGAAAATGTTTCTTGTGGAACATGTTAGACTTTGAGCCATAGTGATTTACCTGCTACCTTAAAGCTAATTTAAGCTGGATTTATTCTTATAATGATGCTTAAAAGTGTGAGAGATGGCATCAGTCGGCTACACCCTAGGAGGGGGTCTTAAGACCCCCTTCTTAAGGGAATGGCTCGAGGTGCAGACATCCTGTACACTAAAAGATGCCATGGCATACCCAAGATAGAATTGTCCTTCTAGATATATGTAAAATTTATATACTTTGGAGGTATTGAAGATTTAGAAATTTAACTATAATATTACTCTTTGCAGAAAATCCCTTTTGCACTATAAATAATTTTCTGTTCTAACTTCTTTGAACTCAATTGTAGAATTAAACATATACTAATTTTGCACTCTACCCTGATCCCAGATGAAGTTAAACAAAAAAATATCAAAACTGATCACTAAACTGATGACTTTAGTTGAGTGTAATTTTATGTCAATTCTAAAAGATTTGGTAATTAAGAATGAGTTTGATTTCAACTTCATTCTTCATTTGCTCTTAATTGTTAAGCAATTTAATTCCAAAAATAGCATCTTTCCCTGATACACCTGCAAATTTTTTAATGTTTGTTCAAAGTTTAGATAGATTAAGAAATAACGGAGGAAATACTAGACAAAAATCATGATGTATTAGAAGACTACATTTCTGGCTCTAAAATACTGAGTTTATTCATTCCTGAAAAGTTGTATCAATATCAAACTGATCTATTCAAATGTCTGATCTTGTATCAAATAGGAAAACTGCCCCTGAAAGTAGGAAAAAATGTATAGTCATATTATTTTCAATTTATAAAATATCCCAGTTACCGATAGCAGATACTTACCATCATAATAAATAATTATTTCTATTAATATTAAATATATAGATTTAAAGTGCTTTTTCAAACATATCCTTTGGTTCTGAAATCATATATCACTGCAAGAAAGGTTTATTATCTCCATGTTAGAAATGAGGCAATTAAAACACCAAGAGTCGAACTAATCAAGGAAACAGGGTTATTACATAAATTGATATTACAATCCGCTTATTCTACTGCTTTCTCCACTGTGCTCTACTGTAATCTGCATGACATTTGGAATGTTAATTAAACCTTAAAATCTTCCAGACATATAAACAAATAAATACAATAGTTTATTTAAAAAGTAATAGATTTTCGTAACAACTCTTTTTAAATTATTTGAGACTAAGATCTAACATTAGACCATAAAGAAAGAATTGCAGAAGATGTTAATTAAGTATAAACAATAATAACTGTGCTAACTAGGGTTGTTACATAAACAACGTTTAAAAGCTATTATATAAAATGAACTTTTGGTATTAAAGGAAATTGCAAAAACCTTGGGCTTAAAAAATGTATAAAAAATAAGTGGGATACTTAGGGACTAGATAGAGCCAGTAGTTTTACCTAAAATGACCAAAAAACATGATCAAATATCCTATATCTCTCATATTAATTTTATTTTAGTAAAATACATACTATTTTAAATGATTAAAAAGAGACAAACCAAATAAAAAATCATTTTATGGTAAAAATGCAATGTGACTCATTAAGTAATAGTTATCTCAATTAGAAAATACTTTTAAAACATTCTTTAAAGGATATTTTATTTTTTCTAAGAAAAATATTTTTCATTATTTTTACTTTTGTTTCCCTTGCTCAGGAGATATATCTAGAAAAAATTGCTACAGCTGATATCAAAGAAGTTCCTGCCTGTGTTTTCTTATAGGATTTTTATGGTTTCAGGTCTCACATTTAGGTCTTTAATCCATTTTGAATTTATTTTTGTGTATGTTGTAAGAAAGTGGTCCAGTTTCATTCTTCTGCATGTGGCTGTCCAGTTTTTCCAACAGCATTTGTGAAAGAGACTGTCTTTTTCCCATTGGATATTCTTCCAGCTTTGTCGAAGATTAACTGACCATATAATTGTGTGTTTATTTCTGGGTTTTCTATCCTGTTCTATTGCTTTCTATTCTATGTCTATTTTTGTGCCAGTACCATACTGTTTTGATTGCTACACCATTGTAATATAATTTGAAGTCTGGAATTGTGATGCGTCCATCTTTGCTTTTCTTTTTCAAGATTGCTTTAGCTATTCAGGGTCTTTTGTGGTTCCATACAAATTTTAGGATGTTTGGTCTAGTTGCGTGAAAAATGCTGTTGGTATTTTGATAGGGATTGCATTAAATTAAATATGTAGATTGCTTTGGGTAATACAGACATTTTAACAATACTTGTTCTTCTAAACCATGAGCGTGGAATGTTTTTCCATTTCTTTATGTCATCTTGAATTTCTTTCATCAGTTTTTTCTAGTTTTCAGAGTACAGGTTTTTCACCTCTTTAGTTAGGTTTATTCCTAGGTATCTTATTATTTTGGGTGCAATTGAAATGGGATAGTTTGTTTAATTTCTCTTTCTGGTGCTTCATTATTTGTGCATAGAAATGAAACTAATATAAGTGTATGTTAACTAACTGGAATTAAAATAAAAACTTTAAAAAATATATTTTTCATTATATAACATTTTAACTCCCCATAGGAGTATATCTTAATGGAGTTTGTTGAAAGCCAATGGAGAATTTAAGAATGTTTACTATAAAAACAATTCTAAAGTATGAATCTATTCTATAATGTAATTGTAACTGTATATTTATTTCTTTGGGGATATGAATAAATCCATCTCAGTAAGACAGGACAAAATGCTTGATAGTTTCCCAGGGAATCAAAATTATTGCACAAGAAAAATTTCAGAATAAAATTTGAGTATTTGGCATATTTTTATATTGATTTAGTGGAACTTATTCATGATGGAAGGGAAGGAGAAAGATACATAAAACTCCCATACTAAAATCATCTTTCTACTTCAATTCAGTGCAGTTCATTTTTGTCATTCTGTCCTATATATTACATCTTATTTTCAATTACATTTTTATTTTGAGATAATAGTAGATCCACATGCAATTGTAAGAAATAATACAGAGAGATCCCATGCATCCTTTTCCCAGTTTCTCTCAATGGTAGCAGCTTGAAAACCCATAGCTTGATAATACTGACATTGATAAAGGCAAGACACAGAACTTTTCTATCACCTGAATTTTCCCTCATATAGCCTTTTAATAGCCACAACCAATTCCCTTATGCTTCCATCTCCTCTTTGATATCTGGTCTCCAATTATTCTCTATTCCTATAATTGTATAATATCAAGAATGCTATATAAAAAGAAACATGCCGTATTTAACCTTTTTTTAATATTTTATTTATTTATTTGATAGAGACAGACACAGTGAGAGAGGGAACATAAGCAGGGGGAGTGGGAGAGGGAGAAGCAGGCTTCCCGCTGAGCAGGGAGCCCAATGTGGGGCTCCATCCCAGGACCCTGGGATCATGACCTGAGCCGAAGGCAGACGCTTAACGACTGAGCCACCCAGGTGCCCCCATATTTAACGTTTTAAAAATTGTTTTTCACTCAGCATAATTCTCTGGAGATTCATCCAAATAGTTGTATGTCTGAACAGTTTGTTCCTTTTTATGGCTGAATATGATTCTATTATATGGATGTACCACAGTTTGTCTAATTTTTCACTTTGAAGGAACCTGGGTTATTTTCAGTTTGGCACTACTCCAAACAGAGCCATCATGAACATGTTTGTGCACAAGCTGTTGTGTGAACACAACTTTTCGTTTCTCTGGGATGAAAGACCAGGAGTGCAATTGTCAGGTTACATAGCGATTACATATGTGGTTTATTAAGACACCGACAAACTGTTTTCAGAGTAGCAGACCATTTTACATTTCCACTGGCAATATATGAGTGATGGAGTTTCTCCACATCCATACAAGCATTTGTTGGTGTCATTACATTTTACTTGAGAAATTCTAGTAAGCACATAGTGATACCTCATTGTTTTAAATTTGCACTTGCCTACTGAATAATAATGTTGAATATCTTTTTATGTGCTTTGTGTAATCTGTATATCCTCTTCAGTGAAATGCTCTGTCATTTATTTTGCTCAGTTTATAACTGGTTTGTCTGTTTTTTACTGTCAATTTTTCAGAGGTCTTTATATATTTTTGATAGTAGTCCTGAATCAGAGATATGGCATGGAAATATTTTCTACCAGTCCATTGCTTGTCTTTTCACCTCTAAACAGCATCTTTCTCAGAGTAAAAGCATTTAATTTTAGTTCTGATTACTGCAGTTATATAATAAAAGTTGAACCTGAGTAGATTGATTTCTCTCATTTTATTTTTTCCCCAAAATTGCTTTAACAAATCAAATTCCTTTGGCTTTCCATTAGAAGTTTTGAATAATCTTGTCTAGAACTACAAAAATGTTGTGATTTTCCTGGGTACTGTATTAAATCTATCTATCAATTTGGGAGGAATTAGCATGTTTATTGTTGAGCCTCCCGATCCAAAAACACAGTATGTTTCTCCATTTATTTTGATATTCTTCTATTTCTTTTATCAGCATTTTGTTTTGTTGCCCAAATTGTTCCACCTTTGGCCACTGGGGGCTCTTTTACTCAGTTCCTTGTCCCTTTGATATAGCCCCGTCATTTGTGTGTGTGTGTGGGGGGGGGGTGCACGCACGCACATGCATGTGTGTATTTATAACTTCTTTTCTTTTCTTTTCTTTTTTTTTTTAAATTTACTTTTTTTTAGTTATCACTACCCCTAATGTGGGACTCAAATTTATAACCCCAAGATCAAGAGTCACATGCTCCTCTGGCTGAGACAGCAAGGTGCCCCTGACTTCCTTACTTTTAGACACTACAAATTGCTCCATGACCATCTTGTACATGTCCTGCTCCAGACTTACAATCAGCCATTTATCCAAGGATCCTTGGTTCCCTCAATTGGAGAATGGTATTAGTAACCAATATCAGGTTACTAGGTTTGCTTGTGGCTACTGGGTCTTGTTGCCTCTCTGCCTTTACAGTTGACAGAGTAAAGAAACACATATGTATATACTTACCCATGTACATACACATGAGTTAAATATTTCTGTATTCATCCATTTTACTTATATTAAAATAAACTACACTTCCACTGACTTTTGCACTCTAACCCATTAAACTACATGGGTTTAATGTAGTTAAACATTTTAGCCTTCTGCCTTGCTTTATCAGTAATCTCCCACACCAGATGAAAAACCTGGTTTCTGTCTCCCACCATCCACTTTTGTATTTGTTCAATTTCAGTTAACATAAACAATGGTTCCAAAATTGTCAACCCATTCCCTTACAAGAAACAACTTTACTACTGGTTCTTATTCACAGTTTCCTTTGTCTTTAATCTTACAGTAGCCCACCATTTCCAAAATAACTTAGGTCAGCTGAATTTTCCCATAGCCTCCTCAACAAGTTGTTTTATACATTGGTGATAGGTTGGTGTCTTTTGTCACAATCTGCCTTCTATTCTGGGATCTCCTGATCTTCTAGCCTGTATTTTACAGCAGAGACTTCAGGTAAGCATCAGGGAGAGTTAAAAAAGTGTTTGATATTGAAACTGCAAGGCTAGGGTTAATTTAGTACCGTAACTGATGATATCAGAATGGAGGAGCATACAATTTCCTGTTGGAGTATAATCCATAACTATTTTATAAGGACTCAGTAAATGTTTACCCTAAGGATAAAAGTATTATGGACAATGAGGACATCTATAAATCTATAGGTCCTTCTCATAAAACTTACAATCTCTGAAATATCTATATTAACACTATTTTGTCTCTACAAACTTAATCTTGGAAAAACTGAAATTAAACATCTCTCTTGAGTTGACAGTTCTTTCCATACAAATATTAACATAGTGCTGAGCCAATTGAGAAATATGGAGCATACAAAATAAACCCAATTATTTCTACCAACTTTATTTTTATAAAGTGAAATATTAAACCTTTTTGATGTTCTAGGAGCTCTTTGTTAAATCTTAAGATAGTTTTAGAGGTAAAAGACATCATGAAGGGGTGAAGGTGTGGCTCATTTGGTTAAGTGTCTGCCTTTGGCTCAGGTCATGATCCCAGGGTCTGGAATTGAGGCCCGCATCAGGCTCTCTGCTCCATGGGGAGCCCACTTCTCCCTCTCCCTCTGCCTGTCATTCCCCTTGCTTGTGTTCTCTCTCGCTCTGTGTCAAATAAATAAATAAAATCTTTAAAAAAAAAGACTTCATGAATATGCTTCCTTTCTTTCTTTCTTTTTAAATCCTGATCTTGAGAAGGTAAAATCAAAAGAGTTGGATCTGGCTCCAAAAGCAAAGGCAACAAAAGTAAAGAGGGGCTACATCAAACTAAAAAGCTTCTGCACAGCAAAGGATATCAGTAACAAAATGAAAAGACAACCTACTTGGATGCCTGGGTGGCTCAGTTGGTTAAGCGTCTGCTTTCAGCTCAGGTCATAATCCCAGGGTCCTGGGATCAAGTCCCGCGTCAGGGTCCTGGGATCGAGTCCCACATCAGGCTCCAGCAGGATCCTGCTTCTCCCTCTCCCTCTCCCTCTGCTGCTCTCTCTCTCTGTCAAATAAATAAATAAAATCTTAAAAAAAAGACAACCTACTGAATGGGAGATTATATCTGCAAATAAGGTATCTGATAACAGGTTACTATTCAAAATATATAATGAATTCATACAACTCAATAACATAAAGACAAATGATCTGATTAGAAAATGGGCAGGGGATCTGAATAAACATTTTCCGCAAGAAGACATAGAGATGACCAACAGGTATATGAAAAGATGCTGAATATCATTAATCATCAGGGAAATGCTAATCAAAACCACAATGAGATATCATCCCACACCTGTTAGAATGGTTATTATCAAAAAGAAAAGAAATAGCAAATGTTGGCAAGGGTATATAAGAAAGAAAACCCTTGTGCACTGTTGAGCATATAATTCCACTATGGAAAACAGTATGGAGGTTTCTCAAAAAATTAAAAATAGAACTTCCATATTATCCAGCTATTGTCCTGGGTATTTATCTGAAGAAAACAAAAACACTAATTTGAAAAGATATATACACTCCCATGTTTATTGAAGCATTATTTACAATAGCCAAAATATGGAAACACCTAAGTGTCCATCAATGGATGAATGGATTAAGAAGATGTGGTATATATATTCAATAGTGTACTACTCAGCCATAAAAAAGAAGGAAACCTTGCCATTTGCAAGAATATGAATGGAACTTGAGGGAATTATACTAAGTGAAATATGTCAGGTAAAGACAAATATAGCATCATTTCACTTACATGTGGAATCTAAAAGTGTGAAACAAACAAACAAACAAAAATCAAGCTCAAAGATAGAAAGCAGATTGGTGGTTATCAAGGTGGGGGCGGGTAAAGGGGTCAAAAATTACAAACTTCAAGTTTTAAAATAAATAAATCATGGGGCTGTAATGTACAGCATGATGACTATAGTTAATAATATTTTATTGCATATTTTAAAGTTGCTAAGAGAGTAGATCTTAAAAGTCCATCACAAGCAAAAAAAGAAACTTTTTTTTTTTTTTAAGTAACTATATGGTGAAATAAAAAAGAATTGACAGGAGATTTGACTGATAGTTTAAAATATGCTCATGGACACATGAGAAATAGTCACTTGGATATCTATTTAATTTGTGACAATAAAATATTTTAAAAACGAATAACAGGGTTAACGCAAGTGAGAAGCCTTTTTTATTATTATTTTACAATGTTTTAAAAGTTTATGTTATATTTTGTAATAATCAAGCACTGGTACAGTCACCACAAAACAAAGAAATCATTCAGGTGAGATTTGTTATCTCTTTGATAGCCATATATTAGTTAGGATTTAAGAAATACTTTTCATTCACCCATGTTAAAATTTCTAAGACCCACTTACTATTTTAACAAGAAAAAGACAAATTCTGTATATGTATCAACACAGTGCCTTCCAGTAAATATTTCATAAGTTTCTCCCTCAAATTTTTACACAATTATCTTCTGAATAAGCCCAAAAGTGGGGCATTTTTAACATTTAAACCTATTTCTTAGCCTTTTTTTTCCCCACAGACTTATCCATTACAAATAAGAAAAATGAAATTACATTTCCCCTAACCCTGTATAACTTGAAAAAAAAATCCAAGTTTTGTCCTTTGCTATGCTCTCTTATATTCTAGATAAATTGAGATTTTTGAGAGGGACAAACTTTGCCTCCTTTTCCCCTGAAAAAAATCACTCAGTTATCATACATAAACAGTTGCATTTTCTATCACCTAGGATGGCCTCAATAACTATACTTGTAAATTTTAACAAAGTAACTTTCAACTTCTATTTCAGGGAGAAAAATGGAGGATATGATATAAACTGCTTGTCTTACATAAGCATTTTAGTGGGCTAGAAAATATTACAATAGAGGTAAAACTTTTGCCAGTCACATCCATTCCTTTTATAACTTCTTAAAGTGTCAAAAAATGTGTCAGTTTAGTAACACCTCTCAAAGTTATAGCCTTGTATAGCACATAAAAATAAGAAGCAAACATTTATGAATTTTTGCCTGTATTTGTTTTTGTAAATAGTTTTATTTAACATAGCCACACTCATTCATTTTCACCTTGATTGTGGCTGGTTTTGCACCACTACTCATATTTAAGTAATTGCAACAGAGAACTTATCCTCGGCAAAGCAATATATATTTACTATCTGGCCTTTTACAGAAAAAGCTTGCCAACTCTTCCTTTAGTTATAGAAGGATTTTAAATGTGTTAATTCAATTATCCCACGGTTTTACATTATTACCTATGAATCTTAGAAATATGTTCAAGAAGATAGGCAGTCAGTTCTGTTCCAACATTTGTTCTGAAAACATGGATTTGTTCCAATACATTTGCTATATTAGGGAGCAATTTGAGCATACTGCAAATTTTGCTTTTGTTTCTGCACAATTTATTCTCCAAGAAACACTACCTGAAAACAGGAAGAAAAAGAAAAAAAAAAACTTCACCCAGTTGAACTGACCTGCATAAGAATACAGAGAGAACATACACACACGCCTCAAACATCTCCCAGCTACCTCTGTTTACTGTGGTGTTGTGAGCCACATTTCCCCAGCTGGTGTTACAACTTTCCGTCAGATTTCACATAACCCTCTTTCTACCAATTCATAATAATCACAAGCTGCAATCCCTTTCACACCCACTTCCCCAAGCAAACTTCTGGTCTTTTTCAAGGAAAAACTGCCAAAATTATTGTAATATTTATGTATCTGTTAATCATTCCATATGTGAAAAACAATGCATTATTTTAATAGGCTTTTACCACTGTGTGTGTGTGTGTGTGTGCGTGTGTGTTACTAACAAAGTTTCTGAGTGTTGTATTCCTAGCTTCATCTTTTCTCACAAGCCTTGTGGTTTTTATTGTGTGATTTTTGCACAACACAGTCATTTTTAGGAACACATATATTTCATTATAGCAAACTGACTGTATCCATGCCTCTGTTTCCCTATCTATCTGATTTCTCACAGAGAATTCAAATTTTAATAAGTGTTTAATCATAGAATGTATCATACAATGGACTCATATAATGTTCAAATTAATGACTCTTCAATACAGCTATTTTTTCAATAATATTCAAGAATATGTTACATTAAAAGCACATTTCAGGAACACCTGGGTGGCTCAGTAGTTAAGCATCTGCCTTCGGCTCAGGTCATGGTCCCAGGGTCCTGGGATCGAGCCCCGCATCAGGCCCCTCATTCCACGAGAAGTCTTCTGCCTCTCTCACCACCCCCCACCCCCGCTTGTGTTCCCTCTCTTGCTGTGTCTCTGTCTCTCTCAAATAAATAAATAAATAAAATCTTAAAAAAAAAAAAGCACACTTCAAATTAAGAAGTAATTAGAAGAACCTGATATTCTAGAAATTCTGTATTAGAACTCTCCCAATGTCCCAATATGAATGCAAACTGAGATGGATTCTCATGAGGCTGTAATGTTTATATGCCCTTTGTTATCTCCCAAAGCAATCTAAATTACAAGGAGGCCCAAATCCATTTCATGGTTTGAAGTTTCCAAAAGAATTCTAGTAATACCTTAGTGAACTAACATCTGGGATATTTTGGACATTGAGACTGTGGTATGACTAATATAGAAGGTAAATATTTCTTTTCAAGATTTATTATTTATTTATTTATTTATTTATTTATTTATTAGAGAGAGAGAGAGAGAGAGAGAGCAAGTGGTGAGGGGCAGAGGGAGAGGGTGAGAGTGAATCTCAAGTGGATTCCATGCTGAGTGTGGAACCCAGCATGGGGCTCGATCTCATGACCATGAAATCATGAATTGAGCAGAAATCAAGAGTCCTGTGCTTAACTGACTGAGCCACCCAGGCACCACTGAAGGTAAGTATTTTTAAAATTTCCTATTAGATACAAAAATGTTTGAATTTATAGATTTTATTTTAAGGAAATTTCAAATGTTGGATATTCCTAATTTTTTGAAGCACTAGTTAGGAAAACATTTGTCTCCAATTTCTTCATGTACCAGTTTTTTTAAACAATGTGTTTTTAAGCATAGTCATCTCTCTACTTGTTCCATTGTGAAGATGTAAAATCAGTTTTCCTATGAACTGTATCATGGAAGCCTACTGTAGGTATTGTTCAGTATCCTGAAAAGAGTGTCTAAAAAATTCTGAATGCTGAGATTTTGCACTCTTTTGTCAAACTCAAAAGACAATAAGCACAGAATATTTTAGTTAAAATATTTTTAACTTGAGCTAACTTTGTATTAAATTATTTAATTAAGGAAACATGGTTCCCTTCGTGCACAGCATGTTTAAACTGATTATTTAATTGGTTGTCTCTTTTTTATTCTGATTACAAGTTAAAAAAAAAACAGGCTTCTTCTCAGTATTCATTTTATTTTGTGTTTAGTGGATGTATTTAAAGAATTAATAGCCATAAACACATATACATTCTCAATCATTTTTGTAGTTTATATAGGTAAATTATTACATAACACTACATTATACTATATTACATTATAACACTAAATGTGTTAGCAGACCTGTCAAGCATAAAAGTAGATTGAGTTAATTCTCTGATTCCAAAGAAAGAAATTTTTAAGTTTGGTAATTTTTCAACTGACTGAAGAATATGGAAACAAACTTCAAATTAAATGTGTAGTGAAAGCAGAATTCTTAGTACTCTTCAGAGGTGACTGATTTGTGTATATATGTGTGTATATGTATACTTGGTTAAAAAGAAAAAAATAGGTTCTGAATCAATTTTGGTGTGTATTGGAGTCTCAAATGCCACAGATTCCAACAGACAGTGTAAAAAATAAGAATGAGTCTTTATTTGAAATATATCCCATGATTTAAAACAATGAATAGACAATTGTATTAAATATCAGATTTTAAAAATTTGCTGTCTACAACCTACATTGTTTCCTTTGAGTATTCTAGGTTCACAAAAAACACAAACAAATCATTCTGAGTTATAGCTTTTAATCAAATTATTTATATAATGGAGTCAATGAAAGCTCAGAATTTATTAGAATGTAATGATTTTATTTTGCTTCACCCCAACAAATTGTGCTTTTGGTAGTTGCATTTCCCATCTAGAGATTAGATTATTAAATCTGATATTTACTGTAATAAATATAATATTTTATATAGTAAATATAGAGTAAACACTATAATGAAAAGGAATCGTTGCTATAGAACGTGATAGGTAGGTTGTTCAAGTATACTGCTTAAAAAATGACCACATATGCTATGTATAGATTGCCTTTAAAAGAGAAAAATTGAAATATGTGAATTTTTTGGATACTAAAATTATACGGGGACAATTTGTACTTTTTCTGATAAGTTAGAAGAATTGTTGAGTTCTCTTGTACTATAAGGGCACTTTTGGGAAAATGAAATATCAAAAATAAATTTGTTAAAAATGCTAGACAAATCAGCTTTGGTTGAATTACGTTTCTTAGATGCCACTGTTGGGAGGCGGTGGGGTGGGGAGCTGCACTGTGTAGTATGTACGGCAAATATCGTACAGAGAGCCCAGAGACATAAATAGAGTGAAAGGACCATTTGCCAGCAATCAATAATATATCCTTTTCTTACTGAATATTCTGTATCTATATATCTCAGATTAGGTAAATTATTCTTTTAGGTTTAGCTTCTCAACAAACTTAATAACATCAAATTAAAAATAAAATATAGTGATATTTGTTTGTTTCATTTGCTTCATATTCCTGGTCTTCTTTCAACTACACTTTTAACTTTTTTTTTTTTTTTGTAAAGGCCAAAATTAAGAAAAATTCTCAAAATTGCCAAATGTGTGTGTGTGTGTTCTATTGGGTCTAATAAATACTGTAAAAAAAAAAAATAAAACCTCTGTTTAAATATTGTGATATACAACGTATCTACTTGCATTGTTTGCCCTCATAGATGTTAATACAAACAAAGAGGAAAGGACATTTAGCCAAATGGTGTAGGTAGTAATCACATTCTATTTTCAAAATAGAAACTTTTAAACTGAGAGTCAAGCTCATATTTAGTGTTCTTAGACAACTAATTTGTTAATGGCAAAATTTATAAAAGGAAATCAAATTTTTGAATAGGAGAGACATGTGAATTAATATAATTTGTCTCATGCAACAGATGGATAATATGTAAAACTAGAAAACAAATCTAATTTACTCTATGATCAAAGGATAATTCAGAAAACAATCTGCCAAAAAACAAGGAATAAATCCAAAGAAATAAAATATAATCTATCAGCTGATGAACATTAAGTACAAGAACTGACCCTAGGAAAACCACCATCAGAACTTTCTTGACTTCTGAGGGGCTGTGGCACAGTACTATATATATCACCCCTAAACATTTTTTAAGTGTTCCTAAGTGCCGGGCACAGAGAGGAAGAACCTAAGTAGAAAAACAGTATCCTCAGAAAATTGGAATAAGAATGTCCTTTTTTTCTCTAATTGTAAAGAAATCATTTTCACTTTACACTGATTTACAGAGATATCTACAATTAAAAAAAAGTCTATGACTATTATACAGAAAATGATCTTGGGTAAAAGATCTGTCAAGTCCATATTCCTTCTATTTAAACTAATAAACCATGAATTCATCCTACCAGCTAGGCACTAGAAGGAAATAAACATGTTTACATAACTGCTCATTTTCAACATGGGAAAAATTAGAAAAAAAATGTTGACCATTTTATCAACCAGTAATCATAGAAATCCTACCTGGTTGTAGGAAGGAAAAAGAATTGAGGACTAGGGGTTTGAGTAGAGATGAAATTGTGTGTGTGTGTGTGTGTGTGCGTGTGTGTTTTTTGACATAATGCTATGCTGCTTTAATCATCTCTTTTAAAATCTTACATATTTAAAAATGACTCTGATGTCAAAATAAAGTACATTTCAGTACTGAGAAGCCTACCAAGGTCTAAATGTCTAAAAATGATCTTTTTTCATGATTTGGCTTTTATATATGAATTGGTTGCTGCTAAATACACTCACAGTTTTACAAGGGCTTCAGCGTCTCTGATTGTCCTTTTCCTCATGGCTCTGCCTTGGCCATTTCTATTAAATCATGTTCCTGCCAACCTCTGTCTACAATGAATGCCCCCATTATTTAGTAATTGAATGTTTATGATGAGCTGTAATCCCATACTGCAACAAAGTGAAGTAGCTCTTGTTTTGATGAAGGCCCAGTTTTTATGCCAGAGACCCTGCAGACAAATAGCAGCAGTCTTGATTCACAACTCTTTACCACTTTGGGCCCCTTACACATTCTTTCTGAATTTCTGATCTAATTACATATCCCATGGACTGTTTGTATTTGGCATATCATCTTCCGCTTTTGCCTGTCTCTGGAATCTTTTTTTTTTTTTTTTAATGTTCATCCTGTTTTGCTCCCACTTTAATCCACCATCTGATTCTTTCTTGTCACTGAGAGGTCAGTGCTGATTAAGATGGAACCTGGAGAGGTGATACCATGAGAATCACAAAGTGTCACTTTTCAAAGAGATGGTTCTAGTTTGACAAAGATTTGGCTACATTTCTCAAGCTCTAAATTGGTTTTAACAAGTCTCCTTTTCTTATAGTGGAGTAGGGAAATTTTCTCTTCTCTATTCATTTATGGATCTAGCCTTAACAAGTCTTTCCTGATGACTCCAGGAAAGATTTGTGAATTTAACAGAAATCATTCAGATGCGTTCTGTAATAAATGATGAAATCTTAAATAGTCATTATTCCTATAATAATTCATAGTATTTATAGGATCTTGGATTTTTCTTCCACCAGATCCTGGTTTATCCATCCCAAATTAATGAAAGAGGGGTTTTCTTTCTTCCTTCCTTCCTTCCTTTTTTCCTTCTTTCTGTTTTTCTTTTTTCTTTTTCTTTTCTTTCTTGTTCTCTTTCTTTCTTTCTTTCATTTCTATTTATCTATATCTGCATTAGTCTGTTACCTGAAATCCATTTTGATTGTCTTATAAATGTTAGGTGACTTTTAGATCATAAATTGCTGTAGCAGCCACCAACTAAATTAGTACTGACCTCTTTGAATACAAAATATTCAAAAATATTTTAGCTTTTTAGTATTTAACAGAGACTTTTAGAATTTTAGCTTTTAGTAGAGAACTGTGCTTGTTCATAGTATGTATGTTGGGATAGATATTGAGCTGTGGTTAGCTTTGTCTAGGCAAATGATCTTGGTGATATGATGTGGGTTAATTATTTCTCATTCTGATTTTATAATTTAAAGACAATAAATCATCAAGGTCTAAAATAGAGTGAATTATCTCTATACAATTTCCCAGCCAATCATTAAAATCCAAAACATTATTGCCATGAAAAACACCTCATACTATTTAAAATATAGATTATTTAAAACATAGGGAAATTCAAGGAGAAAATGGATTGCAGTCAACAATATTTTCAAACTGAGCATTAATGGTCATTACAAACTCAAACGAGGTTCATAATATGTGACTGAGTAGTGAAAAGCTCTTTATCCCATTATCAATCCCCTGAGGCAAATTAAAACAATTGGAAAAGAAACCCTACAGCACTATAAATAATGTGTGTATATGTGTAGATATGAGTAAGGAGCCATCTAATGTGATTTTGTGGTGGTATATATTAGGGGGTTTTCATGGCATATAAAGCGAGTTTAAATTCTGTGGTATTCACAGATTGTGAACCTTCATAAAATCAGTGGTGCAGGCAGTAGGCACCTCAAACGTTTCAAGGGAATTGGTGTACTTATCATAAAGCAGTCACAGATGATAATCTGAAAACTCTAATTACAGGCTTATTGCAGTGTGAAATCTTTCATATTGAAAATAATGCCACAGTATACGTTTAGGGGGTATGCGTAAATATCAATGAAAATATCAGTAGATGGAACCTGTCCTCTTAATATTCCATATTCATTAGATACTCAAAACCACAATTCACCTTTTTCTGTAAATGATAAATATTTTTTGTTGTTGGCATAAGGAGCTGTAGAAAACTAGCTTATCTTAATTATAAACCCTCATACATTTCTTTGCTGCAGAAGTAGGTCACACTAGCACCTCAGTGTGATAAAATAATTTTGTATCCTATGGCTTTTTTTTTTTTTTTCTAACATGTGTTGGAACTCCTTGGCTACCATATGGGAGCCTGGCATAAGCTGCACTCAAACAAGCTGCACCTGTGTGCCTCTCCAGGCTGACGTTGCATGTTGCATGTGTTCATTTTCCAGAGATACAAATGGTACGGAGTGAAGGGAGCATCGCCCTTGGGTATTCATTATTCTGGTGATCACCTGGGAGTGGCCAATCTGAAACCACCTTGGCGGTAAGAAATCAACGAGATTTGTATAAGAGGGTGACAGCTGCAGGGCTTCAGTTTTTGCTGGATGTCATTTCACATGGATGAACTGTAAGTGCCTAAGATGGGGGCGCTTATCATGGAGAAACACTGGGTTTGTACGGCCACACAGAAAGCTCAGTACAATATTGTTCAGCATAAAAAAGGCGGAAGGGCAGCAAGCAATGCAGAAAGTGACAAACCATTAAGCTAATCCTATAAAGATCTGGCCTGTCAGGCAGCACATTTCCTGAATACTTAGAAAGCATGAGAGAGGCTTATTAATGGTTCATCACAGTTCTTACACTGCTTACATGGCTAATATGCAAACACTGCCCTTTCTTAGTTGGGATTTTCAGCACATCAGGACGTCACTTCCATGGCTACTGTATTTTTTTTCCTCCTGGGTAATTGAAGCATTACCATAGAAGACAATGATTGATGATGTCTTTAAAGGTCTAAAAAAGCACAGGCTATTTTTGAAACTGTGCCATGTCTATATAAGGAGAGAAGAAGGGACAATCTGAATTCTACAGTCTGCTAGAGCAACCCCAACAGAGCACTGAGGCTTCTATAGAGCACAGGGCTACTTTCATTTTTTTTTTTGTTCCAGCTCTGCACCCTTTCCTTCCCCTTTGTGAATTACTGTCTACTGCCAGTTAGCGCGGGGATGGTCTGGAGTTTGTCAGATGCTCAGAGTAATTAGGCCATCTTGCTAGGAAAGTGTGACTCCACACCTCATCCCTTGGAGCTGCAAAGCTCTTCTCACCTTTGAAAGCTGCTGGACTGAGTTGAAAACAAGAAATAGTGGTGGTGCTGGTGGGAATACCATTATTTTGCATTTAGCACAACAGCTTTCCTTGAGGTATTTACAGTACTCAGATACTATTGCCTTATGCACACACTTACCTTCCCCTACTGATTATTCTTTTTCTCCACTTCGGCTTTTCTCCACTTCAGCTCTTCTTTCAACCTTTTATGGGTGTGGATTCAATCCAATAAACATTTAGGAGGAATTCCAACACCTTGGTAGGTACTGAGAATATGAAACTGTTTATTTATGTGTGTTTTTATTCAGTTCCTGGAAAAACTCAGTATTGTAAGATATGCACACGTGGTAACAAATAAATTTCATTTTAAAATTACTGTGTTTCCTTTTCTTCTTTTTTCATCCGTGTATAAATAATGGGTAAAGACACACAGAGAGGACTTATTTTTGAGGGATAGAGTTAAAGGCAGAAACTAAACATTGGCTTAAGTCAATTTATCTCATTCACTCAAAATTATCTTCAAAGATTGAAAAGCTAGGGTCTAGTTCTTTAAATCATTTGAACTGCTCCCCAGTATTTGATTTAATACATATTTAGTACTTGCTAAATATGTAGTCATAAAACCTAAGGAAAGCAATAGGAAGCAGGCTATTAAAATTGGTTTTTGTTTCTGTTTTTGTTTGTTCGGTTGTTTGTTTTCTTTTGTTTTGTTTACCTCAGAGCAATGCTGGCCATGGGAGCTTGGGCAAGTTACCTAAATTTTCTAAGAATTCAGTCCCTCATTTATACAATGAAAATAGTAATACCTGGCTTGCCAATTGTTCAGGGTATTAGAAGAGAAAATATGGAGCACGGAGTATGACACACAGTAAGATGTCAAGAAATTCACATTCCATTTGAAATTGGGCAGAAATTGTTTCTGCTCAGCATTATTCATTGGAAGATTCTTTTATAGTACATACAGATGTGTATTTTTTTTCCCTCTTTCTGACTATGGAACTTCTTGTAAACAGGAATGATATATTTTATTTCCGAAGTATTTTTTGTTGGTTGACTTTTCCATATTCCTCATGCATAATAGAATATGGATGGCCTAATAATATTACAAGTGAAAATTAGGATGCAGAGGAAGCAGTTGAAGCGATTCCTGTTTAGCAGAGAAATTGAGGTAAAGGGGGATTAAGTCAATTGCCTAGAGTCAGATTAAAAAATAATGGAAGAGAGGAAAAATGGAGAGAGGAATAATAGAAAAGAATAGAGGACCAGAATAGAGGCCCCGGGACCTTATCAGCTGGCCAGTATTTCTTTTCAGGCTTGACCAATTTCACAATAAATGGGAAGGAGGGGCACTTGGGTGGCTCAGGTGGTCGAGTGTCTGACTCTTGATTTCAACTCAGGTCATGATCTCTCAGTCTTGAGATTGAGTCCTGTGTTGGGCTCCACGCTAGGCTTGGAGTCTATTTGAGATTCTTTCTCTCTTTCCCTCTGCCCCTCCCCCTGCTCTCTCTCTCTCTTTCTCAAATAAATAAATAAATCTTAAAAAAAAGGGGGGAGGAAAGAAAATTATTCTTCTCTGAATCATAAAATCCTGGAGCTTGGCTTCCCCACAAATTAAATCGCTTACCATGTAATATATCTAAAAATACCACTTTGTATTTCCAGTTTTCTTCCTCAAAATTGTCTCGTGCTAATGCTCCTTCTCATATTTTTCTTTTCTTCATATTGTTAGCCAGGCCTTTTCCAGCTACATGCTTATTACTCATTTCAAAAACTGGTGTATGAGTTCATCTGGAATCCAATACCAGAAGTTAGCCCAAATCGTCTCTGACCTTCAGGAAATCAAAGCTAACTACAGGGGCGCCTGGGTGGCTCAGTCATTAGGCGTCTGCCTTCGGCTCAGGTCATGATCCCAGGGTCCTGGGATCGAGTCCCACGTCGGGCTCCCTGCTCAGCGGGAGGCCTGCTTCTCCCTCTCCGACTCCCCCTGCTTGTGTTCCTGTTCTCGCTGTCTCTCTCTGTCAAATAAATAAATAAAATCTTTAAAAAAAAAAAAAAAAAGCTAACTACAAAAAAAAAAAAAAAGTCTTCTCAGGCTCAAACCTAATTCAAATACATACTTAAGTGATTATTGTATATTCTTTAAGTCTCTGACAGTAGTGACTATGGGAACATTACCAGCAGATTCATATTAATCTCTCAGTACATCTAGGCTCTAAACCTAAAATTAAATTTTTATATAATCCTAACCAAGCTGATATAAGGCATTCTTTCCATTAATAGTTTTATTCAACTGTCAGTATACCATGCTTTCCATGGCAATGGAAAGTTAATTTGATTCACTTGTGATGTGCTTTTAGGCTCTGAAGTCCTAACGTAATGAGGTAGTTTCTCCTCTGTGTCAATGTACTGCACCACAGGGGGATCCTGTGGGTACCTCAGGGCTCTTGTTAAAAATGCTTTATCTGTAGACCCCATCTCCAGCATGTGCACATACTAACTGTGTCATTAAACTTCAGAAAAAAAAATGTTCATGGCACGGGGGAAGAGTCTCCAGGACGCCTTGGAAAGAAGAGCAGCAAATATGACAATTGCTGTATACGCTCCACGCCTCAAGATATTTTGGCTATTTGGTGATGTGTGTCGGATATAGGAAACTTCCTTACAAGCCACCTCAGAGGTCTTTCAATTTCTATTAATCGAATATTTACAGTGATAGGAATTGGATGACTGTTAGAATCCATCACATACAGAAAAAGAAATAAGCCCCGTAGTTGAAAGAATTTTTTAACTGATAGAAAGGATGAATGAATAACTAGCTGACTACGAGTTTTCTGGGAAATCTGGATATATCCAAAATAAAATCATTCTTAGGGGCTGAACTGCATCCCTCCAAAATTCCTATGTTGAAGCCCAAACCTCGGTACCTCAAGATGAAACTATATTTGGTGGTAAAAGAAGTAAGTAAGTAAGTTCAAATGAAGTTGTAAGGGTGGGCCCTAATCCAATATGACTGGCGTCTACAAGAAAAAGGGGAATAGGAAACACAGAGAGACCCCAAGGGAAGATGTGCACAGAGAGATGACTCTGTGAGGAGACAGCAAGAAGGAGGCCATCCTCAAGCCAAGGAGAGAGGCCTCAGAAGAAACCAAACCTGCAGACACCTTCACCTTAGACTTCTAAATTTCAGAACTGTAAGAAGTAAATTTTTGTTGTTGAAACAAGCCACTCTATTATGGCAGCCCTACCAAATTGATATAATCAGAAACATGGAATTCTTTATCAACATCTACATGAGTTTTCGAATTACTTACCATATTCTTTAAACTGTAACACAACCAATACAACAATATTGATTAATCTAATAGCTATTCCTGAACCTTGGTCTCTGTTTCATTTTGCATTGTTGTTGACCCTTGTAGTCCTTTATTTTTTTTTTTTTAACTATTTTCAACCACTACTATGCAACACTGACTGGCTTTGCAAATTAGTTTTTACTGCAGACTTGATGACATTTTTTAATGAATTTAATCTAAAATTACAAGGCAAAACAGTTCTTATATGCAAAACTTACATTTCTGTAAAGTCACTTCAACAAAGTTTTTTTTGTTTTGTTTTGTTTGTTTTTATTGAAGTACAACTGACATACAGTGTTATATTAGTTTCAGGTGTACACTATAATGATTTAACAATTCTGTACATTACTCAGTGCTCACCATGATAAGTGTACTCACCATCTGTCACCAAACAATGTTATTACCATCTTATTGACTATATTCCCTATGCCGTACTTTTCATCTCTATTTCTAATTTTGTAAATAGTTTGCACCTCTTAATCCTATTTATCTATTTCACACATCCTCCCCCCACCCCCCCACCTCCGGCAACCACCAGTTTGGTCTGTCTTTAAGAGTCTGGCGTTTTTGTGTTTGTCTTTTTTTTTGTTTGTTCATTTGTTTTATTTCTTAAATTCCATGTATGAGTGTAATCATATTTGCCTTTCTCTGTCTGACTTATTTCACTTAGCATAATACCCTCTAGGTCCACCCATGTTGTTGCAAATGACACAATATCACTCGTTTTTATGGCTGAGTAATATTCCATCGTATTTCTATTCCTTTCACTTCAAGATATGATTTTTCTCTATTTTCCAACTTTCACGCTGACCTTTCCCCCTCTTTAACCATTATAGTTGGTATTTCTAAGACATTGTGTTTATATTCCTTATCTCTTTCTACATTCTCTATAAAGGAAATTTCATATAATGCCACATGTAAAATAGTCAGCTATATGTTTAAAACCTCCAAATCTGTGTATCCATCCTCATCTTCTTTTACATCTGATGAAATATTCTCCTATAATTTATGTCATATGATATTCAAACATATGGCAGAACATGTGTGATGGACATATAAATAATAAATTATAATAGTAAACCAAATACTAACAAAAGCATACCTCTTCCAAAGACCTATAATATTCAGTTGAAGTCATGCTTTTCTGCAATCCCACCCTCCTATTTTCCCCCTTGAAAATAACCACTATCCTAGGTGTTGTTTCTCGTTGCCATGCAACTTAAAAAAAATAACCTACTTAGGGATTCCTAAGTAACATGTAATTTTTTTTCGATTTTTAATTATGAAATCATAGTGGATATAGTCTTACATGTCTTATGCTTTCACTTCAAATTGAGTTGCTTCTAAGATGCATTGATGTTGCATGTAATGGCAGTTTGCTATTTTCATTGCATTATTATATTTTAAATCATTCATGCAGTGAATGTTTGGAACTACATACCTTGCACAAACACAAACCAAAAATGTAATAATCAAACCTACTGCTTTGAACCTAAAACCTAAGCACTATCTAAATTTTAAAATTAACTTTTCCTTTTTTTTCCACATATATTCAAGTAGCCACAAACCTTGCTAATTCAATCTACATAAAGTTAAGCTCTGTTTACCCCTCCCATTGCCATGGTGTGAGTCCAAGTCATTAGCAGTTTGTTTGCTCATTGCATTAGCCTTCCAGCTGGTTCCACCCCACTACCTTTCCCCAAATAATCCAGATAGGTCACTCACAATCTTCTTAAGCTTTAATGATTTGTCTTTGCTTAAAGGATACATTTCAAACTCAAGATCTTTTTTGTTTTTTACTGTTTTTTTTTTTTTTGCAGTCTTTTTTTTATTATGTTATGTTAATCACCATACATTACATCATTAATTTTTGATGTAGTGTTCCATGATTCATTGTTTGTGTATAACACCCAGTGCTCCATTCAGTACGTGCCTTCTTTAACAGCCATCACCAGGCTAACCCATACCCCCACCCCCTCCCCTCTAGAACTCTCATTTTGTTTCTCAGAGTCCATAGTGTCTCATGGTTTGTCTCCCCATCCGATTTCCCTCCCTTCATTTTTCCCTTCCTGCTATCTTCTTCTTTTTTTTTTTTTTTTTTTTTAACATATAATGTATTATTTGTTTCAGAGGTAAGGGTCTGTGATTCAACAGTCTTACACAATTCACAGTGCTCACCATAGCACATACCCTCCCCAATATCTATCACCCAGCCACCCCATCCCTCCCACCCCCCCACCACTCCAGCAACCCTGTTTGTTTCCTGAGATTAGGAATTCCTCATATCAGTGAGATCATATGATACATGTCTTTCTCTGATTGACTTATTTCGCTCAGCATAATACCCTCCAGTTCCATCCATGTTGTTGCAAATGGCAAGATTTCATTCCTTTTGATGGCTGCATAATATTCCGTTGTAAATATATACCACATCTTTATCCATTCATCTGTCGATGGACATCTTGGCTCTTTTGACAGTTTGGCTATTGTGGACATTGCTGTTATAAACATCGGGGTGCACATACCCCTTTGGATTCCTACATTTGTATCTTTGGAGTAAATACCCAGTAGTGCAATTGCTGGGTCATAGAGTAGCTCTATTTTCAACTTTTTGAGGAACCTCCATACTGTTTTCCCGAGTGGCTGCACCAGCTTGCATTCCCACCAAGAGTGTAGGAGGGTTCCCCTTTCTCCGCATCCCTGCCAACATCTATCATTTCCTGACTTGTTAGTTTTAGCCATTCTGATTGGTGTGAGGTGGTATCTCATTGAGGTTTTGATTTGGATTTCCCTGATGCTGAGCATTGTCGAGCATTTTTACATGTGTCTGTTGGCCATTTGGATGTCTTCTTTGGAAAAATGTCTGTTCATGTCTTCTGCCCATTTCTTGATTGGATCATTTGTTCTTTGGGTGTTGAGTTTGATAAGTTCTTTATAGATATTGGATACTAGCCCTTTATCTGATATGTCATTTGCAACTATCTTCTCCCATTCTGTCGGGTGTCTTTTGGTTTTGTTGACTGTTTCTTTTGCTGTGCAAAAGCTTTTTATCTTGATGAAGTCCCAATAGTTCATTTTTGCCCTTGCTTCCCTTGCCTTTGGCGATGTTTCTCGGAAGAAGTTGCTGCGGCGGAGGTCAAAGAGGTTGCTGCTTGTGTTCTCCTTTAGGATGTTGATGGACTCCTGTCTCACATTTAGGTCTTTCAACCATTTTGAGTCTATTTTTGTGTGTGGTGTAAGGAAATGGTCCAGTTTCATTCTTCTGCATGTGGCTGTCCAATTTTCCCAACACCATTTGTTGAAGAGATTCTCTTTTTTCCATTGGACATTCTTTCTTGCTTTGTCGAAGATTAGTTGACCATAGAGTTGAGGGTCCATTTCTGGGCTCTCTATTCTGTTCCATTGATCTATGTGTCTGTTTTTGTGCCAGTACCATACTGTCTTGATGATGACAGCTTTGTAATAGAGCTTGAAGTCCAGAATTGCGATGCCACCAGCTTTGCTTTTTCAACATTCCTCTGGCTATTCGGGGTCTTTTCTGGTTCCATACAAATTTTAGGATTATTTGTTCCATTTCTTTGAAAAAAGTGGATGGTATTTTGATAGGTATTGCATTGAATGTGTAGATTGCTCTAGGTAGCATTGACATCTTCACATTATTTGTTCTTCCAATACATGAGCATGGAACGTTTTTCCATTCCTTTGTGTCTTCCTCAATTTCTTTTATACTTTGCCTCTTTGTTTAGATTTATTCCTAGGTATCTTATGGTTTTGGGTGCAATTGTAAATGGGATCCAGTCCTTAATTTCTCTTTCTTCTGTCTTGTTGTTGGTGTATAGGAATGCCACTGATTTCTGTGCATTGATTTTATATCCTGCCACTTTACTGAATTCCTATATGAGTTCTAGCAGTTTTGGGGTGGAGTCTTTTGGGTTTTCCACATAAAGTATCATATCATCTGCAAAGAGTGAGAGTCTGACTTCTTTGCCGATTGAGGTGCTTTTTATTTCTTTTTGTTGTCTGATTGCTGTGGCTAGGACTTCTAATAATATGTTGAATAGCAGTGGGGATAGTGGACATCCCTGCCGTGTTCCTGACATTAGGGGAAAAGCTCTCAATTTTTCCCCATTGAGAATGATATTCGCTGTGGGTTTTTCATAGATGGCTTTTATGATATTGAGGTATGTACCCTCTATCCCTATATTCTGAAGAGTTTTGATCAAGAAAGGATGCTGTACTTTGTCAAATGCTTTTTCTGCATCTATTGAGAGGATCATATGGTTCTTGTTCTTTCTTTTATTAATGTATTGTATCACACTGATTGATTTGCGGATGTTGAGCCAACCTTGCAAACTCAAGATCTTAATGATTAAGTATTGATATTTTAGTTATCATTGTGAGAAATGCTACCTCTATTTTATGATTCTAGATTTTCAGGACCACATATCCAATCTATGGGAGAAAGAGCACTGCACATTGGTTGTTGGACCAGAGCACATAACATGACATGAATAACACACTGAATTCTTAGTGTGATTTCTTCTAGCTAAAGATATGTCTGAAGTACTGACAGTCCATTTTACCATTCTATAAGGCTGGTTGCTTTGGGGAACTCAAGTCCATAGTAAGACTAGTGAATTTCTATGAACAGCAGTGCATTGTCTTACTTCTTTTGTGATAAAATTAGTTTTTTGTTTGTTTGTTTGCTTTTTAGTAAGGGATATCATGACAGGGCTTTATTATAGTGAATAAGATATTCAAGGAAGGCACTGTTAGTGCTGCTGTCATTAGCTTTGTGGTCAGGAAGGAATATCTTTCTGTCAAAATCCTGGTGACATTGCTCTGATTCTCTTACTGAGTCATTGGCAGGCTCCTTAACAACATTCAGGCACTTCCAGCAACATTGGATCTGCTGAGATTTAAGACCATGGGGAAGAGTCATTCATATTACCCCTTGGGCTAGCCAGACAACCATCATGTTCTTTGGATTTCACTAAACCTTAGAAGAATATGGACTAGTCATCAGGAAGCAGGTGGCAAAAAAACTTAGTGACAAAAGTTACCTGGTGTAGTACCTTGAACTTGTAACAGGGAATATCCTATTATGACTCAGACACTGGACCCTAGAGATATCAGATACAGAATAGTACTGTGTGATTCTATGTGGATCAAGCTCAAAACCTGACAAGATAAATGGTGATTGATCAGGGTAGTCTTTGGCTTTGGAGAAGATGGGCAATAGTGAACGAGTAGGTACATAAGTGGACTTTAGGATTTTTATAATTTTCTATTTTTCATACCTTGTGGTAGGTACAAGGGAGTGTTCACTTTTTGAAAATTGCATCAAGTAGTTTACTTATGATTTGTGCTTTTCTTTTAAGTCTGTCATATTGTTTTATTTTTTAGAAAGATCTCTAAAAAAAACCAAAAAACAAAAACTAAACAAAACAAAAAAAACTAGGTAGGTCTCATTGAAGAACTAGAAAAGCACAAGCTCCAGGCTAAGCATATATAATGAATACCCAAGATACTCTCCCAAGCTGCTCAAAGGGATCTAAACACTCCTGCTGCCTGGAAAATCCCAAAATTGTCCTGCAAAATGACTTTTTGAGGAAATGCCCACCACAGCTTCTGTTACCCTCTCATCAGTAGATTAGGGCCATGCACAGAACCTCACTTAAAAATCTCAGTCATATATGAGGTACATGAGTAACAAAATCAGAGCCACATGCTTTTAACCTCATTGTAAGAGAAACTGTAAAATGTAGTCTGTTTTGTTTTGTTTCATAATTCTTCCTTGAAATGTGACAATCATGAATGACAGATGATACTGCACCCATTTGGGGCTATTCATATCAACATACTCTTCAGTCTGCAGACTGGCTTTAGACTTGTATACCTCCAGTTTTAATAATCCTACTTCTACTAATTGTATTATGCTATCCTAACATCTTAGTTGAGAAAATTCCTTTAAAAATTTCAAGGGCCAGCTCCTATGTCACCTATCTTATGAATTCTACTTTATACCTACAAGGTAGAATGGGTTTTTCTTCCTTCTGTGCTGTCATTGTATGATACCCACCCAGTTCATGCTTCTCTTAACATGTTGAATAATGTTTATCTCCTCTGCTACATTAGGAAGTCCTTTCAGAAACTATGCATTATTGCTATCTGTTATTTCCATATTTATGATCACATCTGGCTTTCAAAATTCACTTGATAAGCATTTATTAAGTGCAAGAATGCCAGTTTGCTAGTTGCTGGCTATTTGCCAGTTGCTGAGATAGATACGAAAATAAAATTATGACATAAAAGAAATTCTAACACATAGGTCTTATATCCCAGACCAGGAGACATAAATGCAAACAAGCAATTAAAATAATGTGAAAATATTAAAATAGAAGTATAAACAAAAGTCTATGGGAACACAAACAGGAAGCAGTGTTTATCATGATAGACTGATGCCAAGGAAGGTTTTACAAAGGTCCTGGACAAATATTTATAGAAAGTAATTGAAATTGGTTAAAATATTTAACTTCTTTAGTTTTCAGAGAATTCCACTGCTCCTTTTCAGTCAAATGTGAAAGAAATAAAGTGAAAAAGAATATTTACATACATTTATCAGCTATAAAGCAATATAATAACCTCCTAGATGGTAGATTTGGTTTCTTGCTTGGTATGGTTAGAGCAAGCTGAATCACTTCCTCTTTCCTAAAACATACAGATAATTTAAAAATAAATCAATTTAACACAAAGAGTTTATTTATATTCTATTTATATATTCATTGTATGTGCATATTTCTGTAAATATCTACATTTCTATGTCAACTTATCTATAACATATTTTAGAGTGTACATGTGTGAATATATTGATATCAAGTGGCCTTTCTATAAAATAGATTCTACTTCTTGTAATGATGGGCCAAGTGATTAAGACCAGACTTATGGCTTGGAAAAACTAAGAGAGCTGAACGAAATAATTTTTAAACATTAGTTTAAGAGCACTGAAGAATTAACAAGATATTGAGGTCAAAATCTTGGGGAAGAAACGCAAAGTTGTTTGTCCTTTAGGGAATTTGCCAACTAGTAAGAAAAAACTGTGAAGTTGAAATGTAATTTTAGTGGCCTCATTGGATAGAAAGTGAAATCAGAGCCTGAACTTTATGGAAGTTGAAAACTTTATTTATAAAATATACAAATTTGAATTTACTTAGTGAGTTAAACTGGGACATTAGGCTATGAGCACAAAGGGATAATCCTATAAGTTGAAGAAATACCTGAAGTGAATCAGTGTTTATTGCTCACCTTTGCATCTCTAGTGGGTGAAGGAATTATTAAGCCCTGAATATGGATTAAAGTGAGACTGGTAACATCTCCAGTCTCCTCACAAAAACAAAAGGTTATTTTTTCTGAAGGAGGAGTGAACTATATTAACCGTTTTACTCCTAGACCATATTTTATATATTTTACTCCTACAATATATTTTAAAATAAAATAAATTAATCCAACAGGCAAAGATAACCATGCTCTTGTGGAAACAGATACCACGGGTGAGACATAGAAAATACAACAGAGAAAATAACCATTTTTTGAAAAAAAAATACATTGAATGCATCAGACAGAAACTATAAAACAACCATCATTTCTATGGTTTAAGAAATAAAAGCAAATCTTAACATTTTTTTTTCAGGGAACATGGAAAGTAGATTTCAAAAGGAACTAAAGAGAAATTCTAATAATGGAAAATAAAATGACAGTAATTTTGAGTCAATAGATAGATGTCACTCCCGATTAGAAATTGCTAGGGAGAGAAATAAGAAACTGTATAATAGGTCAGTAAGAAATGTTCAGAATGTAGCCTGAAGCTAGCAAAGAACAAAAAGTACATCAAGAGAATGAGAACACAAGCCACTGATGGGGAGAAAATATTTGCAAAACACACATCTGATACAGTACTGTTATCCACAGTGTAAAAAGAACTCTCAAAACTAAACAAAAATAAAACAAACAACCCAATTAAAAATAGACCAAAGACCTTAACAGATACCTCATCAAAGAAGATATAAGGATGGCAAATAAGGATAGAAGAAGAGGCTCCAAATCTTATGTCATCAGGGAAATGCAAATTAAAACAAGTTACCACTACATACCTATTTGAATGCTTCAGATCTGGAACACCGACAACACTAAATGCTGGTGAATATGTGAATGCAGAAGGGTACACCTATTTTGCAAGACAGTTTGGTGCTTTCTTATAAAACTAAACACACTCTAGATATACAATCTACCAATTGTACTCCTTGTTATATACCCAAAGGAGTTCAAGTATATTGTATATACTTATGTATATAGAGCAACCTGCGCAGTGAAGTTTATAGAAGTTTTATTCATATTTGCCAGAACTTGAAAGCAACCAAGACATTCTTCATTAGGTGATGCGATAACAACCTGTGGTAGACACTGACAATGGAATATTATTCAGTGCTAAACAGAAATGAGCTATGTAGCCATAAAAAGATGAGGAGGAACTTTAAATGTATTTTATTAAGTAAAAGAAGCCAATCTGAAAAGGCTATACACCATACGATTCCATCTATATTACATTCTGGGAAAGGCAAAACCATGGACAATAAAAAAGATCAGTGATTTCCAGAGGTTGAGTGGGAGGGATGAATAATAGACAGAGCACAGAGGATTTTTAGGGCAGTGAAAATACTCTACATGGTACTATAATATATGGTACTATGTGGCATATTTGTCCAAACCCATAGAATGTACACCACCAAGAGTGAACCGTAATGGAACCTATGGATTTTTGGTGATAATGATGTGTCAATACAGTCTCATCAATTGTACAAGTTTACCACTTTGGTGGGGATGTTAAAATGGGGGAGGCTATGCATGTCGGGGGGCAGTGCATGTATGGGAACTCTCTGTACCTTCTTAATTTTGCTGTGAACCTAAAACTACTCAAAAAGATAAATCTTTAAGTAAGAAAAAATACAGAAGTCCAGTTAAGAGAAACGGAATATCTACTTAGAAATTCTAACATATATTGATTTACAAAAGGAATCAATTACATATTGATTTACAAAAAGGAAGAGATATTGGAGCAAGAACACTAATTCCAGATTTAAGTGAGATTTTTACAGATTTGGAAGATATCAATTTATACATTCAAGATGCTTAAAAAGTCAAAGAAAGAAAGAAAAATACAACTAGAAATATAATTAGGAAACTATAAAAATATAATTGGGAAACTACAAAAACTACAAATATAATTGGGAAACTACAAAAATCAAGACAGAAATACTTTGATAGCATCTAGAAAAAAATACAAATTTCAAAGGCCGGGTGACTTTATATAATGATAATGGAAGCCAGAAACCAGTCAAAGAATAGTACCAATATGCTGAAAAAAATAGCTGGTATGTAGAATTCTGTACCCATCAAGGTATCCTAAGGAAGAGGTCTGAATAAACATATTTTTATTTTTATTTTTTTAATTTTTTTTATTTTTTTAAGATTTTATTTATTTATTTGACAGAGAGAGACACAGCGAGAGAGGGAACACAAGCAGGGGGGAGAGGGAAAGGGAGAAGCAGGCTTCCCGCCGAGCAGGGAGTCCGATGCGGGGCTCGATCCCAGAACCCTGGGATCATGACCTGAGCCGAAGGCAGACGCTTAACAACTGAGCCGCCCAGGCGCCCCTGAATAAACATATTTTTAAAGCAACAAAACAAAACAAAAACATTTTAGGTAGAAGAAAAATTATCTTTTTAATTCATTTTGTAGGCTTAGTGCTCATTTTACCAACACTTTCAGCAAAAACAAAAACAAATACTCAACATGAGGGTAAATCCAAATGAACTTTGGATAAATAAAATAACATAAAATATCTCATTGGATCTTAAATATATGGAACTAAAATACATAATACCAACATCATATATGTTGGAAGGAAGGCAAAATAACTTCGTTTACTTCTAAATATGTTTCTTAGGTTACCCAAAATGAAATTAAAATCGGATTAACATTAGATATTTAAAAGTTAAAGATGCATGATGCAGTTGCTAGAGTAATTACTAAATGGGCAGAAATAGAGTATATACTTTCCAAAAAAACAGGGTAAAATTGGAATAAGACACACACACAAAACAAAAATTTCCAGAATTTTCTTCCCAGTTGATCTCTCTCCATTTGTTATAGATTTCGTCATTCACATTTATATTGTTAGAAATCCAAGGAGGATTTAAATATAAACACTTATTTTCTTAACAAAATAATATATTTTATTTAAAATAATACAGATATTTTTACTTTTACTATATTTTATTATATTTTCATTGCAATTTACATCTCGGTTATTTCTTTATTAAGAAAAAACCCTGAGATCTACGTCACTTTGGATACATAAGGAAGGGAAAAGAAGGAATTATTGCAACCTCCCATAAGAGAATCACTTGGTATTTATTTTATCACTGTCATCTGTACATTACTCTTATCCTTACATCACTCTTGTCCTTATATCTCTCTACGTTGAGGTAAGCATAGTTGAGATACCATTTAGATCTTTATTAGTAAAATAATATTATAATATAATATTGTAATATTATAGTATATATAAAATTTCTACTCTCTTTATTCATTTATTTTTTCAGTCATGCAGCTATTCATTAATTCATTTATTCAAAACTATTTGGGTGCCAACACCATTGTAGGTCTCAGGTGTTGGGATATAAATAGAATAATCTTTTAAAAAAAGCCTCTCTCTGTGAATATTGCATTCTAGTAAGAGAAAACACACAACATACAATGCAGATGATTAGGTAAAAATATAAAGTATGTTAGCTGGTGACCAAAAAAGAAAAAAATTATGTAGCAATAAAGGAAGATGTGGGTATCAGGGATGGAGTCCTTAATTTAGATAGAGGAAGGCAAGTCTTCCCTGGGAATGAGACAAATGTGTCAAGACCTGAAGCAGATGAGATGTACCATGGTGTGATCTAGAGCAGGATCATCTCTGGAAGAGTAAACAGTGTTCTTACCTTGTAACATTTGCTGTGAAAGATCCAAAACAAAACAAAACAAAAGCTAGAAATGAATTGTCCACTGAATTAAGAATATCATTTGGCATAACATGATTCCATTTATTATGTTAAAGAGATTTTAAATCCATTTAAGTAAGTTTATTACCACTTTTAAAATAACATTTTATCAGTGATAGTATACTGACATGTTAAAAAGTAAAGTTTCAGAATACCACTCTATCAGCATAATTCTGAGAAAGTTATTTGAGAATGGCATGCTGAGATATTTTCCCACAGCAACAGTGCCATTGCTATGCACATGATAAGAGATCCATTTAAAATTTTTCAAAAATATGGTATATATGGTACTTCATTTTTTTATCTTTTTGACTTTTTTTACATTTTTTTATTTTATTATGTTAATCACCATACATTACATCATTAGTTTTTTTTTTTTTTTAAAGATTTTATTTATTTATTTGACAGACAGAGACACAGCGAGAGAAGGAACACAAGCAGGGGAAGTGGGAGAGGGAGAAGCAGGCTTCCCGCGGAGCAGGGAGCCCGATGCGGGGCTTGATCCCAGGACCCTGGGACCATGACCTGAGCTGAAGGTAGACGCTTAACGGCTGAGCCACCCAGGCGCCCCCATCATTAGTTTTTGATGTAGTGTTCCATGATTCATTGTTTGCGTATAACACCCAGTGCTCCATGCAGTACGTGCCCTCTTTAATACCCATCACCAGGCTAACCCATCCCCCCACCCCCCTCCCCTCTAGAACCCTCAGTTTGTTTCTCAGAGTCCATAGTCTCTCATGGTTCGTCTCCCCCTCCGATTTCCCCCCCTTCATTTTTCCCTTCCTGCTATCTTCTTCTTCTTTTTTTTTTTTTTTAACTTATAATGTATTATTTGTTTCAGAGGTACAGGTCTGCAATTCAACAGTCTCACAAAATTCACAGCGCTCACCATGTGCTACTTCATTTTATATGCAAAATGGTCATTGTCTTACATAACAATTAATTGCTGGATGATTATCCAAGTATACAACTAGATTGGTGTTTTATCATAATATTTATTTTTGTAGAATCCATTACAGTTTTGAAAATTACCTTATATGTTAGCCTACTTGATCCTTATATTAATGTTATAAGTAGACAAAAGGGTGTCTGTGTTTTATACATCTCAAGCATAAATTCCAAAAAAACAGGTTGCTCAGCTTGCATGTAAACGGTATCAAAATCAGAGCTAGAAACAGAGGTTTTCACATGCCTCACATAGTGTTCTTTCTACAAGTCCTGCTGCTGACATATTTCAGAACTTCCAACAACAGAAATTCCTATACAGAAGATAAATGAATCCAAAAGAATACATTCTTGTCAGTTGTGAAAATTATGAGGTTTTCATTTTTTTTTCTAATAAAATCTTTGTCTTCATTAGAAATTGTCCTAATTACTTTAAGTATAAAAATATACAATTTATTTTTATGGCAAAGGGAATGGTTTTAATAGATTACATAAAAGGTGCTAAGTGTAACATAAAGCAATACATAAACTGTATAAAATAAATATTTATGACAAATTTATATTTTTATATAACAAACATTTTTAAATCCATGATCCATGATAGGGAATTTTAAAATCCCCTCATATTAAAATGCAAAAGGAGTATGTTAACATATCCATGTTTAAGTGTTTTTTTTTTTTTTTCATTTTGAAATTGCTTTGGAAGATTGCATATGTTTTTTGTCCATTAATGCAAGGTGAGCAATTTTGTGTTTGTCTTGCCTGGCTTATGTATAATTTTAGATCTGAAGTCTTATAGTGATGTTTCCCAGGCCTTAGAACAAAAATTGCTAATCTCAATACTTCATCAAAATTTGAATGTGAGGTACTATATTAAAAAAATAAATGCAATATCTTCTGGATTCGAATTTTAACACAATAAATGGTAGACAAGCCTAAGTTTGTCCAAAGGTTTATGAGTGACAGTAACTAGTGAATTAGTTCCTTGTGGCTACTCTAACAAATACCACAAACTTGATGACTTAAAACTCCAAAAAAATTTTCTCTCACAGTATCTGGAAGCCAGAAGTCTAAAATCATTTTTACTGAGCCAAAATCAAGGTGTTGACAGGACTGTGCTCTTTCTGAAGACTTATAAGGAAATCTGTTCCTTGCCTCTTCCAGATTCTGGTGGCTGCCAACTTTGCTTGACTTGTGGTCACACCAAGCCAATCTCTGCCTCCCTGGTCACATTATCTTTGCCTCTTCTGTGTGTATCAACTCTCCCTCTGCTCAATTTTGTAAGGAATGCCAAATTGGATTTAGAGCTCACTGGAATAATCCAAGATAATCTGTCCATGTCAATATCCTTAACATAATCACATCTGCAAAACCCTTTTTACCTAATAAGGTAACATTTACAGGTTCCAGGTGTTGAGACTGGGTATGTTTGGGTGGTAAATATTCAACTTACTACCAGTAGTTTTAAATTAAAAAAAAAATCTTATATATAAAAAAGAATGGAAACAAATTATTACAGGGCAATCCCAGTGTTTTTTTTTGTTTTGTTTTGTTTTGTTTTTACTACTGTTACTGCAGTAGATGGCAGAATTATAGAAATGTAGCCCTCCACCACCTTACCAGTGACAACTTAGTCTAAGAATAAAAGTACTCAATTAAAGAGGATAGTATCTTTTATATAATCATTAACTGATGATATATTTTAATCACATTTGCTTCTATAGTTTAAAAAACTCTGAAAATCAAAACGAGATTCCAGTTTTCATCTATTCACACTTAATGAGGAAATATGGTATTCTAAACTATGGCACAACTGATAGTCTCTTATGTTGCACATGGCATTTTAAATTAGCATAAACTTTTTGAAAATATTTTATATTCATAACAAATGTTTATAGTTTTTGACATGCTAATTCACTTCTGGGAATGTTTCCTAAAGAAATATCCTTAAATATAGAAAATCTATAAGAATACATATACTTTTAACAATAAAACTTTGGAAACAACCAAATGACTTGAAGATAGAGTGTCACTCATGTTATGGTATAACCAGTCAGTTGAGTAAAATGCATCCATTGAAATTATGGTTTTGAAAATAATGAGGTAACAAGGAATGGGATAATAATGAAATAGTGAATGTCGTGAGATGGTATAATAACTGAATTTAAAATCTATTTTTATTTTTATGTTTGTATTTTTATAATAAGAAACATTTTAAATGTATTTGCTTTTCTTTCTGATGTCTTATCTTTAATTCATAATTTTTTAGGATCTTTACTACAGGGTTCCTAAAATCATTATTATACGTGCATATTGTTTTGGAAAAGTCATTATTATATAGGTGATATTTTTTATTCCATTGCTGACACTTTTCCATGAAACTAGTAAGTTCATTTTTTTTTTCCGCTCATATCTTGTCATTACAAGCAGAGAACACTGTGAAGTCCTATACCGTTTGAACAGGTAGCGCTTTCTCAAACCGAAGACAGATACAAACTTTCTTTGGAAATCTAAGTTCACATTTAGTAACTGCATACATATTTATTGCATCCATCAGTTATAAATAATAATTCCTAATGTATCCTTTTTATGCAATTGTATCTTTTTATACAAACTTTTTTACAAAGTTTTATATGTAAATACAGGATTTTCCTTATTTGTGTCCCCTGTGAATAAATTTCATTATCTCAATGTTATTTTAAAAGTCACTTCATTTATTGTCTAACCTTTTTGAGAGCCCTGGAATCATTGGCTTATTCATAACTTAATCATTCTATTGATTTTTTTTATTTGTTTGAAGAAATTTCTACCCGTTAAATTCATAATCTGGCTTGACATTAACTATTTCTAAATGCCTCTACAAATATTTTTAAATGCCTCTACAAATATTTTGGGAGGTTTATTCTAGTGTTTGATCACACTCAGACATAGATTCTTTTTTCTTTTTATCTAAATTCATACTGAGGGATTCATTTTAGGGGAGGAGTTATCTCTTTTACCTTCCTCCCTTCTCCCGTATAGATAGGCCAAATCCCAAATTAGTAACTCTGAATGGTATGGGAATAGGGACAAATAGGACTCAGACAACAGAGGTCCCAAGCATTCACTGTCCAGTTTCTTCAGAGTTCTGAATGTCTTTTAAGCCTTCATACAATCAAAGGACTTAAGACTTTCACTACTGATGGTATCTAGAAGGGCTTAGTTTATACTATTGCTTAACAGCTAATGCCTATACAGGTTTCAACAGTCCTTGTTTCTGCACATCTGTTTACTTTTAGTGGGCTTGATCCTTACTATTGTTCATGAAATTCTTAGATAAATAAGTTTAACCATTATAGACCTATACAGCTTGCAATTCTCTAGACTGTATAAAATAAATATTTATGACAAATTTTTTCTTATGAAAAAAGTCACGTATCTCATGTAAATGGATTTTCTTATTAAAAAAGTCATGTATCTCATGTAAATGCATCCCAAGGCCAAAACTTTCTGGATTCTCAGAAAATTAATGTCAGTTTCATGTTCCTCAGAGTTCATACTCACTTTATCTTCATCTTTTATCTTCAGTGTTAGTTTTAAAATGGTAGCATTAAATAGTATAAATTTGATCATTCTTTCCAGGTTGCTCTTCTTAATCTATCCTGACAATATAAACTTGATGCTTCACCATAACTTCCCCTTAGTTTTAGAGGAAATACGTCAACAATTTCTCAGAAGAGAAAGCTTCCAAAGTTTTTCTAAAGTAGAAAGCTGTTTTACCACTAAATGAGATCTTCAGACACCTCTTTTTTTGTCTTTTATATTCTTCATAGCACTTGGTTTACTGCTAAGAATGATAACCAAGTTCCTATGTATAAGATTATGAACCAAAATGAGCAGAATTTTTAAAAATATAAAATGAAAATTTGGCATTATTTTAATGATTTCTAATGTCAACATGGAAAAGTCATGTACAAAAGAATGTAGGGCAATTAATTTTTGTTCAGAGATTGAAGGGGGATATGCAGATAACTTTGTGGCCTTCTGAAGCTATTCAATCAACATCAGATGAATTATTTTATAAGAGCACATATTCCCATTATTCAGAATTTCATAGATTTTAATTGTGTCCTTTCTTCTCTGCTATCACAATGGCTATTGTGAATGATTCTGTAATACAGTATCATTTAGCTAATCCTGGACAAAGATCACTATTTTTGAGCTTTCCTCCCCTTTATTTTAGAAATTTGTGGCTCTAACAACTATCTGGAGCTTTATGATGTATCTCAAGCTACTGTAAAATTAATTTATACTGAAGATTAAAGACAAAAAAGATGCATTGTTTCTGAGTATATAAAAGCTTCAGGTTTTTAAAATTACATTTGAGGTTCAAAAAGTTTGATATTTTTTGCTGTGTAATATAACTTGAGGTTCAAAAAGTTTGATATTTTTTGCTGTGTAATATTACCTACCTACACATCTATATGTTTTATCACTTATTGTGATAAAACATATAGATGTGTAGGTAGGTAATAGATAAGCATGCAGATAGAGTTACTAATAGAATATACTTTACTTTCAAAAGACCCATGAGAAAATTTAACACTTATTAATTTGTTTTCCCCTTATTCATATTTTAGGTAAAAAATTTGCATTACTAGAAAAGTAGATGGTTATTTCTAATTAAAACACAAATACAGTAATTACAGTTTATATGCTATTATCCTGAATCTACACTGGATGAGTTTAAACAGCCAAACAGCTATTAATTTTACTGTTCAAAGAAATGCTCGTAATCTTTTTAAAATGTCATATAAAATATTCATTTCTAAATGCCCTACGGTGATTTTTGAATTTATTTAAAGTGGGCTGTTGATAGCTCTTTTTATAAATAAGCAATTACAGTGAATATATCATGGCCCATCACATTATACATTCTATAATTTCATGGATGAAAGGCCTACAGCTGATCTGCATAAACACAGTGCATATCTCAGCAGGTGAAGGGTTTGATTACACAGGATAATCAGTGTTATTATTTATAGTAACTATTTATGTCTGTTATTTATTAAATCTCTACAAATCAGGTATCTATTTCTCTATGAGATATATTTAAGGAATATATAAAAAAGATATAAACCTTTTGAATATTTTACAAAATGGCCTGAATATGGCCTTTTACATCTGAATTTCCAGTTTCAAGTACTGTTAAGCTGGTCAAAATTAGGTTTTAAATAACATTGGCTTCCCAGGTATTTTGGAACTTAAGTGTTTTATACATTCAATAGCAAGAAGAATTTTCAAATTCAATATATTCATCCAATTTAATAAGATCAAACTTGGTACTGGTGGAATCCCTTCCCTTACTTGTTGTGGTAAGTTACATTTTCTCTGGGCACTTCCTTTGAGTTATTTGCTTAATGATATTAATGGAGACAGGCGCTGTGCTGCTCACTGATGATGATGTTAAAGAGATAAAAGAGCTCCCATTTTTATAACATTTATCTAATTACAGTAGCTTTGCATGTCATGAGGAAAAGATACAGTGAGAACATACCATAGTAGGACCTATATAGGTAGTGAGAGAGATGTGAAAATATGGGTAAGGACTATTCAATGTCCACGGAGGTGTGGTGTATATGTGTGTGCTTGAGGGGCTGGGGAGGAAGGAAGAAGGTTGGAGGCTCAGGTCATTGCAAAGAGAAAGAGCAAAAAGTGCAAATCTCCTTAGGCTACAATGTAGTCTCATATTCTCATTCTTTCTCTGTCTTTCTGTGTGTGTGTTATGTGTGTGTGTGCAGGCATGTGCCCATGTATGTGTGTGTGTATGTGTCTCTTTGCTTTAACAGTATAGCAGGCTAGTGACCCACAGGGTACTTTATTTACAAATGTATAAAGCATACCTCTAATGCATTGTTGGGTCTGTAAGAAGTAAAGAATACACTCTCCCCAAACAAACAAAACTTGTAAATTGACACCGGCTGAGAACCTTAAGCAAAAGCAATATGCTGGTTGCCCTGAAAGCAAATCACAATATCAGCATCAACCTGATGAGCAAGATTTGATAACGATTTTCACAGCAAACTTGAGACTCCAAAGGAGACTGGCAGCATACTCTACGCCTATTCCCCAACCCTAGCCCAGCTACCCTCCCAAAGAAACAGCTTCAATTTAGACCCCCAAGTCTCCCAAAGTTCAAACAACAGGTTTATAAATAAAAATCTATAAATATATAAGAAAATAAGTCACCTTGAATGAGATTCAGCAGAAACAAACAAAACAGATTTAGACTTTCAAGAATATTACAAAATGAAGTTGCCAGCTTAGAAATCTGACCTAACTATGGTTTAAATATTTAAAATACTAAAAGTCAAATGAAGTAAATAAGTGGCTTATCAAGCAAAAGAATATTATTAAATAAATGACCAGAAAGATGTAAAACAAAACCATAAAAAGCATACAATAAAAATATTCAGTATTGAAATAAAAATAAAGCTTTAATAAATGAGATAAAAACAAAACCTTAATAAATGAGATAAAAACAAATTAGCCCCAGCTGAAGGGGCAATGATGCTAGAGTATAAGAAATATTCAGAGTATAGGACAATAATAAGGAATTAAAAAATAGGAAAGGGATGGTAAAAGATATAAAGGTCAACAGAAAATTTCTATTATTTATTTAATTAGAATTCTCAAAGGAAGAAATAGAGTGAAGAGAAAAGAGGTAATATTTGAAGAGTTAATTTTTTTTTAAAAGATTTTATTTATTTATTTGACAGAGAGATACACAGTGAGAGAGGGAACACAAGCAGGGGGAGTGGGAGAGGGAGAAGCAGGCTTCCTGCGGAGCAGGGAGCCCGATGTGGGGCTAGATCCCAGGACCCTGGGACCATGACCTGAGCCCAAGGCAGACGCTTAACAACTGAGCCACCCAGGCACCTTGAAGAGTTAATTTCTAAGACTTTTCCAGACATATATTTATAGATATAGAAAACTGAATATATACCAAAGAGAAAAACATTTAGACTCAGTCGCATTTTAGTAAAAATAAAGTACATTAGAGCAAAAGGAAGATATTTAAAATAATAATGAGAGAGAAAAAAAATGAAACAACTGAAAGAATAACATGCTGATAGCAGTCTTTACAACATCCATAATAGAGCCATAAGATACAGTTACAATTTCTTCAAAATGTTGAGAGAAAGTAACAGTTAACCTAGAATTCTTTATTTAATAACCACAAATAATCTTTTAAGAACAAAAGGAAATTAAGGACATAGAGATAAAACAAATTGAAAGACTATCAACAACAGATCAACAACAGATATTACTGGAAGAATATGGTAAGAATGCTCCTCAGGTATAAATATAAATCATCCTATATGAGAATACTGAAATATAGGAAAAACATTCAGAAAATAAATTGGCAAACATTTAAGTAGATCTTAGCAAACCATATAAGGTTATAACCAAACTCGTGGCTAATATTATCGAGCTAAGAAAAGACAGAACAACAATGCAGAACATAAAACCATGTAAATTTGAAGAGGAGTAATTGAAGTAAGAAATGTTTCAACTCCTCATGTTGCTAAGAGAGATATAAGAGTATTGTTCATTTTTAAATATTCATTATAATTTTCAAAGGTACCATTACAATTAAAAAATTAGGCTGCAAAATTTCCAAGTGAGAAAAAGAAAAAATAGAAATAAAATGCCCCTAAATTGAAACTAACAACGCAATAAAAGAAAGAAAAAAGAGCAAAGAAAGAGTTCCATAAAGGAAAACAAAAAGTAAGATAAGAGAAATATAAACTGACCATTATAATTAATGTAAATGGTTTAAACTCACCAGTTTAAGGCCAGAGATTGTCAGATTTAAAAAAAAAAATACATCCAAATACTATTTATTAGAAGTCTAAAACATAAAAATATGAAATTATTAAAAGTAAAATGAAAAAAGATATACCGAGGAAATTCTAATCAAAGGAGAAATGTAGAGCACTTCACTATGTAATGATAACATTCTTGACATCTCTAAATTAGTGGTCACATAATAAAATTGCTTCAAATTATATTGAACTATATTCCATAGAATTACCAGGAAAAATTTTAAAAATCCATTGTCATACTTAAAGATTTCAATGTAGCTTTCTTATTTATGATTGGACTAAGACAAAAATTGTCAAAGATACCTAACACTTGAACAACATGGTGAATTAGCTTCATTCAGTAGATATATATAACCCAGCAACCAACAATTAGCAAATAAATATTGTTTTAAGGCCTACATAGTCATAAAAGCCATATTCTATGAAATAAAAAAAACTAGCAAATGAAACAAATAAAAAAAGTTAAGTAGGATGCCAATAAAAAAAGGACATACAAAAATATATCCATGTGTTTGGAGATTACCAATACACATAAATAATCGTGAGGTCAAGAAGAAATCATAATAGAAATCAAACCTTACTTTGAATTTTAATAAAAATACAATATAAAACTTTGGACACAGCAAAGGTGGTTCTTCAAGGAAATTCCTCTAGTGTTAAATGTGTTTGGAAAATAATAATTTTTTTTTTAAATGAATGACCTGTTTTCAACTTAAGAAGTCAGAAAAAAAAATGAAAATGCAAAAGAAAGAAGATACAGATACAAATAAAAAATAATGAAAAATTTCAAAGATATAACAACAAAGCAAAAAGTTAGTTTTTAGCAACAATAAAAGTAGAAATTTGGGCAAAACTAATGAGAAAAAGAGAGAAGGAAGAGAGTGTAGGGTGGGGAATACTAATAAACTCTATTAGAAATTAAACTGAGGATATAATTCTAATTACAGCATAGTTTAAGAAGTTAATAAGGTAGTTTATATCAATAAATTCGAAAACTTAGGAATCCAGGAAATATAACTAACTAAAAATGGAAGAAAAAATGGAAAGATTGATGGGGCACCTGGGTGGCTCAGTTGGTTAAGAGGCTGCCTTCAGCTCAGGTCATGATCCCAGGGTCCTGGGATCTAGCCCCACGTCAGGCTCCCTGCTCAGTGGAGAGTCTCCCTGCTCAGTGGAGAGTCTGCTTCTCCCTCTCCCTCTGCCTGCCTCTCTGTCTACTTGTGCTCGCTCTCTCTCTGTCAAATAAATAAATAAAATCTTAAAAAAAAAAAAAAGGAAAGACTGAATTGAAGCTACCATTTTTTTTTCCCCAGAAGGAAAATAAAGTCAAAACTGCTTTACAGACAAGTCCAAAAATTTTGAAGGGGTATCTCATAGCCAAGTTATACAAACTTTTGTGGAGAGAATACTCTCCAAATCATTCTATGAAGATACCAAAACCAGTCAAGGACAGTTTAAGAATGGAAAATTACAACTCAAAATTACTCATGTACATTTATTCTAAATCATAAATGAAATAGTAGCAATCTAAATCCAGAGATGTAAACTAAAGAAGAGTGATAGGTATATATTATTATGCTCAGGTTTGTACAAGTATTGCTTAATTTTAGAACTTCCACAAATATAATTAACAACTTTTACCAATTAAAGGAGAAAAAAAAAAGATGATAGCAAAAATGCAATAAAAGCAGTTGATAAAATTCCATATCTACATATGGTGCAAACTTTAAGATTAATAGACTTTCTTATCCTTGTAATGGTTGTCACCAAAACCTACACATCATTGTTAATGTTGAAAATTAGAAATACTCTCTTTAAAACAAAGAATCAAACAAGGGTGTGCACTATTACCACCTTGAACTGACATTTTAGTGATGGTCTTGACCAGTTCAGTAAGATCAGAAAAATAGATAAAGGGTTGAAAATGGGGAAGAAAAATTTAATTTGTGAAGAATGCATAATTACATACAAGAGAAAATGCTGATCTACAGAAAGAACTAATCTAAGTGACTTTGTGTAATTAACTTGGAAGAGAGATTTCAATGAAGCCTGAGGAAAGTGAAAGTGTAGTATGAGGGTGTCAATTACTCTTTTGCAAAACTAGGATGTGAAAAGAATGAGGAGAGATTGGGAAGTGGTTAGAGAGAGCTCAAGTGTTAAGAGGAGATTTTGTGTTCTCGTTGTTCATGTTGTTTTTGTTTTGTTTTGTTTTGTTTTGAGAATTGAGCATGCTTATATGCTGAAGGGAAAGGCTTGACTGAGTTCATAAGTTAGGTTGTAGCCAATTACCCTAGGCTAGAACTCATGACCAATGATTTGTAGTCTGGTGCTCTTACTATATTGCCCTGCTTTTCCTTATTAGTCATGGTAGACACCTGTTTGTTAACACTATTGTTCATATTTCTTTGGCATTAATTCTTACCCAATCCATCCAACTCTGATTGGAAGTCAGATAGATTGGGGTTATTTTATTAAAATAAAACAGTTTACAGTATTTCACATATCTTCACTGAGTATATGGAAATCTGAGAATAATTCTCTCATTTTATAGAAATAAACTTTTAAATGTAGATATTGGAATAGTTTACAACCTTAAGTTTATATCCAGTTACTATGATCATTGCAATGATTCAACAGTGATACTCATGTTGCTAAATTCTTTTCTACAGATAGTTTCACATCAAGAATTAAAAATCATTTGGAACTTAGAGAGCTAAATCCACCTGTTATAATCTTTCATCATAATATTGTTTAAAAACACTCTGCCTTGTCCAAGAGAAATTTCCAGCTCTGCAAGTAAATCAGTAGCTCTTGGGTGACAAGAAGTGGTTTGTGGGTCTGGCTGTCCTCCATATTCACTGTGTTCCTACTGACTGGTTCACAATGTAACCTTACCCAGTGTTTCCTAACTGCTATCTGCCATCAGTTTACTAAATCAGTCAACTAAACTTTCTGAAAACATGAAGATCTTCAGATAAAATATATAAAATATTCTGGTTTAGAATAAATATACTTTGTTTTTTTTTTCTTTCAGAGCAGACCATTGCCCTCACAGAACAATATCAGAACACAAATAAAAAGGCTGATAAAAGAAGAAAAAATTACCAAAATTAAAGGAAGTTATTAGAGTTGCCACCCAAATTCTATATCCAGTGAAAATATTTTTCAAGAATGAAGATAAAATCAAGACAGTTTCAGTTGAAGGAAAACTAGGACAATTTATTGTCAACAAATGTACCCTAAAAGAATGGCTAAAGGAAGTTCTCAAAATAGAAAAGAAATGATAAAAGTTGGAATCTTAGAATGTTAGCAATGAGTGAAGATGAAAAGAAATAGTAAACATCTAATTTAAATATAGTAAGCTGTTCTTTTTTTGACTTCTTTAAATGTGTTTGACAGTTAAAAGCAAAATAATAAAAATAATAATATTGTCTTATGGAGTTTTCAGTGTATGTAGACGTAATATATAAGACAACTTTAGCTTAAAGTGGGGCAGATAAACAAACCTATATGTTGGCAATATTTCTACATTTCAATAAAAGTAAAATTCTGGTTCTAAATAGAATGTGTAAAGGTAAGCATGAAATCTGTCATCTCTGGAACAATAATTAAAAAGATTATACATAGTTAAATAATCAAAATAACAAGTGATAAGGAAAAATGGAATATTTAAAAAATGTTCACATGGCCCATAGAAAGCAGTAAATGGGATACAGAAAAACAAACACACAATGAAGAAAACAAATAGTAAAATGGTAGACCTAAATTCAAACATATCAATAATTGCATTAAATGTAAATTGTCTACACATGCCAATTAAAAGAAAGAGATTCATAGAATGGATTTTTTAAATTGTACAATTTTATACTGCCTACCATAAACTCACTTCAAATACACTGATGTAGGTAGCTTAAAAGTAAAAGGATGGAAATAAAATACCATAAAAAATCAAAAGGAAACTAGAATGATTATATTTAATATTAGGGAGAAAAGTACTTTAGGGCACAAAGAAATTACCAAGAATAAAGAAAAACATTATTTAATTATAAGATTAATGATAACTTTTGATAAAAGGATTAATAAGACAGCAATCCCATGTATACTCACCAAAGATTTCAAAATATATGAGGCAAAAACCGATAGAAATAAAAAGAATAAAAGAAAAAGTCATAATTATTATTGAGAACATGAACATCTCTCTCTTGGTAGTTGATAGAATCGCTAAACAGAAAGTCAGCAGAGAATATACAACACCATCAAACAATAGGATCTGATCAGCAAAGATAGAATATTTCTCCAAAACAGCAGAATACACATTCTCCTCAAGTTTACATGGAACAATCATTGATATAAACCATATCTTGAATTATAAGACAATAGATTTAAAGTAATGAAATCATACAAAGTTTATTCTATGACTATAATGGGATTAAATGAATTCAATCAGAAATCAAAACAGAAAGAAAATGTCCATTTAGTTGGAACTTAAATAACACTGTTCTAAATAATCCATATCAGAGACTGAACTGTGTTTTCTCAAAGTTTATATGTTGAAGCCCTAATCCCCAGTACCTCTGAATCTGATGGTATTCAGAGATAGTTATTTAAAGAGGCAATTAAATTAAAACGAGGCCAATTACGGTGGACTCTAATTGAATCTGACTTATGTCCTTATATAAAGAGATTCAGATACAGAGAGAGATACCAGAGGTTCCCTTGCACAGAGGGACAACCATATGAAGAGGCAGCAAGAGGGTGGCCATCTGTGAGCCAAGAACAGAACCTTCAGGAAAACCAACTCTATCTGTCACCTTGATCTTGGACTTCCCAACTCCAGAACAGTGAGAAAATAAATTTCTATTGTTTAAGCCCCCAGTCTATGGTATTTTGTTGTGGCAGCCCTAGAAAACTGAGATAATCTGAGTTAGAGAGCAAGTCTTAAGGGAAAATTTTAAAAATAAGTTAAGTAGAATGAAAATGAAAACGCAACATGTTCATAGGGTTCAGGTAAATGAGCACTTAAAGGAAAATTTATAGCCTAGATGCTTATATTAGAAAAGAACAAAGATCTCAAAAGAATAATCTAAATTTCTATTTTAAGAAATTAAGAAAATAAGATCAAACTATACCCAAAGCAAACAGAAGGAAAAAAATAATAAAGCAGAAATCAATGGAATTGAAAACTGCAGAAGAAGAAGAGGAAGAAGAGAAAGAGGAAGAAGAAGAAGGGGGAAGAGGAGGAGGAGGAGGTGGTGGTCAAAGGGGAAGTCTTTGAAACCAAAAATAGGTTCTCTGAAACAATTAATAAAATTGGTAAACTTGTAGCAACTCTGCCAAAGAAAGAGTGAAGACACCAATGACCAACATCAGGAACTGAATGAGGAGATAGAACTACAGACCCCAACGGAGATTAAAGGCATAAGAGGGGAATGCCATGAAACATCTTTATTTATAAATTTAACAACATGATTTACAAACTATCTTTGTTCTTGGATATTAAAACAATGAACTTTAAAACCATATTTGTTATAGTTTTCATTCAATTGCTCTGGAACAAAGTCTAAAGCCTCATTTTTCTATATGAGACTGTGTCTTACCTTCAAGAGAAACCCTGAAGCAATACATTCTGAAAATTCAGTGGGGCAGACATGGGGAGTGTAGATGGAGAATTCTAGGGAAGAGAAAAAGGAGAACTATTTATTCATTCTAATTTTCATTCTGTGACTTTAATACCCTCCTCCTGCATTCAGGAGCAGATGGGCCGATCTCTTCTCCTTAACTTGGCTAATTCAATTACAGATGTAAAATTGCACCTTTTTTTTCTTTCTCTCCTGAAACATGAGCAGACAAGTATGTGTAATTTTCACAAAATTTTTAGACCAGTTTGCAAAGTAACCTCCTTTGCAATATAGTTGGTTCAAGGAAAGTGGCTGCAGGGACTTTTAGAGCTCATTCATTCACCACTCACTCTCTACATCCTACACTCCTCAATCCATCACACTTGGGTTAAATGCATTTTTCTTTTCTCAAGGTTTTTTAGGAAAAGTTTAAGACTGGGGATCAACACTAAACATGTGTATTTTTCTTTCTCATCTGCATCTCCGAATGTGAAAAAAGATGATAAAGGTGATATTTTATACACATAATCTCCTAAATTAGGCTATAGGTTTGAGAAATGAGAAAAGAATCTTTTGTAGTTCCTGAGAGAATTTTTCACTCTCCTTATTCCAGTTCTTAATGTAATAGTGTTTAATAACCCACTATTTGTCTTAATAGAATGGCTTACTATGGGTCAAATGATGAGGGTTTCTATGTTGTGCATTTAAAATAGTACCAAAGACAAGATCACTTGAAACATATTCAACTAGACAGAGGCCTGCCTTTACAGCTTCTGGGATACAGATATAACATTTTTGCATATCAGAAAATTAGGAAGTTAAATGACAATTTTAGCTCTAAACACTTTTATGTATTTGATAATACACAGATAAGCAAAAGGGAAACTATGGCCTTAGCACTCTTCCCGTGTTCTCAAAACCCCTGCAAATATTATCCAAATAACAAGAGGGCTTTCATAAGTGTGTCATCATGTAAAAATATTTAAAATATTTGAGATCTTGCAAATCTGTAAATAATGGTTATACAGAAAAACTTTCCTTGAGTCAGTGTTTGCTTTCTTAACCATTAGCAATATCAACATTTTTAATATAATATCCATGCAGCCAGATAGCAAATAAAGACTTAAGTCTGTAAGCCTCTACTGAATACAGCATGGACTACAAAGTTACCATTTGATTAGTATATATACAAAACCATAGATCAAAATAGTTTGTTGATTTTTGGGGGGATATAGCAGTTTCTGAGGTAAAGTGATTCCATAAGGACAGTATCTCAGGATAAGCCTTTGCTCCTCTTTGTATATTTCCCTTTACTATGATGCCATGGTTTTCAAAAATGACGTGAAAAGCAGTCCCAGAATTAGAAGCGACGCCCTGAACTCTGAAATCTGGCCGAGATATTTCCTGGTTCACCTTTGAACATCCCAATCACTTGGGTTCTTAGAATTTACACTTGGGTCTGTGACACTATTTCCAGGTACATAACAGAAAGAATTCTAACTACAACAACAAAAGGAAAAAAAAAAAACCAAAAAAACAAGAATGGCTGATTTAATTTTAGGTGCCAATAACCATAAAGTCAACTTGAGGCTATAAGTATCTTTTGCAAACTATATTTTCCACATATTGTTGCTTTTCTGACTCCTAAGCAAATATTTTTCAAAGGAAAGGGAAGATTACGGCATCATTCATTTTCAGGGAAATCATCCAGTAACCAAGACTTGTGACCTGTTCTCATCAGAGTAAAAACAAATAAGAACATAAGCAGAATAATGACATTATTTTCATGCAGCAATCTTAATTATATGTATTCTAGTAATTGATACCATCTGGCCTTGTCAATTCCAACGATCTTCATAACTCTTAGAACCATTATTATAGGTCAGCTAAATTGAGGATACCTACCCTGGACTACTTTTTCCACTTATTATCTAACATACAGATCATTTATCATCAGTTCATTTAAAAGCTGGATGCTGTTGAGAGTCAGAATAGTTTTTGTAAATATACATGTATGTATGTATATACATATGCATCTATGTATGCATAAATTATCTTGATTTACTGAAGCAGATGAAATTTTTAAGTTTTAAATTTTTCTTTTTTAAAGATTTTATTTATTCATTTGAGAGATAGAGAGTGAGAGCAGGCGGGGAGAGAGGCAGAGGGAGAAACAGATTCCCTGCTGAGCCAGGAGCCCGACATGGGGCTTGATTCTAGGACCAGGGAGATCATGACCTGAGCTGAACGCAGAAACTTAACCATCTGAGCCACCCAGGTACCCCAAGTTTTAAATTTTTCTAAGATTAAATACGAAATTAAGAATTTGTTTAAGATAGCATATAAAGATCTTTTACAAGTATTTTTCTGTATAAAAAATTAATTGAACAATGATTTATTATTAACCTTGTTCCAGATTCTACTCTAGTTGCTGAAAAATAAATAAATAAATTAATTAATTAATTAATTAATTAATTAATAAAAATGTGAATAACACTGTACCTTTCCCACCAGAGCTCATGTTTTAGGTAGACAGAACCTTAAAGGACAATTTTAAATGAAACAGGGTAGATGCTATGATAAAGACATGACCCTGAAGCTAAACACAAAAATACATGGGAGTGATTATTCTGACCTAGGATTCCACTAAAGGCTTTCCTCAGGGAAAAAGTGTAGGGAGACAGAGCCAACATGGGAGAATAGGTAGTTGACCAGGCAAAGAATTAGACATTGTTTGGAGACACAAGGAGCGACCTTAGCAAAGGCATAGCCTATTGTTTCCTAATGTTGTTATAATCAACTACTGCCAATTTATTGTCTCAAAACAACACCAATTTATTCTCTTACACCTCTGAAAGCTTCTGAGAGTCAGAAACTAGAAGATCAGAAATTAGTTTCTCTGGGGGTGCCTGGGTGGCTCAGTCGGTTAAGCATCTGCCTTCAGCTCAGGTCATGATCCCAGGGTCCTGGGATCGAGGCCACATGGGGCTCCCTGCTTGGTGGGGAGTCTGCTTCTCCCTCTCCCTCTGCCTGCCGCTCTGCCTGCTTGTGTGCTCTCTCTATCTCTGTTAAGTAAATAAAAAATAAAAATCTAAAAAAAATAATAAATTAGTTTCTCTGGACTAAAGTCAGAGTATTGGTAGGGCTGGTTCCTCCTGGAGGCTCTGAGGGAAGAATCTTGCCATTTTCAGTTTTTAGTGGATATTTGCATTCCTTGGCTTGTGGTCTCTTCCTCTATTTTCAAAATGCATCACTCCAACTTCTGCTTCCACCATCCTGTCACTCCATTAGCTTTTCCTCTTTCTATCTGAATCTTCTTACATCATCATGATTACATCAGGCCACACATCATTCCAGGATGATCTCCCCATCTCAAGATCCTTAACTTAATCACATCTTCAAAGTCCCTTTTGACCCATAAGGCCACATTTATAATTTCCTGGGATTAGAGTATAGACTTATTTGGGGGTCATTATTTAGCCTACCACATGCAGTTTGGCACATTTAGACACACAGGGAACTCTAGATGATGAGAAAGATGACAGGAATGTAGTATGATGAATCCGAAGAAATAGTTAAAGACTAGATGCGTTTTTCTCAAAATGAGAGTCAATAACCACTACAAGTTCAAAGATATATGTCATCGAGTTCAGGGGAGGAGTACAGCATATTGGCCATGAGAATCCTATAGATGTCTTTAAAAAAATGTCTTCACCTTCATAAGGGACTAACACACAATATATGCACAGTTTGGATCTTTTGACAGTTTATTGATAACTGGGCTTTACAATTACATATTCATATATTGAATCTCAATGACTCTTATGTTCATCTGTTTGGTTTTGTGGTACACCTTTAATTAAGAAGGTTAAATTGGACTTAAATCATAAATGATGTCCCTGCCAGATGAAGCCTAATTATATCATGTGTAGCTGAACAAAGAAACTCTCACATAGAGAAATGTGTTTGGAGGGTTGAGTCATCACATGGCATACGGGCTATGTAATATGGGCATACAGAGCTCAACAAAAGCTCATCACTGTTATTCAGCTTATTTAGCTCTGTATGCTTACTGTGAGCACTATTTCATTTAAGAAAAAACATCCTCCTTTGCTACATTAAATTAATATATTTATTTTGAATTGCTTTAGTTTTTTTGTCTACTTGTTTTTGAGAAAGTTATATAAAAGATTGTATAAGAATAAGAATATCACATATTGATTCATGTTTGTACCTTTCAATAATGCTTTAGGAAAATTAGTCTCTACTTGGCTTTTATAAGATTTGTTTTCTTTCAAAAGTGATTTGTTATTTAAGTTTGAGAAAATTTAGAGTCTTAAATGTTTATATTAGAAAAAAAGGCCTCAAAATAATAACCTAAGTTTCCACTTTAAGAAACTAGTGAAAAGAGATCAAAATATACCCAAACCAAGCAGAAGGAAGAAAATATAGAAGAATATAGGAATTGAGAGAATGAAGTCCAAATCTGATTGCCTGGTCTTTATTCAACCCTGTCACTTATAAAAATCTCTGAGACCTTTGGTTAGGTACTTAACCTCGCCATGCTTCCACTCCCCCATCTGCAAAACAGTGTTGTGTAATAGCACCTACCTCACAGGGCTGTTAGGAGAATTAAAAGTTCTCTGAAACATAAGAAACAGAAATGAAATGAAAAGTGCTTAGAACAGTTCTCGGCACATAATAAGCTGGATCAAAGCAGGGCAATCATATGTTTCAATTTGTCCAGGATAGTCTCAGTTTAGAATTTATTAGGAGTTTTTCATTTAACAGTGAAATAGTAGTGTTAATCATTGCATCAAAAGAAGCCAATTCTGTCATGGCCTCATCTAGGAGTCTGAAAGACAGTCACTCTTACATGTGGAAGAACACCAATGATCCATGTCTGTTTTATTTTCAGTGAAGGGCAAGTAACAGTTTCCCCCTCAACAATAACATACGGTGCACTCTCTGATAAAGTATTAGATAATGCTCACCTGTAAGCTGCTTTGTATACTAGTTAGAGGTATTGTGGTCCATAACAAACCTTATGAGATATAGTAAACTGCAAGTTGTAGAGATCAAAAATAAACATTAGAATTATAGGCTAGAGATAATAAGATATTGTTGGGAAATAAAGACTGGGCCATCCTCTCTTAAAATATTAGAGTGTAGAATAAATCCTCATGCTATCACAATATTACCATGAATATAGATTGAAAAATTCTTTTTTTTTTTAAAGATTTTATTTATTTATCTGAGAGAGAGAGAATGAGAGACAGAGAGCAGGAGAGGGAGGAGGGTCAGAGGGAGAAGCAGACTCCCTGCTGAGCAGGGAGCCCGATGTGGGACTCGATCCTGGGACTCCGGGATCATGACCTGAGCCAAAGGCAGTCGCCTAACCAACTGAGCCACCCAGGCGCCCTAGATTGAAAAATTCTTAACAAAATATCAGTAAGCCAAATGCAAGCATTGTATGAAAGATAATACATTATGCTTAAGCCTTACAAGTTTGGTTTAACAATTTAAAAATAAATTAACATAGTATCATTTAATAATTATCCTAGTAGATGCAGAAAAATTTTTGTCAGAATCATCATCCAATCATAATAAAATCAGTTATCAACCTAAGAATAGAAAAAAATTCCTTAACGTTGCAAAGTTATTTACCACAATCCATGTAGCACGTATCATTTGTAATGCAAAAGCATTGAAAGCATTGGGGAACTAAACAAAGAGGTTATATCTCATCAGTTATTCAGCATTACACTAGATGCTGAGAACCAGTATGTTAGTGGCAAGACCCTAACATCAAGAAAAGCAAACAAAAATAAAATAGAATAAAGTCATTACGTTAACATCTGATTATCTATGTAGAAAAAAAACAAAAGAAATTACTGATAAATTATTGTAAGGAATTAGGAAATTTTAGCAAAATTTTCAAAGCCGCGGGATATAAAGTCAAAGCACAAAAGTCAACTGCATTCATACACACTTGTCTCAATCAGGTGGAAAACAAAATTGTGAAAATAATATATGACAAGATAAAAAGTGTAGCTCTCATTTTTACTTTAGGTTATTTATACGTCCAAACCAATTTCATTTGAAGTCCCCACAGAATTACTTTTATTTTGTTCATTTTCTGTGTTCTTTCTGTGTGTGAAACTTAAGGGGATGAGTCTAAGTTGATATCAAAGAACAACCAGACACTCCTAAAACAGAAAAATAATGGGGTTGGGTGGGGTAGAATTTGTCCTACCAGTTAACACAAAATTAGTCCCCTGACACCATATGTATATATATTAATGACTGAAAGATAAAAATAACAATATTTTTATGACATTTTAGGATCATGTCTTTGTGAAATTAAATAGTATATAATTGATTAAACCCAGTATCACTGACAATTTCAACTACATTAAGTATTAAGCACTGTAGTGTGAAAAGAGAAGCCCCAAACGAGAAGAAAATACACACAATGCATAGAAGTGATCAGTACCAGTATCCAGAATGAATGAATAGCACCTATTAATCAGGTAAAAAAGACACAATATGATGAAAAATGAGAAAATGTGTAAACACACACTTCACATAATAGGAAACCCAAATGTTCAATAGGCATGTGAGAAGATTTCCAATCTGGTTTATAATCAGGAACATGCAAATTCATAATGTGATTTACCATTTTATGCCTACTAGACTGGCAAACACGAAGAGTCTGGCGATATCGAGTGTTGGTGAGGATATGGAGCCATGGGAGCAATTAGCTACAGCTGTTGGAAATGGAGATCAATGGGCTACTTTGAGAAAAAATTTGTCATCATATGGGACATTTGAAGATGTTCATACTCTACAATCCAAGAATTCCACTCCTGTACATGTGCACCAGGACCCTAGCGGAAAGAACATCCTCAGTAACACATATAATGGCAAATATGAGAATGAAAAATATATTAGGATAAAGTCATAGAATAGAAAACTGAATATACATGCACGCAGTTATATACATGAATATTCGGAACATAATGACTAAGGAAAAAAGCCAACTGTGGCAGAACACGCACTGCACAATTCCCTTCTATGCAAAAAAGAATTCAAAAAAAGTAAGTAAGCATTTTGCTTAGAAATACAAATTTTGTGGTTAAAGTATGCAAAAACAAAACAACAAAAGGAAATGATGAACATACAGTTTGGGCTACTGAGAATAAAGGATGAGCTGGGTAAGATACACGGAACTACAGTGGTGAGGCTCTCATTTTTTGTCTTTAACATTGACCTCGCTACCATGCACGCAAGTGTTCATTCCATCAGTGTTCTTTATACCTTACCACGCATAGTTTAGTATTTACTCTGAATCTACCCACTATTTCATAAATTTAAAAAAAAACGTTCCTAATATCTATCTTAAGCTTTAAAAGCAAGTCGTATACCTTTCAATAGGCTGCCATAGAGAGATGCAAGCTTTTGTAATTTCTGGTCTATTCAGGTTTTTTGGCCGTGTGAATCTCATTTGACTTTCCCATACCCCTGATGGAGCTCAGAGCATATCTAAGGCATTGTGTTTATTTTAACAGTGTCAAAAAATTAAAAAAAAATCTTCACAGAGAGTGTTGTTCTTTTATTTAGTAATTTATTCATCTGTCAAGAATGTACTATTTTTAAGTCCCTTCTGTATGTTGAGCACGAGGAAGGCTATTGCCCTCTCACTTCACAATTTTAGCAGCAGAGATAAAACTAGTCCAAAGACAGCTCTTTTGCAAAGCAGTAAGGGAGGAGCGCTGCCCGGGGAGTAAAAATGCAGGTGCTATAAGAATTGGGAAAGGTGGAAGAATGATTGCTGGGGTGATCATGCAGCTGTTTCAATACTATAGCTGCCCGGGGAACTTCAGATGCAAATTTCTAAGGTTGGGATCAAGAACTTGGAAGAAAGTCTCAGGAAGGAAATTGGAATGTCATAATAAGGAAGCGAGTGGAAGTGAGACTTCCTTTAAACAACAGCTGTCAGATTCTCTCTGGTGAAGCAAAATACTGCCTGAGACAGATGGAGTGGCGTCCATCATCTCATCCGTGAGTTAAATTTAAACTGACATTCTGACCCGATCTAACTATGCAGGCTTCAGTAGTGTGTTGTAAGTTTAGGCACACAACACGCTACATACTGTACTCACAGGGATTAGGTGGTGAAGTTGTGGATTCATGAGCATGTGTGTGTGAGTAAAAGTGTAGAAGTATGTACGGTATGGAATGGAAATGGGGATCCCTTCACAGTGAGTAAATACAAAATGCAGCAAGGAGTATTCAGTACACTAGAGTAAACCATATTCTATTGGTCTAGTCTTTCCCTTGGGGAGGTCAGGCATTACCCCATCTTTAAGAATCACATTCTAGTAACTGATTCTTTGATATAGACATCAAATCTGAAATATGTGCCTGATCTTTAGATCTTCATTTCAAATTTCTTGCTAGACATCTGCACATGGTTTTACCAATAAACATTTTCACCCTTGATATGTTCAAACAGAAATTCTTCATCTGTCCTTCTATTTGGCTCCCCCTCACCTTTTTTTTAAATTAATGTTCATGTCATTTTCTCAATTCTTCATCCTTAACACCAACAGAAACATCTGCAGTGACTACTTTTCATTTACCACTTGGGGCCAGTTGCTAAATTACTTGGTATGTCTCTATAAAGTCGTCTTCATTCATCTCATCCTTGGCATTTTCACTGACATTGCACTGAGTTATGTACTCATGATTTTCCTCAATGTATGTACAATTTCCCATTTTTCTATACCCTCTCTCTTCCCATCCAATCTCCTTTATAATCCCTCACAATATTGTCTAAAAAGTAAATCCAACTATATTTACTCCTGCAGAAAATCCTTCAACAACAGTATTTTGTTCTCAAATAAAGACCCTGTCCTTCCTCTTATACTCAAGGCATCCAAATATGGCCCACTCTAAATTTCCTCTCATCAGGTTTTCTATTCTCTAGTCCAACAGGTCAGTTTGGTAGTACACAAAACAGTCTATATTTGCTTCTTCTGATTCTGTCCATGTTCCTTCTACGTGGAATCCCCTCACTCCATATTTATCAAAGTTGTATGAAGCCTTGTTGGGGTGAATGTAGAGCATGAAACCATCCGTAATACCTGGCTTGCTAAAATGTAACACAGAGGTCACTGGGGGCAATGGAAGGTTTCAGAGAAGGGCGTAGGCCTTTGGAATGCCAAGGCCTGGGTGACCACTCTGCCGTTGGAATGCCGCAGGGAGTTGCCTTTCCAAAGCTTTCTTAGCCCAAACAGCTGCCCTGTGATGTAAGAGATGTATGCATTGTCCCTTAGGCTATGTATAGCAGAACTCCTAGAACACGCAGATTAGCATATCGTATCTTTCCCGTAAACGGATCCTCCTAGTTTCAGTAAGACACCTTGTCATACATCACATGCTTGAGAAACAGTGGTAAGGATTTGTGTTGATCCTGAAAGACTAATAAAAGTGGGAGCAAAGAAGAGCAAAGGGCCTTCGTCTCTGAGCGTTAACCCCCTTGCCTTCTCTCTTTCACAGCAAAGTTTGGAGTAATCTTTCATCCATCGGTACAGGGATTGCTGGCCATTCCTGGAAAAGCCTCAAGTCTACCAGATAGAAAGGGCTTTTAGCTTGCTCAGCAATAAATTCTATATTTCTTAAAAATTGTTTTGTATGTCTTGTTAGCCACTGAGCTATTCACGGCCTTCCCATATATGTACTTATCTTCTTCTTGTGCTAAATTTTAAACTCCTTGTGCTCAGACACTTTGTCATTAATACCATAAAATTCATTACAAAACCTATACCTATCAGGCACAAAATGAAACACAGAGGTTGAAAAGGTAAATAAGACAGTCCTACAGGAACATATGCCATCAGTATGATGTGTATTATCTCAACAGAAAGTCTTCGATGTTATAGGGATACATAAACTATTTTGCTTATTTTAAGTTGGTACTATTAGTGAGGTTATGACACTCCCTTCCAGTCTGGGATTAAATTTCTTTAAGTCTTTCTCCCCCCAAAATTTAAATATTTCTTGATTTAAAAAAAAAAATATCTCTGTCCCCTTTCCTCTCTCTCCCCGCCCAACAGTACTCCTGTAGATTTTTATTGTTATTAGATACGATGTCCAGTATTACCTACATAGCACAATCCTAAGAGAAATGGCATTAATAGCTCATCTGTTTGTATCAATTAAAGAAGTAAAATTATATCTAGCAACAGATACTGGTTTTGAGGGACATGACCCTGCAGAGGTTCCCAGTCAATAGCATTAAGTCATTTGACTTGCTGTTTCGCTTCCACTGATATCACCTATCCTATCTACTGAGTTCCCTTAAACCTCTTGCAGAGAGTAGAAACTATTGTTTACTCTTCTTTTCACTTTATCCCTGAAAGGGGCATACACATGTTAAAAATAATCTATGGAAACTTTTACTAATTATGAAAGGAAAAGAGAGACAACAGGTAACTAAAAAATATCAAATGTTGGTCTACACTGAAAGACAAAAATCATTACGAATCTCTTTTCTGGGGTTTTCAACTGTATTAATCTATGGGCTTTTTCCAGATTGAAAAAAAAATACAAAACTAAATGCTCTTTAATTCCAAGTGTTATTAACTTTTATAATATTACTTAAATATATATAAACAAAACTTATTTTACTTATAGCTCTGAAACACTATTAAACCACATTTTCAAATAAAATACTAAAACTTCCCACCAAACCAATAAAGTTCAAATTAACAACATAAACTTCATATGGCATATATTTTTAAGATATTAAGAAAATACAATTAGCAATGAATTTAGAAGTATAAAATGGTACTTTTTCACTTCTCTCATTTTTATTTTGAGCATGCTGCACCATTATTTGAGTTATAATTGTATCATTGCCATTTCTTTTTTTGCCTTTAAATAAAACTAATAATTTTAACTATCAGGGAATTATTTCAAAGATTCAGTTAATTCAATCATGGTCATAAAATACAATAAAATAATTTGAAGTATGAAGTCCTTTATTGCATATTTAGTATCATAATTACTTGTAGAAAAATTAAATCTAATAACACATCTGCTCGTGAAATGATTATGATATTGGCTGCTACAGGACAGGTTCTGTTGAGTTCTGCAGAATTCAAAGTCTGTGCGCCATTTGATGACTTAATTTCCCCACTACTCGTCCTTATGTGAATGACTGTAAAAGCTTTATTTATACAGCTTGCCATGAGGTAATTTGTCCTTTACTTGGGGCCAATGAAAATGCAAACTCCAGAATTGCAATAAAGGAGGAGAACATGGTCATAGGTTGATCATACACACAATCTGTGATATGCTTATATATATTTTAAGATTACTAAAATAAGTGCAGAAAATTCAATAATTTTCATAAAACTAGCAAGTAAATCTCTAGAAATAATAAGTGTAGCAATTCCTTCTTTTATAACCACTCCTTAACACTTCCTCATTTTCTTAGTCCTATGAGGATAAAGACACATATACATAAATGCTAAGTCATTTAAGATTTCTCCATATTTGAATGCTATTTAAAGCACAAGCTAGATCCAAATTAAAATGAGAGCTTTTCTGTTTTACCCAGGAAATATCTACTTTGGTAATTTCCTGACAGTTACACAATCCAAATTAATAGATATTTGAAGGAAAGATTGATTTGGGGAAAAAAGTGAAGAATAAGACTTGTGGAAGAGCTGGATAATCTGTTACTAGATTAACAAACAATTCATCCAGTAAAGGTTGCTAGAATATCTATCATATGACAATTCTGGAGCAATTTTGTTACCATATAGCTTTATCTACTTTGATTTCAATTCTCTGGAAATGTTACCACCAAAAGTAAGCAAATAGGGCTCTATGTTCTATTAATTCTATTTATGTTATATTTGCATTGTTTTCCCCTTTTCAATAAACTTCACAGTCTTTAAAGATTTTAATTATTTATTTGACAGAGAGAGACACAGCGCGAGAGGGAACACAAGCAGGGGGAGCGGGAGAGGGAGAAGCAGGCTTCCCCTGAGCAGGGAGCCCGATGCGGGGCTCGATCCCAGGACCCTGGGATCATGAACGAAGGCAGACGCTTAACGACTGAGCCACCCAGGTGCCCCTAAACTTCACAGTCTTTAATTATATGAGTATGTGTGTGTGCATACATATATATATTCATATATGAAATATATTTCATTTGTGCTCAAACTATATCATGATATAGGAGTCTATGATTCTATGATTATTGCCAATATATGAAGTTTAGTATTATATATATTTCACACATTATCCAGACAAAAATAAGATGTAATGCATTATTCTGTGTAATAGAAATTTTCAAGTTCTGAGGCTACAGATGAAGATGTATGTGAAATAAGGCACAGAGAAACAATCCCAGAATTCGTAGGCAGGTAATAGAATAGAAATGTGATAAAGTTAAAGGGAAAGTAAACTAATATTACTATTTCTATCAGGTTATTCCTACAAGCAAAATGTTTTTAAATTAGCAATGGAGAAGGATGGCCAAAATTCATATCATTCTCGCTAAAACATGGCTAATTCAGGCTCTTCGAGTTCTTTTGTTTCAAGAAAATGAGCTTCTGATTTAATAATTCGGGGAACAATAGTACTAACTGTATTTTCAGTGTAGCTCTACACTCATAAAGCAAAAGGCATTAATTGTAGGATACTTTGTTAATATCTAATGAAAACATAAAAGCAAGATATTCATTCAGTTCTGAAATATAATCAATTTTTAGATGATAAGAACAAATTTAATCTTGGAGAGCAGACAATTTAGTTTACTATATAGCCTACTTATTTTAGCTGTTTTGTTTTGTTTTGGTCCTGATAAAATGAAATGAGAAAGAAAAACATGGTATTGTTAAAAGAAAACCACAGGCCCAAAATGGCACCACATGGGTCAAGGCCCCAAGTCAGTAAACCAAGACTTAATGCCAGTTAACATGGGAATTTCCTCCTCAGCAGCAGGAAATTTACTGAGATCTTTTCTTCTCCCCTTAGGAAGGCGATCTTGACTAAAACAATGGATTCTTTGCTAATATATTTTTTCTACTCCCTCTCTGCCTTTAAAAACCTTTCCTTTTCTGTAGCCCTTTGGAGCTCCCCTCTATTTGCTAGACTGGATGCTGCCAGATTCATGAATCAGTTAATTAAGTCAATTAGATCTTTACAATTTACTTAGTTGAATTTTTGTTTCTCAACAGTATTTATAAACTTTGTTACTAACACATGGCTGACCTTATGGTATAGATTAAGCTCTTTAGCAAATGGCTTCTTAAAAGCAAGCTCTTGTTTTTAGATTATGTTGCAAGTTTATCATTGGCAAGGGGGGTGAGTAAAAGGACAGATCTGAGTAATAAGAAATCAATCTATTGCACTAAAGTTTCATTCTCCAGATTGAGTTTGATTGCTGATGCTCTCTTCATGATCACCATTTTATACCCTGCTACCTTCCATACAGCCTTTTAAAATAACCTTAAAATTTGCCTGTCATCTCAGTTATCCATTTTTCTTGATTTTATTGACTTACTGGAAGTATCTCTCAGAATTAAAAATGGCCTGTAAGATTTATGGCATATGCAAATTCACAGGCATATGGCATATATAGTCAGATGTGAAAGACATTTTTCACAGATTACATGAAACTTTAAGAAAAAAAATAAATGAGTAATCAATTCAATCCATTGTTATAAAAATGGGATCTATGCTCTCCCCTTTGATACAAGGCCATATTGCTTCAAGTAAACAACTTGATTTAAGGACATTTGTCAACTTTGAACACTGTTCAACATAGTAGTATTTCTCTCCCCTTAAACTGACTGTACCCATGCTTCTAGGACCTAATGTAGAGAGATAAACTTATTGTTACAAAAAAAGAGGATTTAGCAACTTCCCAACTAATTTGATCAAGTAGTGAAATCAAACTTTATAATTCATGCCAATATCTGCTTTATTTTAGATTGAGTAAGTTATCTTGTTTGCCCATAGGCCTTGGAAAAATTAAACAGATAGTAATAACCTCTTCTACTTTTTCATACTGTAAAAACCATAGTCCAAATAAAATGAATCAACACAATAAGGTTGAAATAAGTTTTGTTGTCTGGTAGTCAATCAGCATTCAGGGCACACATATATTACTAATAAACTTATGTATTATAAGAGTTTTTATTTGCCTACCTAGTTCAAGAGCAACAAGATCTGTCCTCAGGAGTCAGTTTTACTATTAATAATTAAACAGACTTATATAAGCTATTAAAACTGCAAATAATTACAGTTGATTATGTTCTTTTTTACCCAAAACAGGTTCACTCACTGCAAGCCAGGATGTTGAAATAAACTAATTATTTTTTTCTTTTTTTTTTTTTTTGCAGTGATGAATTTTGCATATGTATTACCTGAATTACCTTATTTTTTTATAGATCATGGTTTTCAAGAGATCAAAAGACTTTTTTAGAAGGTAATTTTAGCAATGCTTACAACACCTACTAAATTTGGTAGTAACTAATCATATCATAGTTTGAAGGATAAATGATGCCAATTGTAGAGCTAAAATAGAATATCGTCTAATGTTCTCTCTAAAAAAATATAACTGCCTCTTATTTCATTTAGTTAACTCTTTAGCAGTCTGCATTTTTATCATCCCTACATATGAAGCCTATGATACTTTCTGAAAAAAATTAAATAATATAAACACAACACATTTTAATGCTTATTGAACTCAGCCACTCCAGGTACCTTTGTGTGTCCAGGAAGCAGGTGAGCTCCAGCTGCTGCTGCCTCCAAAACCAGGTCTTGGGGCATTGGCTTCCTCCATGATAAGAGATGCTGAAAGAGGATGAGCAGTTGAAGAAGCAAACCATTTTATTTCTCTGTTAAAAATGAAAAATAAGGGGTGCCTGGGTGGCTCAGTTGTTGGGCATCTGCCTTTGGCTCTGGTCATGGTCCCGGGGTCCTGGGATCGAGCCCCGCATCTGGCTCCCTGCCCCGCGGGAAGCCTGCTTCTCCCTCTCCCACTCCCCCTGCTTGTGTTCCCTCTCGCGCTGTGTCTCTCTCTGTCAAATAAATAAATTAAAAAAAAAAACAAAAACTGAAGAGTTTCCATTTTAAAATACTTCCCCTGTCCTTTTATAATGATGAATCTTTTTTACTCCTATCATTGAAATTAATTTCCAAACTGGAATTTTTGTGGAGAACAGTTGTATGAAAATCATTAGTAGCATAAATGTTTATCATCAGAAGTTTAACACTAAGGAAAATGAGGAATATGTCCCTCAACTTGAGGTCAAAGGTTGACAGTTCTGTTGACTTGATAATTTTAACTTAAAGTAGCTTATAGTTAAGGTGCTCCAGGGTGGCTTAGTCAGTTAATCATGACTTCCGGCTTAGGTCATGATTCCAGGGTCCTGAGAACCAACCCTCCCCACTGTGTCAGGCTCCCTGCTCAGTGGGAAGCTTGCTTCTCCCTCTCCCTCTGTACCTCCCCCTGCTTGTGCTCATGCTCTCTCTCTCTCTCTCTGTCAAAAAAATAAAGAACATCTTAAAATAAAATAAAATTAAATTAAAAAGTATCTTATACTTTGAAAAGTTAGATCAATATTCAAATTTGATTTTCATTTCTAATAAATCATTGAATCAAATGTAGCTTTTGTTGGTTACCAGCTGGGTAACTATGGTTAAGTTATGCATCTTGCATCTCAGTTTTATGATCTGTAAAATAGGTCACAAAGATGTTGTAAAGGTAAAATGCAACTACATGAGAAAATGTTAACAGAGTGGCTAGCATCTAGTTCATACTAGGTAAACTGTAGGAATTACAAATGCAAGTTCCATTTAACCTACATTTCAAAATCATAGAAGGAGCTATCTTTAAGATAAAATTTGCTTTCTATTTTAATAATTTAAAAAGTAAATGTCACCACTCAGCTAGGATAGCCAACCCAAGAGGAAGAGAGAGAGAGACAGAAAGAGACATAGAGACAAAGCAAGTGAGCCAAACAGATCTGAAGAAAACTGTCAATATGCTCTGCTCCAGATTGGTGGCCACTTAGAAGTCTGAGCCCAGCAGTTCATTTCACAAAGAGTTTTTAAAATGTGCACAACCAATACATTCCCTAACCACTTCAGTTTGCACACCATCCACTTACAAAAGCCTGGAGAGAAAAGAGTTAGAAGTAGTCTTTTATTAAAACTAAAAATAGCAACTGATAAAATATTAACAAGAACAAATCTGCACTAAATGCAAACAGCAATCTTTCAGGAACACAGGCAGCTTTCCATGAAAAGGGAAGTCAAGCAGAAAAGGAAAATTCATGAAAATCAACAATACGTACTCCCGAGATCCTCTATACCAACATATTGTAAATTGACAGAAATTTCCCTTTTCCAAATTGTAAATTCATGCTATCTTGAGTTCATGTATGCAGTTTAACAGTAATTTGAAAGCCAAATATCTTATGAAGAAGTTATTTTCATTACTTTTGAAGACAATTACATATTAGATTTTGAGTATTTTTAAAGTTTCTTTTTCTTAAGGTATATGATGTATAAGACGATATATGAAGTAAAAGCTAGTCTCCCTTCTGTGTCTATTATGAACCAGGCCTTTTATCTATATCATCTTTAATCCCCCTAACGCCATAAATCAATTATTTTTTTTTCCCATAAATCAGTTATTTTAGCATTTTACAGCTGAATAACCTGAAGCTCAGGAATATTCTACCTCAAGACATGTTAAAAAATAAAATATATAGGATTAGGACATAATATTTATAACAATAAAATATATATTACTTTCAATATGTGTTGCTGTTTTCACTCAGGAAATGTTATTTTGTTTGCTTTTGTCCATCATTGATCAAAATAAAAACAGATCGCAAATTTTTATAAATCTCTGATAGTGATACTAATTTTTCTATATCTTGCAAAACAAACTTGGAATTGGTCTCCTGACATTTTCTGAAGAATATTTCTTTATTACTTTATAACAATTTTAGCATATCTTGTTTATATAATAATATACTCATCATGGATTACACAGTGCCTGAAAAGGAGAAAATTGTAATGACTCCAAATTCAATAACCAGTCATAGCATCTATTTTCTAAACCAAAAACATGTTTCATAATGTTTTGTAATCCGATCTTTAAAAATTAACAAAATGTCATGTACATTTTCTGTATCAGTATGTATTCTAAATGAGTAGCTTTCATATTTTAGTGGTAAAATTCTTTGTTCAAAGAAATCTGAAAGAGAACTCTGATACACACAACCATAGATATGCACCTGATCTCACTGAAGGGAAGAAGAAGAAGAGTTTGCCGAATTCTGCTGCTGTGCACGTGGCCTCTCCCCACCATGGCTACCTGAAGCTCCTCAGTGGAACTGGGCTTCCATGGAAAATTCTTTGAAAACTCGTCTGCATCATGTTGTTTAATGATTATGACTACCTGGTTGGCTATCCCTAAATAATTTTTATACACCAAAACTGTTAGGGGGACTCAGAATAATAAAAAATAATAATGAAAATCATTATTAAAGAGAGAAAAATAGCTAATGTTTATTCATGACTTAAAAGAGAAAATCAATTAATGACTAAAGCATTCCTATACAATAAGCATGAAGAGATTGTCACATAGAAGCACTGTAACTCCTGAGAGGGAGGAGAAAGCCTCACATTCTGCCTGGAGGAACTTTCTGGGCCTTAAGACAGGAAGGGGAAATTCAAGCCAAGCACAGCAGTTTCACTGAGTTGAGACGACTTTATTCAAAGTTTTAAAATGCTGTTACAGCTGGAATTTATGGACCAGAGCAGGAACCTATACAGAGAAAAAGTTCTACAAATCTGCACACGGGTCTTTGCTACAAACCTAATCTGCACATGCCCAGGCTGAGCAAGAAACAACTATTAGCGATCTATAAGCTGAGCAGTTCCTAAAGACAATATGGCTGAGAGATACTTGAGATACCACCACCAAAGTGGAGAGATCTTGTTCAACACTTACGGCTTCCAGTAAAGGACCTAGAAGAAAAAACTTAACAGGGTTAAACTTGTCTCATAATGGCTAGTCTAGACTCACTGTAACGAAACTCAAAAACAAGCCTCGAAAGGACAAAGCTGATTCTTAAGTAATTTAACTGCTGCCTGCCTAAATAAACTTCAGCACTCATTAAGTTATAGAACAGAATCCAGATACTAAACAATGTAAGCATCAGTATTTTTTTTGGTTTAATATCTAACCAAAAAATAACTAGGCATGCAAAGAAGCAGGAAAATGTGACCAATAAACAGGAGAAAATAAATCGCAGAAATATGAGAGACAATGGAATTAGCAGTCAAGGACTTAAAGTGATTTGATTTTGGAAAAAAGATGTACAAAGTTAGAGAAATTTTAGTAATGATTGCAAGATTTACTATGTAGTTGGTATTAGTCAATACAGGAGCATTGACATGAGGATAGATAAATAGATCAATGCAACAGAGTAAAGAATTCAGAAATATGTCCACGCATAATAGTCAATTGATTTTCAAAAGCAAGTGCTGAAGTAAGTCATTGGAGGAGGGCTAACCTTTCAGCAAATGATGAGAGAAAAAAATGGATTTCTATTCGGTGAAAGAATGAAACTTGACCCTTGAAAGACAACATACCCCCAAATTAACTCAAAATATAAAAATTAAAACTTCTAAATAAAATGGAAGCAAATCTTGAGGTAAACTTCTTTGAGGTGTCTTTCTTAAACAGGATGTTGATAGCACAAACCATAAAGAACAAATTGGTAAGTTGGATTTCACTAAAATTAAACATTTCTGTTCTTTGAATGACATAAGTAAAATGGCAAGTCAGAGACTATGATTAAATATAAGAAAATATATATTTAACAAAAATCTTGTATTGAAGTATATATAAAGAACATTTAGAACTTAATATTACTAAAGGAAATAAATCATTTATTTTAAAAATAGGCAAAATAGTGAACAGACAGCTTATGAAGAAAGATAAATGAATAGCCAATTTTAATATATAATGGGGACATATATAGTAAAAACTAAATGAGGTATAACACACACTTATTAAGCAAAATAAAATTTAACAGACTTAGCAAGTATGACCTGAGCCAAAGGCAAACGCTTAACGACTGAGCCACCCAGGCGCCCCAGCAACTGAAACTTTTGAAAGTTGATGACAAAAGGATGAAAAGGTGTGACCATTTGGAAAACATCTTGTCATTTTCTCGTAAGATTAAACATGCATATACTGTACATTCAACAATTCCACTTGTAAATACTCACACAATAGGTTTTTTTTAATAGACCTACAAAAAGACTTGTACACAAATGTTTATGGCAACTTTATTCATAATAGCCCCAAAGTAGAAACTACACAAATATTCAGCAATTAATAAATAGATCACAAAAATATGATATCACTAATGAAGAGAATATCCCTTATTATTAAAAAGAAACAAATTACTTACATGCACAACATGGATGAATATCATAAGCTATATTCTGAGTGAAAGATGCAAGACATAAAATTATACCTACTGTATAATTCTATCTATATGAAATCGATAAAGGAGGAAACCAACCTCTAGTAACAGAAAGCTTATTGGTCAATTTTGGGGCCAGATATGGAGTATAAGAATTAAGTGTAAAGAAGCATGAGAGAACATTTTGGGTGATGCAAATTGTATATATGTTAATGGTGGAGATTACTTTGGGCTCAATTATTTGTCAGTATTCACTGAACTATATACTTAAAATGAGTACACTTTATCTTGTAGGTAAATTATATTTGAATGAATTGTTAAAAATACACAGATTAGGAGAATCTCTTTTCCTGTGCTATAAAAGGGATATAATAAAGAAATGATTTCTTTCTTGAAAGTCTGAAAGAATCACAGGGGAAAACATATGGGTTTAGGCAACCCTGCTGAGGTAGTTGGCTTTTTGCATTCTTCAATCTTCTCTAATAGATATATTTTCCCCCTTTACAAATATTTTGCAAACTTATATTTTCTAGACAACCAGCTATTTCTTTATGACTTTCTTATTTATTTTATAAGCTACCAAAAACCGTGCCTTATTTTTTTAAAAGTACCTTTGTTACCTATATTCCACTTCTCATTTATACCATTTCACAACCCAGTTTTTAAAATTATTTTTATGGAATGGACATTAGAGAAGGAGGTCAGGGCACAATTAAGAGCACGTATTTTTGATTCAGAGAACCCGAAGCTCAATGCCTAGCTTTCCCCACTTGTTAATAGTACTGAACCTCACCACTGTTGGGTTTTACTAATAAATAAGACTGACTAATTGGACATCTTTTGCTCACCTTGGTGTATAAGTGCAAATTCATACCATCTCCATAATTAACTTTTCTGCCTCCTTAGTTTTTAATTTTTCAGTATGCCAGACACATGGTAGATGTTGCTTACATGTTCATTATTTATGTATTCTCCAATCTCTTTTTTACTTTCCAGTTAATTTCTCCAAACCAATGAGACAAATATCTCCCTAAAGCTTGCCCTTAATCATTACAACCCTATCAAAGGCTCTAATCTATCCATGAGGACACAAAGAGCCTGCAAGCTTTACATGGTTATTCATATCTCCATATCAGTAATTTTATTATATAATCAAAGAATCTTATTAATAGACTAGCATAAACTCCTCCTCAGATTGATTATGTGTTGAAGATGATGCCAGATATCACTGAAAGTTATTTTTCCTGTTTTTTTTTTCTCTTTAAAGAAACAACTTTGATTTGTAATTCCCGTGACATTTGGTACTAATAGTCTCCATAACAAAGTGCTAGCTAAAATTTTTCATTTCTTTTTTTAGTTAATAATGCCTCTCTCTGATCTATCTCAATATAATAAAGCTTCTGTCTCTCTTTTTAAAGAAAATTACTCATTTTCTATTTAAAAAAATAAAGCTTTAGACAGGAGTTGTGAATATCTGGTTTCAATGTGGTAAGAGCTTGATTTTTTTAAATGAATAAATAATGCAGTTAAAGATGGTTACAATGTGGTAGGCATCTCTTTCTTGTGAAAACACCTCTTTCAAGGGCTGGCAAGCAGACACGTGGTGTCCCATTTTAAAGGTTTTAACAACAACAACAAAAAAGACTGGCAGAAGGAAGGCAGCTGAATTGAGTGTCCAACATATAAGAATATATGTCCATCATATTTATATGTTGCAAACACATTCCTCTTATGGAGTTTAATTAGGTAAGCATTTAGGAAAAGAAGGCAGTTGATAGAAAGATATATCAAAGTCATAATGACATGAAAAACAGAAAAAAAGCAGGCTTAAAGGGAATACAGGGAGAAGAGATCTAAAGTATTTCTCTCTTAGGGATGGCCTCATACTGATGCTCTCTTGTGATCCAGGCTTCTTCATACCTGCATGAGTGGCATCTCTTAAAGACAGCTTTTAGATGAAAGTAGAAAAAAGTCAGGAACAATGAAATCTCATTGGCATTTCAACCTAAAGCTGGTGAAGGACATGGCGTCTATGAGAATCTTAGTAGGTATGAATTTTAACTCAATTACAGTTATGCCTTATTCATTGCTTTCGAAAAGTGGAAGTGAGACATTCTCCTCATCATCAAATATACACCAAACACCTACAAAATGTGTAAAGTACTCCATATTTGAGAGGCAATTCAAATTTAAGGCCACCTGTCTGGTCCACACTGGAGCCCATCTCTTGCCTGAGTTCCTGGAAAAGCTTTGTCATTGACCTCCCTTGCCCATCCTCAACCCTCTGTCATCCGTTCTCAACCCTGTAGCCAGGATAGCCCAGTGAAACAGGGTTCTATGGGGTCACAGCCCTGCAATGGCTTTCTGTCTACCTCTGTCATCTCCCTGAGGTCATGTCCTAAGCTGTCTCCTGTAAGCACAGGGCATTCTTGCTGCTCCTGGATATACCTGGTATGCTCCTGCCCCAGGGCCTTTGCACATGCTTTCCCTGCCATTTAGAATGCTCTTGATTTGATATCACTCACTTCTTTAGATCTTGACTCAAGTATCACCTTCCTGGAGAAGTCCCTGTTGACTTAGGAAGACACATTGAACGATAGGTAGTCTTTCTCAAAATTCTGTTCTACCTTCTATTTCTTTTTCTGCTCTGAATGTCAGAGTGACTGATTCCAAAAATATTTCAGTAATTATAACATCTACAAATAAAATCAAGACCTCGAGATTCTGACCTTTCATTCTTTAATATTTTAAAAGAATTTTCCTGAGAAAGTGCTTTGAAAAGCAATGAATAGATACATTGAGAAATCTTTTCTTCATGAACTAAAAATACATCAATGATAGACTTATTTAGGTTATATTAAACTTATTTCTAATGTTAATACATATTTGGAAGTATTTCCCAGGAACTCTACTCACCTGGTTATGGTTTAAAATATTACACATTTCCATATTTATGAGATGGTTTAATAACTCCATTTAGCAGCTGAAAAATGAGATAGATGACTCCATGATAAAACCCAAATTTTCTCACTCTTGGCGCAGTTACAATGTCAATTTTGCCTATGTAAAAGAGGAATTCTTGCCATTATTCATTTAATGTTAAGATCAATAAGTAGTGATTATGGCATATATCTGAAAGGTATTACATAGGCTTCAAGCCAGTGTTAAACTGCTAAAATCCATAGGGTTTGCAGAGGTAAACTAATTGCACACTACTTTTAGTTTATGTATTATTATATATTTTGTTAGTCAAAATCACTTGTTGGAAGGTCTTGTTTCATTTTGCAGATCTTCACAAATGCAAGTTAAAGTTTTGTTTTTTAAAAAAATTTGTTTTTTTAATGTAGTGATTATTCTAATATGACAATAGAAATCTGTTTAGTCAACATATAAAATAGCATTTTTAATGAATTGTTTGATATTTAAGAGAATACATAATGTTTTTAAGTTTCATTAATTTGGGCTAATTTAACCCACATGGTTACCAAAGCAATACCTATATTGCAAATGAAACCAATTAAGTTTTACTATATATTCAATGAATATGTATAATCAGCAAAAAAATTCAAGGAAAAATAGCTTGTTCTTTTTTTATATGTAGATTTTGTTATAGTAACCTTCTTATTTATCTTTTCTATTTCTCTTCATTTGCTCTGTGGTTTCAAGTTAATATCTGTAATCATTTCCTTAGCCCAATACTTACTTGCAAACACCATCTTTGTGCTGTTATTGGGGCAAATATATTACATTTCTTCAGGATACACACTCAACAAAACATTATATACATATTGTCCTATTCATTTGCTTTCTAAATCAATTTAAGAGAAGAAAGGCAGGGGCACCTGGGTGGCTCAGTTGGTTAAGCAGCTGCCTTCAGCTCGGGTCATGATCCCAGAGTCCTGGGATCGAGCCCCGCATTGGGCTCCTTGTTCAGCGGGAAGCCTGCTTCTCTCTCTCCCTCTGACTGCCACTCTGCCTACTTGTGCTCTCTATCTCTCTGTCAAATAAATAAAAACCTTTAAAAAAAAAAGAGAAGACAGGCAAAAAAAAATGCACTTATACTATATTTTATAGTTACATAATTACCTTTTCTTAAGGCTATATGTTTTTCTATGTGGATTCAAAATACTATCTAGGGGTCACTCCCCCTTTAGCCTAAAGATTTCCTTTAGTATTTCTTTTAAGGTGGGTCAACTAGTAACAATTCTTGGGGGGGGGCGGCGGTTGTTGTTGTTCTTTGAGCACTTTGAATATGTTAACTCTCTGCTTCCTACACTTCATGTTTTCTGATGAGGACTCTGTTAATTTTGTCAGGGTTCCTTTGTAAGCAAGGAGTGATTTTTCTTTTACTGTCTCCCAGATTTTCTCATCTTTGGTTTTTAGTATTTTTATATGTCTCTGTTTGTGGATCTCTTTGCATTCATTTTGATTGGAGGTCATCAGGCTTCTTGGATGTGCAGATTATTGTTTGACAACAAATTTTGAAAGTTTTCAGTCATTTCTTTGAAAAATTTTTTTGCTTCTTTCTCTCTCTCCTATACTTTTGGTGTTCCCATTACACACTTTTTGTTGTGTTTAGTGGTGCTCACCTTTCTCTGAAGCTCTCTTTTTCCTTTTTTTTTTATATCTCCTTTTCAGCTTGCTTCATCTCTATTGATCTATTTTCAGTTTCACTGACTGTTTCTTCTGCCAGTTCAAATTACGATTGAGCCTCTCTTATGCAGTTTTTATGATAGTGATTGTACTTTTCAACTGCAGAATTTCCATTTGATTATTTTATAATAAATAATCTCTATTGTCATCATAATTTTTTCTTTAATCATATTTTCCTTTATTTCCTTGAATATTTTATAATGTGTTTATAATGTATACTTCAACATCTTTTGTTGTTGTTGCTGTTAAATGCTGCATTTGGTCACTCTCATAGTTTCTGTTGTATGTTTGTTTGTTTGTTTGTTTTCTGGTGTATGAATCACTTTCTTATTTCTTTGGATTTCAGAAATTTGTTGGGAATTGGATATTTTAAATAATGTATAGTAGCAACTCTAGGTACTCCCTGATTCCAGGCTTATTATTTTTGCTTGTTTATTGGTTTAGGGACTGGCTGTATTATTTTAGTAAAGTCTATTTCACACCCTTAGTATTAAGCCTTTGATATTGCACCTAAAGAGTACCCCGAGTCACTTGGAAATAACAATTGTTTTTGCAGGGCTTTCTTTGACCATCTCTTTCTTTGGACAATGTTGAGATCCATTAATTGCTGTTGAGATCCATTAATTAAGATCCCCATGGTTGAAATCCACTACTTGCTAGCTCATTGCTTTATCATTTTCTTTTCTTTTTTTTTTTTATTTCAAATTTCTTTAAAGAAATGGTTACAAATATTAGTTTTTGACATTGTTCTAATCCCAGGAAGGTGCCTTCTAGCTGTTTCTCTCCCAATTCTCTCTGGAGAATGAGCCAGCCAAGTTTAGCCTAAATCTTTAATGAATTTATGAATCTCCTCCCAATTTCCTTTCACTACATCCTCTGCTGTTTTTGACAGCACCCTTAGCTTCAATTTCTCCACACCTTATTGCAAATGTAGTTTGTTATTTTTGGAAGAGACTCAGCTCTTTCATGATTTTCTCTCCCTTCACCCTCACAAAAATTCTTTAAGCCACATCTCTGGATTTGGGGGCAGAAACAATAGTTCATTTCTCTCTTAGTGTCATCCCTGCTCTGGGAACTGAGGCTAGGTGGAAGGGAGAATAACACAAAGTCTTCTCAGCTTGCCTGTCCAACATGGAACCATTGCTTTAAGGACCTAGAAAAGGGAGACTGGGGACCCAAACTCAAGACAGAAATCCTCCCACCAGTGTGGGCTAGACCAAAATTAAAGACAGCCTCCACCTCTTGCCTAGAACTTTGACTAAGTTACTTGTAGGGCAAGATGAAAAATGCTGACATTCTGACTCTTTGGGAAAGTAAACTTCCACCAGAAGATCAGAGTGGAGGGAGTCCTGAGTTTTTGGCTCCACTAATCTCCAGTGGAGTTTCCCTTTGTCTAAATTACTGAATTATTGAATTTTAATTTGTTTTCTTGAAGAAATATTTCCTTATTGGCTATATAACTTACACACCATTTCCAGATACTTTAATGGTTGTGGTCTTGTTTTTTTTTTTGGGGTGTGTGTGTGTGTGTGTGTGTGTGTGTGTGTAATTTCTCACTTATTCCACTGCGAAGTGAGTCCACAGACCTCATCATGCTATTATGCCAGTGATGGTTCTTTAATAGATGACTTTTCCTTTCTTTATTTTACTTGTTTTGAATAGCTTTATTTTGGGGGATAATCTTCAAATGTCTCTTTAACTTGGTCTTTTTAGAAAATAGAGCATAAGACTTATTTTGTCATCACTCATACAGACTACATCATTAATTCCATCTTCTTTATTTGTAATAACACATTAAATTATTATATTAATCAAAAAAATTAAATAGTTTTATAAGCATCAACAATTAATGTTAACACCCAGCACTAAGAAATAAATGGTTAAACTGCAGTAATGTTCTTGTTTAGAAGTTCATAGAGGCAAATATGTTTCTAATAAATGTTTAACGGTCTTCATTAAGCTTTCAGAACATTAAAATCCATCTAAAATTGCTACAATAATTAGTCTTCTAAACAGCAGAGTGAGCGCAAGTAGGATTGATCACTTGCCCAGATTAAACAATGCAGCCTCCAACATTTTGATGACTCTCACTAAAAACAGAAGCCATCATCATATACCCTTTTATAGAGAAAACAATAATGTCAAGAGAATATCAATTCTTGGACACTCATTCTTTCAGACAATATCATATCAAGCAATAGATGAAATATTTCAGCCCAAGTACACATAGAAGATCAACACACTACTAGAAAAAAAGTATTTTTCTGGAGGTAACATAGCATGAAAAGCACAGAAATAAAATAATCTGAGCTGCCATTGTTAGAGTTGCAGTCACTTGGATGATTATGGGCTTTTGAAAGATGGACATATTTTGACTATTTCAATCATAGAAGATACGGTCAATTGAATTGTAGAAGGGCTAGAAATGGAGTTTCAGATTCCTCTGTTTTATTTTTACCAAACTATAGGAAGACAAAACCATTTATGACTTATCTTCAGTGTTTTGAGGTTATTTTATGGGCATTTGAGTTGCAAATTGTCTATTATCATCGAACTTAACTGAGGCTAAGATTGCAAAAAAGGTTTTGAATTTCATGTAGAAAAAGAGATAAAGTTGCAATCAAAACATCTTTTCCTGATATTGGCTATCTATTTCCTGAAGCAAAATGAATTTAAAAATCTCTCTTTGCTTAAACTGAACCAATGCCAATTAGTCCCAGCAGTAATAATGTAAGTTCATATGAGTTTTGAGACTGAGGTAATTTAAAAGAAAATATCAAAAGTCCAATGGATGCTGATAATATTCCTTCACTAATGACTTAGATGTGCACCGATGACTCTCAGGGAAATGGTGCAGAGTAGTTTTCTGAACCTACAATATATCATACAGAATGTTCTTCAATATATCACCCAACCTTATTTTCTACTGGGGTGTTTTTCAGTCTCTGCACTTTTCTGGATATTAAAATTTCATCCATCTGAAAAACTCAGCATCCTTTCTAAGAGATGTTTGCATTTCCTTTGGAACATTTTGTTATTTATGGCATCTTATGGCATTTAAACATTGGAATAATTGTCTTGAGAAATTCTTTCCAGTGGCTAAAAGGACTAGATTTTTACCCCCTATCATGAACAAATTAACCATCTCTTTGAAAACCAGGTAATGATTTTTTAAATGTGCAATTTAAAATTTCAAACCATATTACCATTTTCCTCCCAAAAGCTTCACTGTCAGTGACTTAGTAAAACCATCATTAATCACAAGATAAGCTACAGTCATGTGGTGATTGTAATTTGGTCCCACGGAACCAAAGACAAATGATATGGAATACTATTAGCAATGATAGCTTTAATGTAGACATTCATCATGGACTCAGGTTCACTTGATGTGACTTTGGGATAAAAACAGGGGAAATTGCCTAGCTGTTGAAAATTCTATTGCTATTAAATCATAATTTTGACAAAATTGTACAAAATAAGAGTGGCAGATTTTGTGTTTTCCATTTTTCACTCTTAAAAGACAAAATTGCAGGGGGCTTTGAAGAACACAGATGCAGTGTAATTAGAATAGTGAATCCTGATTAGTTCTTATCTATCTAATTGCTAATAATAGAATCTGAGGTTTAGGCAAGCTGGCTATTTATAGGAATCACAAGGCTGTTCCAGCCCCTCAGAACAAGTAGGCTGCTAACAGAATCTAAGAAGACACACACATACATACACACGTGTGCACATGTACCACACATGCACCCCCCCAATACACACACAGATTCTTTCATCAGTAAAATAGTTTATTGGTCATAAACTTTTGAATATACTGCACTATAAGCTCCTAAAGCAACAGAACACAATTTTTGGGAAGAGACCCTTGTTATGTACTTCAACTTGAGTACTACTCAGTGGTCACATTTAAGAAGATACTTACATTTGCAAAGACCTACTCATTATTATTAAATACTTCCCCTATAAGAAATCCCTAATGTGAACTGAATGCAGTATCAAAAGTAAGATTGCAGTTCACAACTGGAAATAAATAATGACTATGGCCTGCAGCCATCTCCTAAAGAATATATGAGTTGAGCTTCAATTCTTCGTGTGGAAAAAAAAAAAAAATCAACTCTGCTACTTTAGGAATAAATTCAGGCAATGCCACCATGTACTTTATTTCAGTTATTTTATTTCATTTATTTTGATTGTTTCTGCCACCCAGCCTACCTGTGTAGCTTGTTCAACTATGCCTGTCTCTGCTCCTATAAGTTTAGCTGTTTTCTTCCCTGTATCCTTTAGTTGAGTTATCCAATCACATTCCATGTTCCCAGGGAATCAAGGTAATTCTGTGGCACAGATGGAGTAGAACTGCTTTTAAACCATACGATATCTGCAGAGTCATATTTGAGGTCTGGCCCATCAAGTCCTCTGGTCTTTCAGAGTTGCATTCAGTGAAGGAAGTGAGAAGGACCCTAACATTTTATTTCCCTGAATATTTTTAAACATGTATATTTTTGTGGTTGAGAAAGTGTCTCAACATTTCAGTTGTGTTGATGCCATATAGAAATTTATCTCTTATTTTCTATGGATCTATCTATATTGCATAGTTTAATTTTATCTATACTTTGCCTGCTGATTTCTTACGTTGGAGGGAATATTCCTTAGTTTTGGGGAACCTTGAAGAATCAATGCTACATTTGCTTGAACATATGTCTTGCAATTGGCCCTATGATCAAGTTCTTAGCATCATGAAAAGGTGGTTTCAAACATCTAGACTACAAAAAAATATGAGCTTTTTATAAATTGATGAAAAATCCCTGTGGCAAAAGAAATTTGAAATTGAAGGTGCCTAATTTTGAATTCTCTTAAAGAATCTGTCCGTTGCAGTAACATAAAAGGCAGAAGGTTCTAGTGGTAAGTATAACAGCTTGGAGTCTAACTTCAGACTAATATAGACATGCCAGATTCTGTGAAATTGGAGAAAATATTTAATTTATACAGCAGATATTTGTAAGCATTATCTTATTTCGTTAGGGCTGCCATAACAAAGTACCACACACTGGGTGGCATAAGCAACAGAAATCTATTTCTCACAGTTCTGGAGACTAGAAGTCCAAGAGCGAAGTGTCAGCACAGTTGGCTCCTTCTGAGGTCTCTCCTTGGCTTGCAGATGGCCGCCTCCTGCTGTGGTCCCCACGTGGTCTTTCCTCCGTGCAGGAGCACCACTGGTATCTCTCTGTGTGTCCAAATTTTCTCTTCTGGAAGAACGCCAGTCAAATTGCACTAGGGCCCATCCTAATGGCCTCATTTTTAACCTATCACCTGTTGAAAGGCCTTATCTCCAAATATAGTCACATTCTGCAATACTAGGGGTTAGAGCTTCAACATATAAGTTGGTGGGTATCATAATTCAGCCTATAACATTCACCTTAATGCGGCACTGAGAAAACAGCACTGAATGAAATAGAGAAAAATCTCTGCCATCCTGGGGCTTATATCTTTCTACTTACTATCTGTAAATCCTCAATTTCCTCATCTGTGTAATAAACCTTACGGCTTGTCGCTGGCATTATGTTAGATCATGGTGGAGAGCAATTAAGATAGTTCCTAGCCCATAGCAAGTCTCAACAAATCATCATGAGAACTGTGATAATAAAACATGGTGATAAGCATAGAAAGGTCAGATTTGAAAAACCTTCACACACCCTCTCCTAAAATTTCAAATGAGTAGGTTGCCTTCAGGTTGCTGCCCAAGTGCTTTATTCATAGGCCCTATGCATTATTTCACAGTCTCACTAAATTATTTGCCTTCACTACTACTACGATTATAGGAGTCACTGAGTTTCTGTAAATGATATGAGGAAATTTCATCTAATTAGATACTTAAATTCCTCTTTGTTTCTTCTTGAAGGAAGTGTAAAGTGCTATTTGTTTAGTTGTAGTTTATTATGCTTAGGTCCAAGGTAGAATGGTACTGACCCCTTCTGGTTAACTCTATTACGAATTCCCGGGCAATGTATTTTCAATTTGTGGTATCTCAGTTCAAACAATTCCTTTCAACCTTGGTATCTTTGGTTACAAAAATCCTTCTTAAGAAGTTTTTCTCTTACTCCTTATGTATATCCACTTACTCAAAAAAAATATAATTTGTGTCTACCATGTACAGACAATGTTCTCAGTATTGCAGATACAGAAGTAAATAAAATAGATGAAAATCTCTAATTTCATGTCCCTTATATTTAAGTGTTGATTGGTAGACGTTTTTCTGTGGAAGATACTGCTCCACGTCTAAGCACTGTCAACCATCACTGTAATTTAGAAGACAGTATTGTAGTCTCCACTGCAAAATTGAATACAAACAACATACTTAACACTTTTTGTATAAACTTTCATCCTTGAATCATAATCTAAAAATAAGCACCATTGCAAATTTAGTTTTGTCCAGAATCATTTTGCTTTAGACGCTTGAACATGATAAAATTCCTTAAATGTACTCTCAGGAAATTATCAAGTTGCTTTATGCTAAATCTTAGCAAATATATCTCTTAAATATCACTTGTTTCTTAGTGCTGTTTAGGGCCATCCATGCCATTATTTTAGTTCAGTCAATTGTCATTTCTTATATGCATTACTGCAACGTTTCAGTCTTGATCTGTTAGAATAGATTATACACATCGCAGAAAAGATTTCAGTTTCAAAATTGTCAACTGACTTTCACTTCTCACTACCCCCATATCATACTATAGTTTTCAGCAGGCTAAATAAGAGGAACTTTCAGTTCCTCAAACATGACAATCTGCAACCCTAATACTAACTTTATTTCTCAAACAGAAAATTGCACTGGAATCCATTGGTGGATTTTTTTCTTTTCTTTTCTATTTTTGGTGGTGGCGGGGAGCGTTTTCTGGCGATCTTGTTTCTCTCACTAGACTCACTAAGCTGGGAGCTAATAAAGGTGGGTGGTGATCATGTTTTACTCATCTTTGTATGCTCAGTTTCTTTCATAGTTCCTTCTTCCTCCACTTTGGTTTATTTTAATAAGTCTTTGAGTCATATCTTGCATATCATATAATTTATTCTTTTCAAATGATTTCAGTCAATTCAATTATTTTTTTTATAAATGCATTAAGTCAATTATTGTGAAACCATAACAATAAATCCATTTTAGAACACATCATCACCCCAAAATGAACTGTATTGTTTGTGCGTGTGCACTATTTATCCTTCTTCCTCCCTACCTTCTCTCTGGGTAACCACTAATCTACCTGCTGTCTTTATAACTTCATCTTTTCTGTATATTTCATATCAATTGAATAATAAAACATGTAGTCCCTTGTGTTTGCACTTTTTCACTGAACATGTTTGTTTTCTTTCTTTGTTAATGTTGTTGTTGTTGTTGTTTTTAATTTTATTTACTTATTTGACAGAGAGAGCGTGAGTGAGCATGAGCAGGGCGGAGGGGCAGAGTGAGAGGGAGAAGCAGACTCCCTGCTGAGCAGGGAGCCTGATGCCAGGCTCCATCCCAGGACCCTGAGATCATGACCTGAGCCAAAGGCAGACTTTTAACTGACTGAACCACCCAGGGGCCCCTGAACATGTTTGTTTTCTTTCACTAAAATGTTTTTGGGGTTCATTCATGGCATCGCATATATCCATAATTTGTCCCCTTCTTTTCTGAATAGTATTTTATTATATATATTTGGATTATCATATATATAATAGACTGCATATAGATATATAAAAATATAGAGAGAGGATATGTATAAAATCACTTCTGCCAGTCTCTGTTTAGTCAAGGATGTCTTCATTTCTTCTTTACTTATGAAGGATAGTTTTATAAGATATAGAATTCTTGGTTGATAGTCTTTTTCTGTCAAAACTTGAATACATATTCCTACTGCCCTTTGGCCCCCATGGTTTCAGATGGGTCATCTGCTGATCTTATGGAGACTCCTTCTACATGATAAGCAATTTTTCTCTTTATGCCTTCAAGCTTTTCTCTTCATCTTTAGAGAGTTTCATTAGGTTGACCTAGAAGTTTCTAGGTGGGGATCTCTTTGAGGTATTTCTACTTGGAGTTTGTTGAATTTCTCATATGTTTAGCTTAAATGTTTTTTATTAAATTGGGGAATATTTCATCCATTATTTATTTTTTTTTTAGATTTTATATATTTATTTGAGAGAGGGAGAGAGCAAGTAAGAGGGAGAGGTAGAATCTGAAGCAGACTCTGCACTGAGCACAGAGTCTGACATGGGGCTGGGTCCGAGAGATCATTACTTGAGCCGAAACCAAGAGTTGGATGCTTAACTGACTGAACCACGCAGGCACCACTTTTTTTTTTTTTCTTAACATTTTATTTACATTATTTCTTCAAATATTGTTTCCTGTTGATTTACCACTATACTTTTCTGGTTCCTTCTTTATTCATATGTGCATGCTTGATATTGTCCCTCTCATCTTTAAACTCTATTCATTTTTCTTAATTCATTTGTTTTTTTTGTTCCTTAGTTTGGATTATCTCCCTCAATCTATGTTCAAGTTCATTAGTTATGTTTTTCTTCCAGCTTAAATCCATTGTTGTATCCCTCTAGTAAATTTTTCATCTCAGTTATAGTACTATGCAGCTTCAGAATTTCTATTTTATCCTTTATTATTATTATAATGAAATCATTATTGTTTACAGTCATAATTATTGTTTTATTATTATTATTTCTATCTTTCTATGAAATTCCCTATTTGTTGAGACATAGTTGCCATACTTTCTGTAAGTTTTGTGTGCATAGTTTCATTTCACTGAGCATTTTGAGCACAAGACACAGCTATATGATGTCTTTGTGCAATCTACTTTAAATATAAAGGCACAGATGGTTAAAATTAAAGAGAGGGATAGCACCAATCAAAAGAAAGCTGGAGTAACATATTAATTTTATAGAAAGCAGACTTAAGAACAGGGGACATTTTCATGGATAAAGGGGCATTACATGATAAAGAAATCTATTCCTCAAGAAAACATAACAAACCTTAATGTCTATGCACTTAACAACAAAACATTAAAATACATGAGGCAAAAACTGACAGAACTGCAAGGAGAAACAAACTAATCTGCTTTAATAATTAGAAACTTTAACACCTCTCTGTCAGTAATTGACCTGCTGATAGGTCAAGCAGGCAGGAAATCAATAAAGATATAGATGAACTGAACTGCACAAATCAATCAACTTTATCCAATTGACATTTATGGAATACTGCATCCAGCAACAGCAGAATACACATTTTTGTCAAGGTCACTTGGAACGTTTGTCAATGCAGAACACATTTTGGGCCAGATGACCCACCTTAACAAATTAAAAAAATTGAAACCCTACAAAGCATATTCTCAGATCACACTGGAATTAAGGTAGAGATAAATAGCATAAAGATAGCTGGAATATCCCTAAATATTTGGAAGTAAAAAAAAAATACACTTCTCTGTAGTACATGGTCCAAAAAGAAATCTCAAGAGAAATTTTTAAAAAAATGTTTTGATTTAAATTAAATAAAAATACATGCTACCAAAAATTGTGGGATGCAGCAAAAGCAATGCATAGAGGGACATGTATAGCATTAATGCATATATTAGATAGAAAGATCTAAAATCAATAACCTAAACTTCCACCTTAGAAATGTACAGAAAGAAATGCAGATTAACTCTACAACAAGCGGAAGAAAGGAAATAATAAAAATTAGAGCTAAAACAAGAAAACAATAGAGAACAGCAACAAACTAAAAGCTGGTTATTTGAAAAAAAAATCAGTGAAACTGGAAAACATCCTAGACATGTTAAGCAAGCAAGAAAGAGAAGACACAAACTACAAATATTAGAAATGAAAGAGGAGTCATTCTGACTAAGCTCATATTTGTAGGATTGACTCCATGATTGATTGATTACATGACCAAGTGAGATTTATGCCAACTATGCAAGCCTGACTCAACATTAAAAAAATCAATAAAAGTAATAAACCATATCTATATGCTAAAAAAGGAACATCATATGATCATTTCAACTGACTCACAAAAAGTATTTGACAAAATCCAACATGCATTCAGGATAAAAATTCTAGCTAACTAGTAATAGAGTGGAACTTCCCTGACTTAATAATGAACATCTACAAACAATATAAAGCTGGCTGTTCTGTATCGTTTTCACGTCTTCAAGTTCCCTTTTTCCAGGCTGCACATTCTGGCATCAGCTCGCTTGAGGACTCCATCGGCCTTCTCCCGTGCAAGGCGCCACCCGTCGGGATTTCGGGTCACTTCTTCCATCCGCGGGCACATGTGGCGTTTCTGAACCAAGACTTCGCAAACTGATCTCTCCCCAGTAAGGAGTTGAGCACATTAGCAACAATGTACATTATTAATTTCAGATTTTCATTTTCATGTTTAATTATGTAAATATTATCTGATGTTTGGAGCTTGCGTATACAGAATGTAAACATAGTTCTTGTATTTGTTCTAATTCTAGTTCTTTTGCTGTACAGCCTTAGATGTGCAATGCGGACATTATCTACCTGTGTATGGTAACCTTGCATCACGGAACTCTTAGTGAACGAGGTAAACATAATAAAGGTACAACCAGTGCATCAAAAAAAAAAAAAAATGGTGAGAGACTAGACATTTTTTCCTCCTGAGATCAGGAACAAGGCAAGGATGTCCTCTGTCACCAGTCCAATGCAACATTATGCTAGAAATCTAGATAGTATAATAAGAAAAACAAAGTATACATGAGTTGCAAAGAAAATGTAAAACTGTTTTTATATACAGATGACATGATTGACTATGTAGATAACACAAAAGAATCTACATAAAACCTCCTAGAATTAATAAATAAGTATTATGAGTTTGCAGTATACAAGATCAATATAAATATTAAAAGGTCAATAGCTTTCCTATATGCCAGTAAAAGAAAACTACTGGAATTTTTAATTAAAAAGTACCATTTATAATAACATCCTCCAAATGAAGTATTTAGGTATAAATTTAGCAAAATATCAACCATAGTTTATGTGCACTAAACTAAAAAACAGATAAAAGAAATCAGAGATCTAAATAGATGGATTGAAATTATGTGTTTATAATCTATATTTTTAAGATGTCAGTTCTTCTCAATATACAAATTCAACACAGTACTTATTATAATCTCAGCAAGCTACTTTGTTGATATTGACAAATTAATTCTAAAAGCTATACAGAGGGACGCCTGGGTGGCTCAGTCGTTAAGCATCTGCCTTTGGCTCAGGTCATGATCCCAGGGTCCTGGGATCAAGCCCCGCATCGGGCTCCCTGCTCAGTGGAAAGCCTGCTTCTCCCTCTCCCACTCCCCCTGCTTGTGTTCTCTCTCTCTCGCTGTGTCTCTCTCTGTCAGATAAATAAATAAAATCTTTAAAAAAAAAATAAAATAAAAGCTATACAGAAAAGCAAAGGACTTCACATAGCCAACACAAGCCTGAGAAGAACAAAATTGGAGGACTCACACTACCCTATTTCAATATTTACTATAAAGTTATGGTAATCAAGGCAGCATCATGTTGGTGAAAGAACAGATATATAGATTAGTGGAACAGAATAAAGAGCCCAGAAATAGATCCACAAAATGCAGTCAACTGATTTTTGATGAAGGCACAAAAGCAATTTAAAGGAGAAAGGAAAGTCTTTTCACCAAATGATGGTAGAACAATTGGATGTCTGCTTGCAAAAATATGAGCTTAGGCCTATGCCTTACATATTACACAAATATGTCAAAATTGATTATAGAACTAGATGAAATGGAAAAATATAAAAGCTGTAGAAGAAAATAGGAAAAAAAAACCTGTGATTTGGTTTGGTAATGAGTTTTTAGACATGACACCAATATCATAATCCATGATAAAAACAGATTATACTTTATTAAAATTAAAAATACACTGTTAAGAGAATTAAAAAAAAAAAAACTCTGACCAGGAAAAATATTTACAAAATCCACAATTAATGAGGATACAAAGAAATCATAACTCAATAGTAAGAAAATAAAGAATTTGCATTGGTTTCTTGTTTTTATTGTAACAAATTACCACAAATTTCATGGCTTAGTACTACACAAATTTATTATCTTAAGTTCTTCATGTCAAAAGTTCAAAAAGAATTAGCAGGTATGCTCCTTGGGAAGATGTATGGTAGAATCTCTTACTTGGCCTTGTCTACCTTCTAAAGGCTGACCCTGGTCCCAAGTCACTCCAACCTTTGCTTCCATCATCACAACTCTCTCTTTGACTCTGATTCTCCTGCTTCCCCTTTTTAAGGTCCCCTGAGAGTACAATGAGCATATCCAGATAATCCAGGTTAATCTTTCCATCTCAAGAATCTTAATTTGATCACATATATAAAGTCCTTTTTTTTCTATTGAATGTAATATAGTTCCAGGGATTTGGATGTTGACAGATTTCAGGGTGGGGAGGCTTTATTCTTTTTATCACAAAATCCAACTACAAAAGGTGAAAAGATTTGAGTAGACACCTTACTAAAAAAAAGATATACAGATAGCATATAAACATATGAAGAGACCCTCAACATTATTTGTATTAAAGAAGGGCAAATAAAAGCAGCAATAAGATAGTACTACACACCTGTTAGAATGGCTGAAAGCCTGTAAACCTGACACCACCGACTGCTGGTGAGGATGTGTAGTGACAGCAACTCTCATGTACTGCTGGTGGGCTGCAAAATGGCACAGCTATTTTGAAGACAGTGTGACAGTTTCTTACAAAGCTAAACATAGTCTTACCATAGCAATTACACTCTTAGATATTTATCCAACTGATTTGAAAATGTATATGCACACAAAAACCTACATGTGGGTTTTTATAGCAGCTATTTCATAATTGCCCAGCCTGAAAGCACCCAAGACATCTTTCAATAGTTAAATTAAAACAAACTCCATGACAAATTATGAAATACTGAGATACTATCCGGTGATCAAAAGGAATGAGTTATCAAGACATGCAAAGGCATAGATAAATCCTAAAGGCTTAACTTCCAAATGAAAAAAGACAGTTTGAAAAGGCAAAACGATAGAAAAGATAAACAATTTAGTGGTTTCTTTTAATTTTTTGGTCAGGCTTTTGTCAACCCCAACTGTACTAACAGTACTAGATGATGTTATTAGCAAAATCCTACTGTTTTCAGTATTTCTTGGGAATAAGGTTTTTTTTGTTTTTGTTTTTTTTGTTGTTATTGTTTTGGGGGTTTGTTTGTTTGTTTGTTTGTTTGTTTTGAGAGCTGAGTCCCAAGTTAAATCAGATAGCTACAAAGCTCTGGAAATAGAGATTTTCCAGAAAGCTTTTTTATTTTTTCAAACTATAGACCATGTTCTGGGATGGGGTTTTCAAGGGCTTCAAAAGATACAAGTCATCTCTATTGGCTTTAAGTCTATTGGCTTTCATACCTACCATGCCAGTGAGCTGGGGAGTGAGGGAGAATGAGGATGGCTCTAAGTCAAAATGATATAGTCATGCTATTCTTACTAATGTCCACCAATATTTCATGAGCAGACGCTTTCCATTTATTCTGTGACTTTGGTTAATTTCCAGAATTCTAAAATGCTTTTTAAAAAAATTGTTTTCTCAGTATTTTCATTGCTTTTTTGGGAGAACAGTTTCACTGAGGTCCTTAACCCCTCATTCCAGAAGACAGTATCTCACAAGCATTGATCTTCATTGATCTTGATGCTCTCTCTCTCTCTCTCTCTCTCTGTGTGTGTGTGTATATATATATATATATATATATATATATATATATATATATATATATATATAATGGAGTAGAATAATGAATGCAGCGGGACAGTACTGGTATAGTAAATTTTAGTCAGATTCTGGGGATGGGGAGCAGTTACGTGCCAATATTAAAGGTTGAGATTTTTGTCCCATAAGTAAGGGAAAATCTTTCAACCTTTTGAATAGAGGAACAATCTGAAAAATAAAATTTGTGAAAATGTATTCTGACAACTATAGAGAACCATGGAAGAATGCTTTGGTAAAGAGAGGCAGGTTGGGAAGTGTTTAAAAATATCTGGCAATAAAATGAAAAGTCATGAGTTAGTGGGATCAATAGAAATGTAAAGAATTACAAGAAACATTTTTTTAAGGAATACTTAATGGAAGTTTGAGGTTAATGAATAAGGAAGACTAAAAGCTAAAATCTGAAATGTTTTTAAGTTTTTAAGTTTGAGTTTGGAGAAATCGATCCATTGACATAAATAAGAGGTTAGTGTTAAGAAGATGAAAATTAATTGAAGAGTTTGAGTTTAAATATTGATGGAATATGCAAGATGAAATTTCCAGACCAAAAGTTGGAAACATGCAGCTTAGAATTCAGTTTAGAGGTTACAGTTTGCTAAAAAAAATTTGCAGATAAATAGATGTGTAAGATTTGAAGCTGTGAGAAAAGAGCATTTCTAAAAAAGAGACACGATATTTATAAAGGACTTTGTAACATACAAAAAACCCCACAGTTTTGAAGGTGGAAATAGAGTCTGTGAAGATAGAAATTGTTGATAATTTGCAGTGCTCTGTCAAAGATATGATGGTTTCGGGCACCTGGGTAGCTCAGTTAGTTAAGCGACTGCCCTCTGCTCGGGTCATGATCCCGGAGTCCCGAGATCAAGTCCCACATCGGGCTCCCTGCTCAGCGGGGAGTCTGCTTCTCCCTCTCCCGCTCCCCCCTCTTGTGCTCTCTCTCTCTCACTCTCTCTCTCAAATAAATAAATAATCTTTAAAAGAAAAAAAGGTATGATGGTTTCTTGGGAGGGTAACATGTTAGAACATGTTTACTACAGTTGAACCCAGGAAAAAAATACTTGGATAAACAAAGTGGGAGAAAAGAGTACAAGAGAAAGGACACAATTTTTAGAATTTATGCAGTTTTAAAAACACCCTAGTGTTACCTTGGATTGGAACATGCGGTGGTGGGGAGGGGAGGACCCTTTAATGGCAAAACTGATGAAGTCCAAATCATGCCTGGAGTTTAATTAATAATTAATCATAATAATAGTAACAAAAGTATTGCTTTGTCTCTCTAATAGGTAATTACCCATCTGCTATGAAGAACAAAACCGTAAATAGAACCAAGACAGTGTTGATGTGTCAAAGAACTACTTGGTTTTAACAAATTTAAGACATAGCTTTTTATTTGAGTTCCCATATTCGATTCTCATTGGGTGGAAATGTGACATATAGTCAAGGAAGAATTGAAATTACTTCAGCGCTGAAGAATCAGAGCTAAATATTTATTTCATAGGGCACAGTTAAAGTTTTTGATAGACCTCTGTAGAATGAAGTAGTCACTTTATAAGTATTTCTTTTTTATTTTGTAATCGTAGTGACACTGAATATACATTTCTGACTTGTAATGATGGAGCACAAGCTAATAATTTTACTAGAGAAGCATTATTTTTAATCTTGTCATTAGTTCTACAACTAGAATCAAAACATATAATCACATCCATACTTGGTTTGATTCCATTTTAAATCAAGTTAATAAAATACAAAATACTTTTTTTATTCACACTTTGCTGTCAATTGAATCTGCTTTAATTTTTCATTAAAATATGTGTGGCTTTTATAGTTTATTGCTTTATTGTAGAAAAGACACTTCCAGGGCACCTGGGGGGCTCAGTCTTTAAGCATCTGACTTCGGCTCAGGTCATGACCCCAGGGTCCTGGGATCGAGACCCGCATCAGGCTCCTTGCTCCGCGGGGAATCTGCTTCTCCCTCTCCCACTCCCACTGCTTGTGTTTCCTCTCTCGCTGTGTCTCTCTCTGTCAAATAAATAAATAAAATCTTAAAAGAAAAGAAAAGATACTTCCTCCCAAGCAGTGCAAAGTGTTAATGTTACTGAACCAACAAACTATTCCCAAGTTCTGACTCATGTAATTCAATATAAACTCTGTTCCATTACCTCATCAACATGCCATCTTATGTGTTTAGGAAACAATATTATCAATAACATTGACATCAACTTTAAAATTACATGTCAGATATTCTCTTTCCCTTACTACATTATCTGAAGAAGATCTACCTGATACAGCTCATGTTCTCCTTTATTTATTTTTCCCAAATAAACAAATAGTGAACAATGTTTATTTCATTGATTCCATTTGTTGTTTACTATCTTCTTAACTTCCCTTTAAAATAAATCTTCACAAATTGTTGACTTCAGAGGAATTATAATATCATCCCTGAAACTTTTATTACTTAACAGTAATAAAAAGAACTAAAGATAGATTCATACATATATGTCCTTTTTGTTTTTAAATTTTTGAGATACAATTTCTGGAATTTGTATTTTTACAATTTGCTAAATATACAGTACAAAAATAGCCTGTTTCTGTGGAGAAAACCTCTGCCAAGGACTTTTTGTTTTATCTTTATGATGAATGCAGATTCTCCATTAAAAAGCAAATTTTTCATTTCAAATGTTGAATAACTTAAAATAACCCAGTTGGTTAAAATTAGATGCTGAGGAAGGAAAAAGACACACACACACATGTGAATATTTTCTGGTTCTATAGCAGTTTTGCTTGATTGCAAAATAAAACTGTGTTAATCACTTAACATATAAAAAGCCAAATGAGTCTTGATATTCATGTTGATCTGAGTAATGCTACATTCTTCACAAATGCAAAGTATTAAACACACTTTTTTGATAACATTACTGCATATTAAATTAAGCCAGCCTTATTTTTAGACAATGGAAAAAATTACTTAGCAGTATGACTGAGCTTTCTTCCCACTACAATTGTACTCATTTTCTTATTTTAGTCCATATACTGCTTATATTAAAAGATGTCATTTGTAAATTCAGGGGATAATTTCATCCAAGGGGTATAAGTTCTCCAGATATTTGTGTTAGACTTAACTATAGCTCTCCCATTACATTACCTACCTAGTTATTTTACTTAAGCTTTTGGTTTCCCACTCATTGAAGGGAAATTTTCCATAAAACCTAACGTATAACTCACAGCTAAAAATATCGATTTCTTTAAAAATATTTATTGTATTACTAATGAAGCCAGGTCTTTAATAGAACAAACAAACAAACAAAAAAACCCATAATGACTGGGTTATTTAATGGGTGGAAAATAAACTGTCAACTTCAAATCAACTGGATACTGTGATAGATCTGTATTTTTCAAAGTTTGATCCATGGATGAACTTCATTCAGAACCACCTGAAGGTGTTTGCTAAAAATGATTGCTGTGGCCTTATACTAGATCTCATAAATCAGAGTGACTAAATTTAAAACAGCTACCAAGAATACTGTTGTATGCATGGAAGCGTGAGAATCACTGGGTTAGAAGACAAGCCAGATTATAGATGTTCTGTATTTAAGTCAGTTCTCTCTAGTAGGCATTTGTAATTGATTTGACAATATTCTTCTTTAATGAAACTCCACAGAAGGCTAGTTGTGCTGTATTTAGTTACCTCTCCAAGCTCCGATACATCCAGTGCTCAATCCCTTGCACTAATCCCATTTCATTACAATATTCTCAATGACATTTGTTTGCAGATTATTGGAATATATCTCAAATAGTCCATTGAATGATTTTTTCTATTTTTAAGTGTTTTTAAAGAGCAGCACTTTATTTTGACTACATTCTTTCAAGATTTGTTTCATAAAACCAAGAATATTTAAAATATATTTTTATTTTCCATTTTTTAATATTTATTTATTATTTATTTATTTATTTGTTTATTTTAGAGAGAGAAAAAGAGCACATGAGCAGCATGGGAGGGGCACTAGGAGAGGGAGATGAAAAATCCCAAGCAGACTCCACACCCAGCACAGAGCTCAACAAGGGGCTCTATCTCAGGACCCTGAGATCATGACCTGAGCTGCAATCAAGAGTTGTTCGCTTAACCAACTGAGCCACCCAGCTGCGCCTTATTTATTTTTTCTAAGTGATGGCAACAAAGCATTAAACCAAGCATGGAACCCCATGAGATTTTACTTGGTTTCATGTCCATAAAGCTGTCTCTGCGAAGGGAATATTCATATGAATTTTACTTAGTAGATAGCCAAAATATTGCTTGACAAAATTAAAAAAAAAAAAAGAAAATGAAGATTTCTTGTTTAAGAACGAGCTATTTATCTGCTTATTCCTTATGGTTATCTGAAATCTGAAAATTTTAAATAAAAGTAAGCCTGAAGTTATATAATGTCATCCTGAGGTGGTATTAATTTTAGAGAACTATTTCTTGATAAAGTCAAGACACTTGATTTCTTCAATTGATTTCTTCTTTTTAAGTGAATTCCCCATCTTTTCAACCTCATTTTACTCACGTCCAAACCATGGTAATCAAAATAAATCTAGGCTTATAGAATACTGCTCCTGTATAATAAATATTTAATTTGGCAGGAAATAGAAACAATAGAAGATGCCCAGGTAGGTCTTTGGCATCCAGTTAGGGTAGAGCTAAATATCTCAGGCGTGATATGCAATCTTTTAATGAAAATCAAACAAATATTTGTAAAACTAGAATACTAATGCAAGAGAACCAGAAGAGGTAGTCAGCACATAGTTTCCTACTTTTCACTTCTTTTGCCACTGTAAACACATTTTTAAAATTCCAGTGTTTCTAAACACGCACTCCTCTCATATGTTGCACATGGAGATATTTTAAATAACTATGTAGTATGGGTAAAACAGAATCCTTTAAGATCTCTGCCAGCTGGCACTGAAATGAACCTTCAAAATCATTGTTTTCCCTTTTCTGAAGGACTCCCTGAGGATTACATTGAAAACAATTCTGCCTTGCTGTCTAACAAAGTTCATGCATCAACTCCAACCTACAGTGACACAGAATTCCTGCAGTCTATTAGCCTGAATGATACATAATGTATGCTCAGAACACAACTTCAGCATTCATGTTCTATATATACATGGATGTTGAGATTTAGATCTTACTGACATTTACCAATGTAAGCTATAATGGAGAAGTTTAAGAAAATATACCTAATGCACATTACTAAATGTATGAATGCAGGTAATAAAATTACAACTCAGTAGTTCAAACATTTGCATCAAGACTAACTGTGCCACACTGTGTTTTGTTTTAGAAAGAAAGTGGACACCATATTGTGATATTTAAAGTATTCTACTGCGGCACCTGGGTGGTTCAGTCGTTAAGCGTCTGTCTTCGGTTCAGGTCATGATCCCGGGGTCCTGGGATCGAGCCCCACATCGGGCTCCCTGCTTCTCCCTCTCCCACTCCCCCTGCTTGTGTTCCTGCTCTCGCTATCTCTCTCTCTCTGCCGAATAAATAAATAAAATCTTTAAAAAAAATATTCTACTCAAAACACTTGCTCTTGCTCTTTTTTGCCTTATATTCTCAACTTGATATATCCCCTTTCATTATGTCTTGATTGCCATATTTTAGCTTGATATTATCTCATAAATAATCCCTCAGTTCTCAGATAAGTTTTGTTTGTGCTATTGATAAAATCATTTTTAAAATTATGTACCCCTTTGAGCATATTTAGTTTCCAGTCAAAAATCTTCCTTTATATGTTTAATGTTTAAACAGAGGCAAAAATGCAATTTCCAGAATATTGAAAATATTGCCATCTTCAAACAAAACTGCTAATGTTACTTTTTTAAATTGAGCCAATTAAATCTAAATACCAAAGTATTTTGTTAGCTACTATCATCCATTTTTGCACATACATAAATGAACTCTTCTTTACCAGATAGGATATTTATATTGTATCTTTTCTTCCTATTTTTCCATTTCAAATTCTCCCACCTAATTTTATGCAAATATCATATAGCATATCATTTAAAATATATAACTGATTACCGAAGCATGCAGGAGTTTAAGTATAATCCTTAAAGATGTTAATTTTTTATGACCGTAAGTCTCTAAGGGTTATAATTTTCGCTCTTGATTGATTATTATTATAATTAGAATTAGTACACAATTGATCAAAGCATCATTAGTATATTACAATTTTTGATAATAGTAGATGGGACTGTGTTTTGGTTATAATCCATCCATGCTTTCATTGATGAGGTTTACTCATTGTTTAAATAAGAAATGATTCAACATTATGTATAATACTATTTTTTAAATTTTATGGGCATAAGCACTGAGAAGTCTAATATATATGTACTATTATATTAGACTGTATATATATTATATATATAAATTGTTACAGCAGCGTCACAGGTATAACTTCCTTTTGGATTGTGTTAGAAAAGTCATATAGTGAAAAGTCAGCAAAAATTAATTTTAATGATCTATCAGCTGGCAACCTGAATAGGTCCTCCGTTTTCAAGTTAAGACATCACCTGATTGCAAAAGGATCCTCATTGTTCAATGTCCATTTAAATGTCATGTCTTACTGGAAACTTTCTCTGACTTCTCAGACTTAGCAATTTTTTCTGTTCTTCTATGCTATCGCCTTGCTCTATCTCCATCAGCACATATATGTTGTCTGAAAAATAATCTATACTCCTGTTTAATTATTGAACTTCTTAAATATAAGAACAATATATGCTTCTTATTTATTTACATATTTTGAATGAATAAAATAATAAATGAATATAAACCTATTTTATTATACACATTTATAACAGTGGATGCATGATATATAAAGAAGTTTAATTCCATGATAACACCCTTGAAGTTGTTTCTTGCTTTCTAAAATAATATTTATTCAACAATAAAATCTACCATATATATTCTTCATTATTATATGCTGCTGAGTTGAGATGTATAACTGAACTGTGGAAGTCATTTATTAGAAATGGCTTCTGATTTTAATTGAAAAGCAGTGTAACACAAATTCATTGGATAGCAGCATGTTATGATTGATTTAATAGTTTGGAGGTCAGACGGATTTTCTTTCATTGACTATCTGGGTAACCCTGGGCAAATTACTTAATCTCCCTTATGTTTCAGTTTCTTCATCTGTAAAACGGCAATAATAGAACCACCCACTATATCAGTTTGTTTTAAACAGTAAAGGGGATTATAAAAAATTAAGTCATCAGTTTGTGTCTGCCTACCATAGTTTAAGTCTCTAGTAAATATCTTAATCAGCTCAGGCAGCCAGAACAAAATACCATAGACTGGTTGGCTTAAACAACAGACATTTATTTCTCACAGTCTAGAGGCTGGGAAGTCCAAATTCAACGTGCTAGACAAATCTGTTCCTGGTGAGAGCCCTCTTCCTGGCTTGCTTATATGGCTGCTTTACTTTGTATCCTCACATGACAGAGAGACCGAGAGCACTCTTGTTTCTTTCTCTTCATACAATGGCACTAATCCTATCATGGAGTCCATCCTCATAACTTCATTTAGAACTAATTACCTCACAAAGGCCCCAACTCTAAATACAAGCCCTCAGAGGGTTAGAACTTCAACATATGAATTTGGGGAGGACACAAACATTCAGTCCACAACAGTAAATCACATGTATTCTACTTCTATTACTTTTACTCTTCCCGCCACCAGCCCCCCTATAACTAGCACAGTAGTACTTCTTTGTTTTAACTAATGTATGAGGCCAATATTTTAAGCACAAATATAGCACAATGTAATGTATTTGTGGCTAGAGAACATGTATGCAAAAAGAAATACAATAAAATTCTACATGTGGTGCATACGGTGAATACCAAGTAGTGGTATAAATCGTAAGAGCATTTACAGTTAAAGGTGGGTTCAGTGAGTGAAAACTTGAGTGAACAGATGAGCTGGGGCTTGAGATAAATGTGAAAATATGGCTTTGCATTTAATATCTGGGACTGTTCTCCATGCAATCACATCTTTTGAAATCTTAATGTAAATTGGCATAAATGTTGTAATGATATCCTCTTTGCAGGGCTGATGGTTTCTGGGGAAAGCGCAATGGGCAAAAGTCTCTTCCTTCCTTCCTTCCTTCCTTCCTTCCTTCCTTCCTTTCTTCTTTCTTTCTCTTCCTTTCTTTTACTAAATGTGATTTATGAAGGTGGGTTCATGGGCCTGGACTCAGGACATGTATATGAGTGCATGCACCTGTGTGCATGAGAGTGCGTTTGGCTAATAGAGTGTTATGTCATGAGTAACAAAGGCTCAGTTCTATTCTCTCACTTTATTTGAAATTCACCATTTATTTACTGCAGAAAGAGCTAAAAAAAAAAAAAAAAGGAAAGATGTATAAGTTCTGTGAACTCTATTAGAGCAGTAATTTTTTTTTTGTTCCCTAACATAACCTCAGATTCTGGGAGAATATCTGGCATATAAGCAGCTTTCAATAAATATCTGTTGAATTAATTAATGATTATGTAATATTTTGTGTGCTTTACATGTAGCTTGCCAAGCTTTTAAACTATCCAATTTATGGGCTAAAGACCTATGTCCAGAACTAACTGAGGAGATGTCTCTAAATAACCCATTCTTTAATTGATTTACGCATTTTCATCCATTCGTTACTAAGCTCCTACAATGATAATGCTACTTTTGTGAATAATTACCATATTTTTAGTTATTCACTAAAAATAACCTATTTTTATTATATGAATAAATGGTATACAACTCAATCATGTTAGATGAATTGCAACAGGTAAAAAAGAGCATTTAATTTTCAATACTCAATCTTTCTCCATTATTCTTTTTTTTTTAATTTTATTATGTTATGTTAATCCCACCATACATTACATCATTAGTTTTTGATGTAGTGTTCCATGACTCATTGTTTGCGTATAACACCCAGTGCTCCATTCAGTACGTGCCCTCTTTAATACCCATCACCAGGCTAACCCATCCCCCCACTCCCCTCCCCTCTAGAACCCTCATTTTGTTTCTCAGAGTCCATAGTCTCTCATGGTTCGTCTCTCCCTCCGATTCCCCCCCTTTTTTCCCTTCCTACTATCTTCCTCTTCTTTTTTTTTTTTTAACATATAATGTATTATTTGTTTCAGAGGTACAGGTCTGTGATTCAACAGTCTTACACAATTCACAGCGTTCACTCTGGCACAAACCATTATTCTTTTTTTTTTTTTTTAAAGATTTTATTTATTTGACAGAGAGAGAGATAGCGAGAGCAGGAACACAAGCAGGGGGAGTGGGAGAGGGAGAAGCAGGCTTCCCGCCGAGCAGGGAGCCTGATGTGGGACTCGATCCCAGGACCCTGGGATCATGACCTAAGCTGAAGGCAGACGTTTAACGACTGAGCCACCCAGGCGCCCACAAACCATTATTCTTAACAAGGATTCATCACAGTATGAATTAAATCAGTTAGCAACAACATTATTATCACTATGTATACATAAAATTTTCAGAGGATCCTCTAGGTTCATTTGAGACATAAAAAGAACCTAAGAAATCTATATTCTTGATTTAAGAAAGCCCTAGGTCCATCCTGAGATGGTACAAATTCAACAATAAGTAGTGAAATCTCCCTTTGCTTATGATTCTAGGTCACCTCTTTACAAAATCATATACCTAGTTTGGATACAAATTGATACCTTAGTTGTACATTGTTCGAAGATCATGAGTAAGAATCAAGAAGTTCATCCCTTAGAGGAATAAGTATTGCCTTGTTGTTTAAAATGTTCATAAAGAATAACTTAAATCCAGTAAAGTATACATTTGATTGGCACCTGGACACTTAAAACGATATACAAAATAACTTGCAAAACCCCAGAAGCCCCACCCACCACTTCCCAAAAGTAATCAGTATTCTGTTATCTATTGCAATACATTGGTTTTGCCTGCTTTTAAATTCATATGAGTGGAATTGGAATCATACAATTTGTATTATTTCATATCTAGCTTCTTTCATCCAAAGTTGTGTCTCTTAGATGAATCCATGTTGTAAATAGAATTGCTTTTTTATTTTGTATTGCTGTATAATGCAGGATTCCCCTACTATCCAGAAGTAAAGGGATCCTATGAAAATCTGTAAGCTGAAATAGCATAAAGCAAAGAAGCAACTACCATTAATTTATATGGAAAAAATTTTAAGCTATCGCTGACTACTCCCCTCCCCCAAAATAAACCCTCTTTTAAGCTTTTCTGATCTGCTAACGGATGCACAGAGTAAATCTAGATAAAGCACAGATGCTCACAGATACTAATACTAAGATGCTGAGCCCAGCTCCAGGAAGAAGGAGCTTGGTGGGGCCACTCTTGCTGCTCAGGATGTACATTTACTCTACAGCTCGCTACAAAACGCTGAAAGCTATTTTCATAAAAGTGAAAATCCTCTTCAGATTTCTTTGAGTTCCTGAAAACAGATACTATTGTACATCTTTCATGAAAGTGAAGTGGCGTATGTTCCCCCCCCCTTTCAAATGTGGGGAATACCTGTATTTCATTGTATTAATACACCACAACTTATGTATTTATCTTATATTGTGAGATATTTACATTTTTTTATCTTGGGGTATTATAAATAGTTAGTAGGAACATTTTGGTACATAGTCATTTTGTTTTGCTTTTGTACACACTGAATACTTCCTCTGTTTCTCCCTAGGCTTCTAATTCTAAGATCATTAAGGAGGCATTTGTTTAACTTTAGAAACTACTACCAAGTAGTTTTCTAAAGTGGTATGCTAATGTGCGTTCCCACCATCCATGTACCAGAGTTCCAGGTTGTGCCACATCTTTAACAACACTTGCAGTTATAAGTTTAGCCAGTATTATGATTACATATTAATATCACATGCAGTTTAAGTTTGCATTTCTCAGATGAATAATAATGATGAAAATTTCTACATATGTTTATCAGCCATAAATATTCCTCTATTGATAAGTGCTGTTCATGTCCTTTGCTAACTTTATTTTTTTTTTAATATTTTATTTGTTTATTTGACAGAGAGAGAGAGAGAGAGAGATCACAAGTAGGCAGAGTGTCAGGCAGAGGGAGAGGGAGAAGCAGACTCCCCGCTGAGCAGAGAGCCCTACAGGGAGCTCCACCAGGCCCCTGGGATCATGAACCAAGTCAAAGGCAGATGCTTAACTGACTGAGCCACCCAGGCACCCTTCCTTTGCTAAATTTAAAATATGGTTCCCTATTGTTATATTATTCAAGTATTGCTAATTTTTGGATAGAAGACTTTTTTTTTTTTTTTTTTTGGCTATAGTGTTGCAAATATTCCCTGTCAGTCTGGCTTGCCTTTCACTCTTTTAAGGATTTGCTTTGGTGAACAAAAGTACTAAGTTTAATTCTGAAATCCAATTTATCAGCTTTTTTTGTTTTTGTGTGCCCTAGTTACTAATCGTGGCCAACTCCAAGGTGATGAAGATATTTTTCTATGTTTCTTCTAGAAACTATTGTTTCACTTTCATGAGATGCTATGGCTCCACCTTGAATTAATTTTGTAAATGGTGTGAAGTAAATGTCAAGTTTGGTGTTTTTTCCTATGTGGCTTTCTAATTGACCCAGCATCATTCAATGAAAAGCCCATCCTTACGCTCTCTGAATTCTATTGGCCCCATTGGAACAAATTATATGATCATATATGAGTGGTTCTTTTTCTGGGTTATCTAGTCTCATATCAGTCAATTAATTTGTCTGTGTGTAATAGTACAATGGTTTAATTATTAAAACTTTATAATAATTATTGATAGCTGGGGTAATTTGATTCCTCAGCTTTACTCTTACTCAGATCACCTTAAATAATGTAGGTACTTTGCATCCTCATATGAACTTTAGAATGAGCTTGTGAATTCATACATACACACACACAAAGATGCACACAAACTGCTGAGAATAAATATAATAATAGACATAAAATGAAGCTTTTAAAGCTGCTGAAGAGAATTTAATAATATCTTCTTTAAAGATCATTCACCAGCATTTTGGTACATATTCTCTGTTTTTAATGATCAGTTATGATCAGTAATGAATTAGATACCATGTTCCTGTGCTTTATTTTCTCTATATAAATGCTTCTTAATTTCTGCATTATTCTTCACAATCTATTTTAGGGCAGTAAGTTTTCTCATGTTTAAATTACATATAATTAGGGGGTGCTGGGTGCTTAGTCAGAAAGCATCCAACTCTTGATCTCAGCTCAGGTCTTGATCTCAGTATTGTGAGTTCAAGCCCCACATTGGGCTCCATGCTGTGCATGGAGCCTACTTAAAAAAAATAATAAAATAAATTACATTTAATAATGTGCTATGGTATTTATTATGTACATTATGTAGTATGTACATAATAAATATCAAATACAAAATATGTGGGGGCACCTGGGTGGCTCAGATGGTTAAGCGTCTGCCTTCGGCTCAGGTCATGATCCCAGTGTCCTGGGATCGAGCCCCACATCGGGCTCCTGGCTCAGCGAGGAGCCTGCTTCTCCCTCTCCCTCTGCCTCTCTCCCTGCTCATGCTTTCTCTCTCTCTCTCTGTATCTCTGTGTCTCAAATGAATAAATAAAAAATCTTTAAAAAAAAAAAAAACAAATACAAAATATGTGGAGTTAATGGTTTTTAATTTAGATATATTTATAAATTTAAGCGGCCCTAGTCAGTTTAGTTAATGATTAATTTTGTTGACTTTTTCTACGTGTTTTTATTTAAGTACATTGAATTACATATAAAAAGTTTAAATAATCATAACTTATCTATACAACAAAATACTAAGGAAATTGTAGAAAGTTTATATAATTTGATTCCATAGTCTTTAGAAGAGGGATACATAGAGGGATACATACACTACCCATAGTTACCTTAAGAAAGTCTAAAGGGAAGACTGTAGGTAATTGGGTCATTTTATTTTTGCTTTACACATTTCCATGTTGTTTGAGATTTTACTCTATAGTTTGCTTTTATAACTAGTACAGTTGACCCTTGAACAATGTGGGAATTAAGCATGCTGACCCCCTGCACAGTCAAAAAACCATGTATAACTTTTGACTCCCCCAAAATATAACTACTCGGTCTACTGTGGATAATATAAACAGTCGGTCAACACATATTTTGTGTGTCATATATATTGTATACTGTAATCTTGAAATAAATAAGCTAGAGAAAAGAAAATGCTGTTAGGAAAATCACAAAGAAAATACATTTACAGTATTGTATTGCATTTACCAAAAATAATCTTCATGTAAGTAGACCCGTGCGGCTCAGACCACTGCTGTTCAAGGGTCAACTGTAATCACAATACAGTATATTCCTAAAACACATCTCTACAAATATGTAATTAATATCTCTTTACATAAAAGGAATGTGAATGCACTGAAATGGTTTCTCATGAGGGTAACTGAAATCCTTGAAGGAAAAGATACATTTTGTCTTTGTTTCCCAAGGCCTAACTCAGTACCTGAACAACAGGAGGTACTATAAAAACCATTGTTGATCTCAATCTGGAGGCAATATATCTTATATTTTCTGGACAGCCTATTTGTCTAGGTAGAGCTTCAGAGTTTCTGTGAATTTATATCCAACTTTAAATATTATGTTCCTACAATATTTTTAAACACAGAAGAATTAAAATAAAAGTATGGTTTCCTAACAAATGACTCTTAGGGAACGTTTGAAGCTAAAAGTTGTTGACATATTAGTTACAGTATATTTTTTTCAACCACTGCACATTCTATCATTTATGTTACTCACTCATCAACTTACTGACTACCCCATAGCCTATGTTCTAAAATTACCTAAGTGACTTTGGCCTCAAAAGGAAGCAGATGAAAGTAAAATTTGTGGGACAGTGTGCACTGAGTTTGGACAAATCTGTGAAGCTATAGGAAAAATATGATGGGTGTAAACAGTATCTGGAGTAAAATGCAGGTCATTGGGAAACTGGTCCATGTTGAACGACTCTTGAAGTTATTTTGGTAAAGACTATGGTAAAGTCTATGGTAAAATCGATGAGTGATGTTGGCAGAAGGGTCATTTAGGGATTCCCGTCAAGATATAAGGCATAGAAAGTGTTCATGACTTCACTGGGGTACTTTGAGTAGTGACATCTTAACCCAATTTCCAGATGTGTTATTTCCTTAGTGGAACTCCTTCTTGAAGCATCCGACTAGTTGTTTACCAAAAGCTGATGCTTTTATATCAGTGGGAAATAAGAAAGAAAATTCATACTTATTTCAATAATTTCTACATGATCAAGGCCTCAGTGATTCTTGAAAATATTGTTGGTGCACTTTTTTTTCTTATGACTTTAGCATGGTTCTCAGCCTCAAATGTAATGCTTCATCAATATTGATTTTATTACATTTTCTTAAGATTTATGTTACCTATCACATGAGACTAAAACATTAATGGAGCTTATGCAGAATTTTTGTTTTTCTTATTTCTGGAAATCTTACTGAGGGAGTTATATAGTCTCATGTACAGATAATTTTCCTTATATTGAAAAGAATTAACTTTTTTTTTCATTTGCTTTAATGTAGCTGGGTTGTTAATTTGTAGCACATTGGTGGAAAAAGCCACAGCAGGAAGCTTTTGGCTCTTACTAAGATATGTAAATTACAGTAATAATTTTTGCATTAAAAGTGATAAAATAAACTTAATGCGTCCAACCCTACAGTTGCTATTCTGAACCAAAAAAGAAAAAAAAAAGAACTTTATGAATAAAACTGGAAATGTTCAACTAAATTGTGTAAGGCTGTTTCCATAGATTATAATCTTCAGTTATTCTTAGAAACCTCCTATGAAAGCACAATGGAAACTTTCAAAATAAACTGGCCTGTCCCTGATCTGAGGTTTTGTGTCACTATTAATAGGAGCTATAATTGAATAAGTATCATATGTATATGAATATATAATAAGCTAGAAGTCTGTTTCCTCTTTCCAAAAAAAAAAAAAAAAAGGCTTAAGTGGGCCTTCTGAAACATGAGAGTGAGTGGATGTCTGAATATTTGCCTTTTTTACACCTTGCCACCCTATCTAAAATTGTCAAAGTTTCTTTGAAATAAGGTTCCCCGTATGACTTCATAAGATGCTTGTGATCATGTTTGAGGGAAAGGGAAACAGGAACACTGCATATCATTACCGTCCATTAAAAGAATTTCAAGTGATTTTCTTCTCAATTGTGAGCAGAGTCTTGAAAAAGGGATGGATACATATTATTAGTGCATGGAGAAGAGAAGAAAGGGCAACACCAGGGGTGTGAGTTATCACCCCGATGCAGGCTATTTTGGGGGTGGGGTGCAGGCTGGAAGTACCCAGGGCAGAAAGAGAACGATTACTGCCTGGATTGCCATTCGCCTCTTGGGCAACCCCCTCTTGAGCTTGCCCTGACTCTCTGGTGTCAATAACAAAACCCAAAAAACAACAATAATAGCAGTAATAGAATTTTTAGAGTATTTACTATGTATGTTTGAAACTGCATGAAAATCTTCTCCTGTGTTATTTCAACTTACAGAAACAGGTGGGGGTATAAGAGGAAACTTACAGAGCGGGGAGAATGAGGCTACAGTTTCCCAAAGAAGGCATTATTTTTCTCTAACTGAGGTTTACTAGCCAAATGACCATATTCCGTACAAGACCAGCAGCATTAAAAATTTTACATGCACTATTTTTACATGCACTGTTAAAATTTTACATGCTCAAAAAGTAGCAAGTCCAACAACTTTTCCAGTCTCAGTTCAACTTTGTCTTAAATATCCCTGATTGAGAATGGTTCTTCACAGATTATCGTGCTTGAAGAAACAAGAAAAATGTTTTTAAAGAAGCAAGTCTAGGTAGATTTTATTTTTTCCTTGATGTTTAGAAAGGTATTTTTTTTGAAGCCTTGGCCTAGTGCTCTAAAGGTAAATGATTTCTCCCTCTAATGAGAATTCCAGCGTAGGCAAGGCTGATTCAATCCACATTGCTGTGCTGGTTGTTTATGACTGGTGTCTGTTCTGAATGGGTACATGTGTACTCTGATTGGTTGGCACTTATTGTACCAGTTATTATACACAGTGTTTTGAATAACACTTTAGAGAACAACCGACAGAAAACTTGGAAGTAATTGTCACTTCATCCAAAAATCCAATTATGTAGGAACTTGCATCAGAGTTGTGGGAAAGCTGTTATATGTATCCTATATGAGCGGGAGCTGCTCTTTTTACTATTGCTCTGTTGAGAAATAATAGCTTGAGGATGCCCAAACTCTTAAGAGTATAAACTGAAATATTTATCAAGCTTTCCACACTTGTTTATAGGAGTCCTGTTTAGACACACGGAGATGTATGTGAATACTCTTTCAATTACTTTGTAGTTTTTGCTTCTTACAAAGTGATGATTACCACCCATTTTAATAGAGAAGAATCTCGGTCTCTAAAGGCTTGTTTACAACAGTCTAGAAAAAATAGTCTAAAGGGATTCTCCACCCATCCTTTCTATTCAAAAATTTATTAAACACCTATTAATATGCAAATTTCTATGATCCACGCTATGGCTGGTTCAAAAAAGACAAAAAAGAAAAATAAGTTCTTGCTCTGCAACAACGCTCGATGTATGAAGGGATGTGTGCAATGTCTATTTAATTCTACATTTCGTTAAGGTGGCAGGCAAAGCATTTGAATTTTTAAAAAAGATTTAGACAAATCATTAGGAAATACCTCCTGACTACGAGAATAATAAGAAAATGGAAATGCATTTATAGAATAAATGTTTATTGAATGTAATTTAATAAGGAGACCAACAGTCTGCCTCGAAACAAAAATAAATCTGACATAACTGGGGACATACCAGATAAATTTAGTTCACTGTTCCATGCTGCAGGATTCTTAGAAGGAAGAGCCTTTTAGGATGGGGGTGCAAGGGAGGTGTGAGAAATGAGGCTAGGAGGATGGCAAGACCAGGATGAACATAACCTTGTATGGATGCTATGAAGATTGAGCTTTATACTGCATGTGAATAAAACACCAACAGGTTTTGAGTATGGAGGTGGCTTAGCTAGATTTTGTGTTTAGATGACAGGTGGTGGCTGTATGGATCTAAGGGCAGCAACCTCAAAGGCAGGCGTACTAATCAGAGGATCATGCTTATAGTTCATTCATAGGTGAGCAGGTTGAATGCAAATCAGCTTTAGTTAGGAATATTTCACCAACATACCTCACATTTGCTGGGACTAGTAAAACTTGGGTGTGCAAATAGGGTGAGATTATCTTTAGGTGACATAATCCCAATGGCTCCTTTCGGTGGAGACCTATAACACCAGGTCTTCACTCACCCAGTTATAACTGGGTGGTTTCTAGGCACCTGACATCAACTGAGGGCCAGGTTTTGTCTCAGCTCCTCTCCAGGCCACCCGTTGAATGTGCTTTCTTTGAAGGTCTGGGCTCTCTACTATCACAACAGGGCCCGCCATGAGGATTCTGGTACTTGTGGCAAGCAATTATCTTCCAACAGGGATTTTATTTCCACCAATAGCCAATAGCAACTCAGCATCAACAATATAGAGAAAAGGGGGAGTGGGGATTAAAGGAAGGTAATACTCCATGGTACTTTTAAGCAACAACTTGTACTTGTAAGTGGACTGCGGTTCCTACTTCTATAAATAGCCTAGACAAGAAGTTATACAAATGCTTTTGTGGTTGCTCATTGTTTGAGTAAGCATGCAGCTTCCAAGTTTACTACTATAATAGCTAACATTTGCTGAGCACTGCTCACATGCTGGGCACTGTCCTAACCACTTTATACATGTATTGTCTCATATAATCTCCCCAGAACTCCATGGAGTATGTGGTATTTGTATGCCCATTTTACAGAGGGTAGAATGAGTTTTAGAGACCTCCCTAAGGTCACACGGTGTAACAAAATGTATAGCCCCTCCTCTTCTGGAGTGTTTGTTAAGAAATGGGACTCCTTTCTTATTGGGCCTTGAGTCTAGACTCAAATTTCTCTCTTGAGATCATTCATCCATTGCAAGATTGGGTTAGAAGTAAATGCTAATGTAGAGTGCTTAAAAAATACATAAAGTAGTAAACTACAAAAGAGTATGAATTAATTAATTAATCACAGGAAAGCAGTCACAGCTGTTTTGGATCATGCTGGTTATATTTACCAGAACTAGCACAATTACTGAGAACAGAAAGCAGAAGCAGAGACGTTGATTGAAACTGCAGGGGAACTTTGGTAGGCAGAATGTAATTGCTCATTATTTTTATTTGTATCTTCCCATTTCCTTGTTTCTCTTTCCCTTTGTTTTTTAATAATACTCAAGACTTCACATGAAAACACATCTTTTTCATTGCTTATATATTTAGCCTGGTCCTGCAGCTTGTCTCATTCGGAAGTCATAATCAGTTTCTAATATCATTATAATTTCCACAGTAACCAGTTGGGGTATCATAATCATACAAATAGGACTTTAGTAGAAACAGATGAACTAAGAAATAAAACACTTATTCTTATGCAAACCATTCTAAGTAATAAATTAAAAGAACATTAAATACAAAAAGATAACTTGCCATTTTGGATGTTTCAACTAAAATCTTCTAGGACTATCTCCCTGCTTCATAAAGGTTTTAAACTCGGTCTCATCCATGCACGCAACAGTGTTCTTTTTATACCGACATTTGGCCTCATTCATCTTATTTATAATGTAAAGAAATCTAAAAGATTTAGGGTTCTTAAACATCAATATTTTTTTACATTTGAAGAGTCCTTGGACATTAAAGAATTTTTTTCTTTCTAAGCAATTTAAAAATGAAACAAGGGATGATTATGTAAAGTTATTTTGTCACCTAATATATGTCTGCAATACATTAACAAATAGGCAACAGGCTGTGAGAGGTTTTCGATGCTGCATGTTTAATGACAACTCTGCTTTTTACCAAAAACAGTAGAAACATAAGATTGTTTTAACAAATACAATTTGACAAACATATGGAGTGTTCATCTGCTCTGTTGTATTTTATTTTAAATAAATATATGGATGCTGTTACATTATCTCTTCTAAAATCATTGAATTCAATATCAGATATTGTTTAGATCAGGAATCAGCACTTTTTTTTTTTCCTACAAAAGGCCTAATAGCAAATGTTTTTGGCTTTTCCAACCATGTAGTCTCTGTAGCAACTAGGTAACTGCCGTTGCAGCATGAAAGCTGCCATAAAGAGCCGTACATAACAGAATTTGTGAGGCTGTATTCCAATAAATCTTTATTTACAAAACCAAGCGGTGGCGTAGATTTGGCCTGAGGGTGCTAGTTTGCCACCCTGGTTTAAAGAATGTTCTCAGCATGAAAACCTCTACAAAACAAACCTTTGTTAATGTTTACTTTAAATCATTTATTGTAAGTTTTTTTTCAAGTTCTAAATGAGTTTCAGTTATGATGTAATATTATTGAAAGCAGGAACATTTTGTTAGTTAAACTGGTGAGTTGTTTGCACCCTCCCATTAGAGAGATCTGGCTAAAACGCAAATATGATTTCTAGGAGAAATTGGGGTCTGGATCATGGTCCATGATGTTGCCTCATAATTTAAGAGATGTAAAAGAGAAGCTATTTACTCTCCTAATTCTTACTAACTCAGGAACTTTGGGTCTCTCTCCCAGTCAGAAAACTGCTGCTCAAACTACCTGAGGTGACAGCGCATTTTCCTCATTCTTTTCTTGAAGAAAGCCTTCTACACCTTCTACAATCCTATAATCTATCAAAATGATCTAAGAGGACCTCATGGTAGAGCAATCTAGCATGCAAAAGAAAACATGATAAAAAGATGAGAAGAGTCCTGGTGTCCGCAGGGATTGTCCTGTGGAGGTAGTCTTCCTCCTGCATTTTATCGTTTAACAAAATGTAGAAAAACTTGTTAAAAATTAGTAACTAAAAGAGTTGACCTACAGAGATGACTCTGAGCTGGGAAGAGGCTAGGAACATAGCTTCCAAATGAGGTTCTGAGAAATTTTGATGTCTTAGTCAGCCCAGGCTTCCATAACAAAATACCAAAGAATGGGTGACTTAAACAGCAGAAATTTTATTTCTCACAGTTCTGGAGACTGGGAAGTGTAAGATCCAGGTGCTGCCAGATTCAGTGCCTAGGGGCAGGCAGCCCATGTCCTGATTTGTAGACAGCTGCCTTGTCAGGGTATACTCACATGGACTTTCGTTGTTGTGTGTTCATGGAGAGACAGAAAGCTCTCCTGTCTAGTTCTCTTCTTATAAGGGCACTACTTCCAAATTGAGGGCCCCACCTTCACGACTTCATCTAAATTTAACTACCTCTCAAAGGCTCCACCTACAAATACCATTACAGTGAGGGTTAGTGTCAACATATGGATTTTGGAGGGATTCCAACATTCAGTCCATAACATGTAGCTTGCCAAACATCAAGCTTAATATTTGAGCTTTTTAACCAAAACAGGAAGCCATCATGTAGAAGAGTGCCCTGAATTGTATCTTTCAGTATAGTGAGGATGCAAATGAGATTTATCTTAAATATTCTATTAAAAATATCTCATTATTTTTCACTATCTCTCTGTTGCTTCTGTCAAGAATAACAATTAAATGTTAAGAATCAGGGGCGCCTGGGTGGCTCAGTTAGTTATGTGTCTGCCTTTGGCTCAGGTCATGATCTCAGGGTCCTGGGATGGAGCCCTGCGTTGAGTCTACTTCTCCCTCTCCCTCTGCTCCTTCCCCTGCTTGTGCATGCTCTCTCTCTCTCTCTCTCAAATAAATAAATAAAATCTTTTAAAAATATCTTAAAAAATGTTAAGAATCGTATTATTGAGTAGCAAGGGAGCCTCAATAGGTTAATTATTAGGATTGAATTAATCTATGAATTCAATAGATTAATTGAATCTTATAGTATTTTAACTTTTTAGAAAGAATCATGACATAGCTTTCTAGTTATTTTTTCTTTTGTATTAAAAGACATCATAGTTTGTAAAATTTCTCAGAACCTCATTTGGAAGCTATGTTCCTAGCCTCTTCCCAGCTCAGAGTCATCTCTGTAGGTCAACTCTTTTAGTTACTAATTTTTAACAAGTTTTTCTACATTTTCTTAAACGATAAAATGCAGTAGGAAGATGACCACAAACCTTTTTTATTGTTTTGTTATTATAGTTGTTGCTAGCTTGGGACTATTAACAACCTTCTTTTCCACTTCAGTGAACCTGTTGAATTCTGTGTAGGTATCTGATAGTAACATATAGCACTGAAGGTTTTTTTTTTTTTTTAAGATTTTATTTATTTATTTGACAGAGAGAGATAGCGAGAGCAGGAACACAGCAGGGGGAGCAGGAGAGGGAGAAGCAGGCTTCCCGCCCAGCAGGGAACCTGATACAGGGCTCGATCCCAGGACCCTGGGATCTCTTATGACCTGGAACAATTTATAAACTATCAATTCATTCATTCTGTGAGAAGTTAAATGATCTATCTGTGATAATTATGGAACATTTTATAAGTTACTCTTAATTATTGATTCATAGACTTCTCTGTGTTGTATATGAAATTACATATTTATTTATAAAATTATTTCATTGACGTTTTTGACGTTAGTTCAAGGAAATTATGGATACAATTTTATATAACTTATTGTATTTATAATCATTTTTCTTTACAACAGAGGTTTCTCTGGTTTGTCTATTTCGCTAATTTTTTTAAAAGTGGCTCATCTTGGATGCATGAATGCCATTATTTTTATAGTGGTGTCATAATAAAAATAAGGCAGTTGAGTAATGAACATAATGCCTCAAAGAAGACATAACTTAGAATTTGCACTCATGAGTCACTGTCACCCATTTCTGTGTTAATAGTTTTCTACTGCTACTCTAACAAACTACTACAAGCAGTGGCTTAAACAACACAAATTTATTATCTTCCTATTTTGTAGGCCAGAAGTCTGGCATGGGTTTCACTAGGCAAAAATAAAGGTGTTATCATTGCTCTATTTCTTTTTGGAGCTACTAGAAGAGACTCTGATTTTTCTAGTTTCTAGAGGCCAGCCACATTCGTTGGCTTATGGCCCTTTGTATCTTCAAAGTCAGCATGGTAGGTCAAGCTGTCCCATACTGACTCACTCTACTTTCTTCCACCACCCTTTCCTAACTGAGAGGATCCCTGGTAATTAGGTTGGGTCTATTCAGATATTTCAGGTTAATCAAGACCCTTAACCTAATCACATCTGCAAAGTCCCCTTTGTCATGTACAGTAACATATTCACAGGCTCCGTGTTTGGGATTAGGATATGGACAACTAGAGTGGGTCATTATTCTGCCCACCACATCTGTTTCCTTTGTCATTTATGTTTTCAGAATCAGGTCAAGTCGCACACCTTTTGTAAAAGAAATTAATGTACATGAATCTGATACTTATCTATGATTAATTTTCTTTAATCTTTGTCAAATTTATCTTTTAATTGGTTTCTAAGCATGTTCCAAAAAATTGTTTAGCTCTCCATGGTTGGCCAGAGATCTATCTACATAAATTATTTCACTTGGACACATTTGTGTTAAATTATAAATATCCCCTGTGTTAATACACAGATTGTGTTGACAGAATTTGTTTGCTTGAGTTGACCATCATTTTAATCATGCTAATTGCTTTATTAGCTCGGGAAACAGTCTTATATTTGGAAAACATTTTGTAATGCCACTTAAAGAAAAAGATGAGCAAATATCAGATTATAAGAAAGAATGAAATTTCATTATAAGTTGTATATACTTCAGAAAATATGTGCTTATCAATGTTACTTTTAAAAGTTGCATTTATATTAGTAATTAACCAAAAACTTTAAAGAAAAAGTGAACTCTTGGTACAATGTTTTAGGAAAACCTGCTATCTGAACTAAACAATGACATTTACACAGATGCAGCACAAATCCAAATTTCTTAAAATTCTTAGAAAATTTATGTGGAGTGTTTCTATGGAATCTGGGTTGTTCAAGAATCAGTTCCTTTTTGAGATTAAAAGAGAATTTTCTATTATTTTGCCTTCAAAGCTTTAACAAAAAAGTGTCACCACTTAATATGCCTTTTAGTCAAATTCTAGGAATTTTCTCGGTATCATTATGTTATAATACAGGTTGTTAGTAATGTAGGATTTACTTTATACATTGAAGCAAATTTCTCATTACTATAGCTTTAAAAGTAGTGTGTGTAGGTAAACAGATGAATAGATGATAGATAATATATTAGATCAATAGATATAATCTGGAGATGTTTAAATTGTGCAACTTTATATTTTGTGAGTCATGTTTGAGATAATTATCATCAACATCATTTATTATTAGTTTTTCATACTCTTTTATATTTGGTTCATGCAAATATTTCAATAACTTTCTTACGGTCTTTCAGCTTCCAAAAAAAAAAAAAAAAAAAAAAAGTGTTGCCACCATGCAAAAGAATTTGTTGGCTCTTTAAAAAAAGGTAGAGTTACGGGGCGCCTGGGTGCCTCAGTCGTTAGGCGTCTGCCTTTGGCTCAGGTCATGATCTCCAGTGTCCTGGGATCGAGCCCCGCATAGGGCTCCCTGCTCTGCCGGGAGTCTGCTTCTCCCTCTCCCACTCCCCCTGCTTGTGTTCTCTCTCTCGTTATGTCTCTCTCTGTCAAATAAATAAGTAAAATCTTAACAACAACAACAAAAAAAGGTAGAGTTACCAGATGATACTGAAATTTCAACTCTGGGTATATACACAAAAGAACTGAAAACTGGCACTCAAATACATGTTTATAGCAGCAGTATTTATAATAGCCAAAACATAGAAGAGCTCAAATGTTCATCAATGGATGACAGAAAAACACATTGTGATACATACATATACAATGTGATACTGTTCAGTCATGAAAGGAAATGAGGTACGGATACACGGTACAACATAGATGAATCTCCAAAACAACTAAGTAATAAAGCCAAACCAAAAGGTCACACACATATTTTATGAGTCCATTCATATGGAATGTCCAGAATAGACTAATGGCAGGGGTGGGGTGGGGAGAGGGGAGAGGGAATGAGGAGAAACTGATTAAAGGGTTTGAGGTTTTACTTTGCAAGGATGAACATGTTTTGAAACTAGATATAAATGGTGATTTCACATTGTGGATGTTCTAAATGCCACTGAATTGCTCATGTTAAAATGGTGAATTTTATAGCATGTGAATTTCACTTCAATAATTAGTATTTTTTTTAATGTGTGGGGTATAAACAGTATAACTTCTCATTTAAGACTAGGACATTTAAGCTCTTAATTTCACAACTCTGATGGGGGCTTCTGCCCCTTAGCCTTCACCTGCTCAAGCTGTATCCATATACACTTTCCACTCTGGACCTTTGCACTTCAATGACTGCAGATAGATGTTTTATTGCTTTTCAATAACAACCACATCTCTCCCCATTTCTTTAAACTTCCTTCAACTATACCTATGCCCCATTTGACTGTAATCCTCATCAGAAGCATACTGAAACTCGGAAGAGGTATTGTTCTCTCATTTGCCTATACACTGAACATGAAAACGTATTTTGCTACCCACACTCAGGCATAGTGGAAACTCCACCGCCTTCCCTTTGACCCAGACTTGACCTGAGGGTATTCTGACATGGATGTCCTGCTTTTAGATTCCAAGCACAAATGAAAATTCTACTGAAACATTCCAGAATTTGGAGATCTATTTCTAATCTAAGGGGAAGACAGAATCTGCTCTGCCTCCTCACATTTTTCTATATCCTGAGTACATCACAGGAAATATTTTTAAACTAAAAAATCAAGATGTAATCCTTTCTTTGATTCCAGAATTTGAATCTCCTCTGAGGCAACATGTGACACTGACTATGAAAGAAATAGGGACTAAAAAGAAAAATGTGGTGATCTCATCCACACATATAAGACTGAAAAATTTGATTCTTAAATTAGTAGAGATTTGTATATAGATGTTGGTTTCCCAGGGGTAGGTTCTTAAGCATTTAACATTATTGCAACTGAGATTTCAAAACCATTTTATATTATCCTGTCTACATCCTGTACCTATTACTCTAGCAATGGGAACCAGGAAGTCAGAGTTTGGAAAAAGACAGTGTCTTTCTTTGAAACACTCCCAGGAAACACTCTTAAGCAATGGCACATTGCTTATCCCCAAATAACTGAAGAACATCACGGCACTGATGTAAGACCTATGACAGCACAACACAGTTTGATCAGGCGTTCTGACTGACGATCCTAGGGATTAATAGTTCAATGTCTATTGGTCAGGGGATTTAGGACTGGATTTTTCCCTTCCTGTCTTCACATATTTACATTGGGGCATTGCAGATCTTCCCATCACGTGGAATCTATTTCTGTACCCCTTAATGCTGGGTTTTTCATGAAACTAATTTTGACCAATAAAACATTCAAATGTGACAAGGGGAGACTTGAAAAGCACTTGCACATTGAGCTTATTTGCTTGCTATTCTTGGATCCCTTTTTTTTTTTTTTAAGATTTTTTTTATTTATTCATTCGAGACATAGAGATACAGAGAGAGAGCATGAGCAGGGGGAGAAGCAGAGGGAGGAGGAGAAACAGGCTCCCGGCTGAGCAGGGAGCCCGATACAGGGCTCGATCCCAGGACCCCGGGATCATGACCTGAGCCAAAGGCAGATGCTTAACCATCTGAGCCACCCAGGTGCCCCTCTTGGATCCCTTTGATAGCCATGTGGATAAGCCTGGGCTCATCTGCTGAAAGACTACATAGAGACCACATAGAAAGAGACCCTACTCATCCCAGCCATCTCAGACAAGGCCATCATAATCCTCCCAGCCCTGGAAAGCCCCCTGGCTCACTGCAAATTCTTGAATAAGTCTAGCTGAGATCAACTAAGCCTGGGAGAGATTTGATGAACCATCCTGCTTAGTCCAGCTCAAATAGCTGACCCACAAAATCATGTGCTAAATAAATAGTTGTTTCAGGCCACTAGGTTTTGGATTTCTTTCTTATTCATCAAAAGCTAACTAATAAACCTAGTGATCTTTCTATTCATGACTTACTTACCATTGCATTCTAGTTCACCTAGGTAAAATGTAAATGCTATAAATTGCCATTTATTGAGCACTTATACATACAAGGTATATTGCTAAAAATTATATACATATGGAAAACATCTCTTAAGGTTTCTGTTATGGACCGAATTGTATCCCCCCAAATCCATATGTTGTAGCCCCAACCCCCAATGTGACTTTATTTATAGATAGAGTCTTTAAGGAGGTAATTAAGGCTACATGAAGTCATATGGATGGTGCCATAATCCAACAGGATTGGTGTTCTTATGAGGAAGAGACATCAGGAACGTGTTTGCACACATGTGTGTACACACACACACACACACACACACACATACACAGCCACATGAGGACAGCCAGAAAGTAGCCATATGCAAGCCAAGAAGAGAAGCCACAGGAGAAACCAAACTTGCTGAAACCTTGATCTTGGGCTTCTCAGCCTCTAGAACTGTGAGAAATAAAATTCTCTTGTTCAGGTCACCCAATCTGTGGTATTTTGTTATGGCAGCCTGAGCTGATTATTACAGTCTATATTATTGTCTTCTTTTTGCGGATGAGACAACTAACTTTGGGAGGACTTTATCTATCTGGTCCTCAGTAACCAGCTATTATTACACAGAGACAAGGTTCTAGACTAGGTCATTTTGATGGTGAAACTCAGGTTCTTAGCAACACAGAGGAAACAAAGTGTTCTTTTATTTTACTGCTCAAACAATATCAGTATAAGTATATATGATCAAAAAAAACAAAAAACCTCACAGCAAATATTAAAGAAAACACTACTTTTGTCAAATAAAATATAATGAAATGAAAGATGAAATACAAAACCTGCATCTAGAAAAATACGTGTTTAGAGGGTGCTAGGAAAGGAAAAAGAACTCAGGAAGAGGACGTTCATCCATGATCCATTGAGAACAAAGACTCATGATGTCTTTGGTTTCCTTTCTTCACCTAAAGTTTTATAATGGTAGTTTTTGTGTATCATGCCAACTTTCTGCCACTTCATTTTTGGTGATTAATCCATTATATTACCTTTCCTCTTAAATGTTTTTCCTCTTTTCTGTCAATGAAATGATTGATAGGAGGTGGCTTCATTTCACCAGGGTCTCTGTTGCAAGGGCTCCATGTTCAACATTTAGGCCAAATAAGGCTGCTGTTTGCTTAATTTGCGAAGGCTATTGTATTTCCTTGTCTTTTGTTAATTAATTCTCTGGCCTGGGAGAATCAAACAGGACTCTGAAAGTATCTGTCCATGCCTGGAGACCCCAGAAGGATAATATTGTAGACGAATGGTTGATTAGCTCACTAGTAAAAAATTCACATGAGAGAATTATCCTCTTCCCCAAATCAAACATTTCTCATAATCCAACAATGATAAATTAAAATTAGTGAAAAACACTTAATGATCTTTACTAATAAATTTGGACAAATATTTGACTAAAAACTAAATAAATAGTGAGTATGCCTAAAACTTTTTCATCCATCAATAAGTAAATTCTTCTTAAAGTTAAATACCAAATACTTTTTATAATGTTGCATCATGAAGTACAATTTGTGTTTAATAGAATCTGATCTTATACATCTATATGTTTTTGTTTTTAACTTGGAACTAGCTATTTTGGTAATATTTCTTTTTAAGAATATTATCAAGAGATGAATAGAAATTTCTATTAAAAACCAAGGTTTCTACATGTAAATTGCCCACAATTTTCAGAAAAATTCGTTTTAAAGCTTACAACATATTTTTGGAATAAATCATCTTTTCCTCTCAACGTTAACATTTAGTTTGAATATGCTGTACTAAATATTATACTAAATATTCACAGTATCATAATTTTTATATTCTCCAATTTCTTTTATGGGATAAAAATGGCTTGTCTGCCTCATTTATGCCATAATTGGTTAATGTTTTTAAGTGCCTTATGTTTGGGTTACTTATATAGATGATCATAATTCATAACCGTCTTGAACCATGACTTGACTTTTTTTTTTTTTTTTTGAGGATCAATTTTCTCACCAGTTTGAGATAATTGCTTTGATAATGATCTTGTTCATCATAATCTGATTAACATCCAGTACATGTAAAATGTGTGTTCTCTTAGTATTTTAGGGATTTAACGGAATTAAGAAATAAAAGAGGTTAAGTAACTTATCAAAGAAAACAGTACTAGTAAGTGGGACAGTTAGAATTTAAACTCATGTTAGTCTGGATCAAAAATGGTGTTCTTCAATGTGGATGGAGCTAAATTTTATAATGCTAAGTGAAATAAGTCAGTCAGAGAAAGACAAATACCATATGATTTCATTCATATGTGGAATTTAAGAAACAAAACAGATGAACATATGGGGAGGGGAAAAAAAAGTGAAGGAAGTGAACCATAAGAGTCTCTTAACTATAGAGAACAAACCAAGGGCTACTGGAGGGAGGTGGGCAGGCAGATGGGCTGAATGGGTGATGGGTATTAAACAGGGCACTTGGTGTGATGAGCCCTGGGTGTTGTGTGGAAGTGATGAATTACTATAAATTCTACTCCTGAAATGAATATTATACTATATGTTAACTAACTAGAATTTAAATAAAAAAATTGAAGAGAAAAAAAGCAAACAAAAAAATGGTGTTCTTAATCAATATACTACTCTCCTGGGTTTGCAGTATATATATATATATATTTTTACCTGCTCTTGATTTCATAACATTTTAATTTGTTTTAATATGTATATAATATACATATGAAGAAAATGTATATAATTGCTTTTAGAGTAAAATATACACTCTACAATCTATCTTCAAGGTTTGCAAATTGAATCAATGTTTCAAAAAGGACAATTTTTTCAGCTTATAGATCTTAGATTACTTCATCTCTGTGTTTCTCAAAATAATTTAGACAGAATTATTAACTTCTAAGAATTTTGAGCAGTGGGAAGTTTCATGTTTTTATGTTAAAGAATTATACATGGACATTAACTTTGATGTGATTATGCTTATCCAATCCAATGCACTTTAGAGAACAATCCTGATTGCACTGTGGAAGTGTCTTGAATTGTTCTCAGGAGATCAGGGCACATTATCAGATCTAGTTCCAGAACACATTTCTGTGAACTCAGACTAGACTCTGATTTTTCGAATCTTCAGGAAAAAACTGACAAGGAAGTAGGTCCAGAGTGCTTGAGCCCTCTCCCAAATTTGAGAAAGAACTTTAAAATATTACATTTGAGTTCTCTTGGAGGACAGTGAAGGGAAGCATTAGAAAACTTGAAGAGGTATGAAGTGGGAAACCAAGTTTCAAGACACTTGGAAAGTTTTAGTAAGAAAAAGAGACAACAGAATAGAATAAAAAGACCAAAACAGTAAGAATTTGGAGGAAGAAATTTCCCATGCTTGCCTGGAAGACCCAACTTATGTGTGTGACTTTGGGAAAATATAATTCATGAGTTTTAGGGTCTTCAATTATAAAATGTAGATAAGACTATCTTTCTTTTAGAGGTATAAATTGCCTAATGCCTAAGACTTACTGGGCAATTGCAAATTTCCACATCATCTTGTCCACATAGAGATTAAACAGGTCATGTACTTTGAAAAATTTTAAGAATCATAAGAAGGGACAAAAAAGTACAGAGGGTTCCAAAGACTCTATACTAATTTTTTTTACACTGATAACATTTTACTTAACCATAATACGTTTAATCAGGAAACTGACGCTGTTACACAACTATTAATTACAGATCTTTCCAGAATTCATCAGTTGTTACAGGTACTCAAGTGTGTGTGTGCATGTGTGTGTGTGTGTTTGTGCTGTAGTGTCTATGTGGTGTGTGCAACATATGTGTGCCTGTGTTTGTGCTATGTGTGTGTGTGTTTGTGGTGTATGTGATGTGTGTTGCGATATGTGTTCTGATATGTAGTACTATGAAATTTTATTATATGTGTAGATTCATGTAAACACCACCACAATCAGGATATAGACTATTCCATCACTACCAAGAAACTTCCTTACACTAACCCTTTTAGGCCACATCCTTACCTGATCCTAACCCTTGACAATTTCTGTCTGATCTTCTCTCCATTACTATACATTTGTCACCTAAGGAATGTGATATAAATAGAATCATATGTACAGTATGTAATTTTTTTGAGATTGGCTCTTTTCACTAAGCGTAATGCCCTTGAGTTGACCAAAGTTATTTTTGTATAAATAATTTTTCTTTTATTGCTGACTCAATTTCCATCTTATGGATGGTTTTTAAATCCATCTACATCTACCCACTGAAGGACGTTTGGGTAGTTTTCAGTTTGGGATATTGCAAATAGAGCAGCTATGAACATCATATAAAGATTTTCATATCCGTAAGATTTTATTTTTCTCAGATAAATACTTAGGAGTATGACTGTTGGGTTGTAAGCTAAGACTATGTTTAACTTTTTACAAAATCACCAAAGGGGCTGATTTTTCATCCAGAGGGCTGTATCATTTTACATCCCTAGCAGAAATGTGTGAGAGATGCAGCTGCAAATGCAGTTGCAGATGGGTGTTATTTTAAGAAATACAAAATATGGAATGATTTTTTTCTCTAACTTCTTGGACAAAGGGGAGTTGGTCATAAAATACATCTGGGAAAAAATTGCTCAACTGAATGCTAATACTGAGAAAGTAGGAAGCATATGATTCACTCTTATGCAAAATGTTATTTCCTCAAATGATTGAGTGGCTAAATTGACGTATAATTTGACTGAATGGAAATTTATACATTACTTTCTGTATTAATCAGACCATATTCTTATTCCTGTTCAGAATAGACAAACAGATTTTATTGTGTGAATTCACCCTAAATAAACCAAAATTCTTAATGTCTTCAGAGATTCTTGTAAATATGATCATTCATTAGCAGTATGGGGCAGGGATACTCTATCTGGTGAAAGAAGCATTAGCAAGATTTGGAATGTAACACAATCCCAGCAGGCAATTAAGAGTTGCTTTAAAATAGCTCCTATTTAATGAACCCAAGTGTAACGCATCTTTTATTATCTTCATAGTGAATAAAGACAGTCCCTGGGAACAACTTCCTGGCAGCAGAAGTCTGCTGCATTCATTCTTCAAGGGAGCCATTTTAAAGTGTGAAACTAATTTATTCCTAAATCAATGGCAAAAAAAAAAAAAAAAAAAAATCTCCCAAACATGTTAATGTAGTTTTCATTTCTTCTATTTAGTTAATTACAAAACCATAGACAAAAGAATTGAGGAATGAGATATCCAACCACATGATGTTAAACTACTGTGTTCTTTACAGTTTAGCATCATTTATCATAGTTCATGAAATCAAAGATTGTAATTATTTACATTTTTGGTGTACTTAAAATACTTCAAGCAAGGGAAATCATCCTTTTATGGTAACAATTTATTTTAAAACTTCCTCTTTATAACTATGTATTTTCCTGAATTTACCTTGTTTTGCCAGCTAAAAACAAAATGAACAGAAAAATGAAAATACTTTTCATCAAAATAAACAACTATGCATAACTGTGGATTTTCTCCTGTGAAATTGTAATACAGACTGTGAGAGTTGTTGTAAAATATAGTAAGTTTAACATAGCCAATAAGAAGGAGAGAATAAAAATGAAGAAAATTACACGTGATCTCACTGATGATAGGGGTGAGGCATGGATTGAGATGGGCCAGCTAGCACTACTGAGGAACCCACAGGGCTTGATCTGTTTTTCCATCAGGTAAGATTGAAGGTGGCTGTTTACCCTCCACTTTTCTGACTTTGTGTCCTAATTCACTTTTTTTTCATATTGCACTGTAAAAAATAGCATTTCTTTTTGCAGTCATGCTGTGCCTATAATTTATTTGTTCTTTCCCCTTAAATTTTATGTGTATCTTGGGAAATTGGAAGTAGAAAGTTTCAACAAAAAGTAATAAGCTTCTTTGAAATACTGTTAATAGCAATAATCACCACAACAAACACAAACAAGGAGGGTTTTTTTTTTTTCTTTTTCTCTAACAGTAAAGGCACCAATAATATGTTTCCATTTATGTTGTGTACCTTTAAGGTAATCAACAGAAATAAAACAAATGTATTCCTTCCACTGATTATATTTCCCAAGGTAAGTTTATCATATCACAGCAGCTATAAATTATCAGTTTAAAACCAAATATAGATATTATTATGCACTAGGGTGCCTTTCTATGAGGTTTAGAAATGATTTGATGACAGAAATTTATACCTAAGTATTTCAGAAGCAACCATAGTAAAAACATTTCTTTCATTATTATGATATTCAACAGAAATTAGCTAAAGGAACATTGTAAAACATGCATTTTAGTGCAAGCTGTTTATCAGACCCTGTCTTTGGACCTGAAAGCCTAAGTTAAGCACATTTGACCGCACACTGTAAAACACTTAAGATCAAACTCAGGATTGGGTGAGCCAGACACAATTACTGGTGTCAGCAGTTTAAATATAGTTCTTGCTGAGAACACCTTCAAGATAACTGTTCAGACCCATTCATTTTGCCAAGTAGAGGCAATAATTGGTAACTGTCGGTGCTCCCTACAAACACCAGGCTCCTCCAAGAATAACCAAGCATGATTAGCTCTCAGCAATTGGCTGCACTTTTGCTGACTTCTTGTGAGTGGTTTTTCACACACAGTCATAGATAAACCCACTGTAACCGAACACAGCTGATGACTCATTTCATGGCTTTCTGCTTGTCTCTTTCAAAGCTGTATGTTGTTTCTGTTTTAGAAAGAACAAACATCTATTTTTAACAAAAGGGCGAGTTTACTACATTATTATTCAGAAGAGGACCAAGCAGGCATCTTATCTTATGCTGTGACATGCAGAACATTCCTGGGTTTTGTTCCATAAATACAGCAAAGTTTTACTTAAAGGAACAATGTCAAAATGACCTTCAAACCTATCTATAGACTTTTGTGTGTTGCTACAGTAAATGCAGAATTCAAATTGAGTTTCTCTGCAAAATGCATTTTGGGAGGAGACATTTCCAGAGATTATAGATGGTTCAAAAGCAATTTAATGCTGGGTACACTTGGGGTGCTGATTCATGAATAATGAGGACACTTACATGTTCACTTGATATATGGTATTCAAACAGAGTTCAATGAATATTTCTAATGAAGAAGGTGTCAGCTGGAGTGGTTGTGTATGGGAGACTTGCCACAAAAGTGTTCAGAGTTTGAAATAATGTAAAATGAGGCTAATTTTCTTTTAAAGGACAATATATTATTTTGCCTTAGAACTTGTTAAGAAATGAATGCTGTCAAAGTTGAAAATCAAATATTCATAAAATTTAAAAAATAAAATACTAGTCTTTACTATAATAGATAGATAGGATCTTTCTGGTCCATTTTTTATCAAAATGACACAAATTTTGGGTTTTTAAAATTTAATCCACATATAATTCCCCACCAATTATTAGAAAATCTGAACAAGACAGTGTAAGTTTACCGTGAAGGCAAGTTAATGACCAAACCATTTCCACACTTTGCCTTCAGCCCTATAATCAAAATTGAGAGTTTTTATTAATGGCATGTTAAAGCAGTACAATCAGTTGTAGTCTAACTCCAAGTGTGTGTGTATGTGTGTGTGTGTTTGTGTGTGTGTGTGTGTTTGTGTGTGTGTGTGTGTGTCAGCCGCATGGCTCACAAGTCTGCACACAAGTCGGAGTGCATGGATTTTTGATGTTTGGTTTTGTGGCCTGTTTGATCCATACCAAAGATTTTTTACTTTTGTTTCAGTTTTTTGTTTGCTTTATTATTTGTTTTACATTTGATTGTTCCTTTAATATTCCTATAAAGTAATTGGTTATTTGAAATAGTGAAACAGGCTATAAACACTTTATATTGTTTCTCCTGCTGCTGTCCTTAATTACCTATTTCTTAATGTGAGGCTTTCGAAGGAAGTCTGGGCCACTGATGTAACAGCCACAGGTTCAGTTTCCATTCAAAAGGAATGACTCTAACACATGTTCTTCCAGTCTGATTTCTTGGCTATTATAAGTTTATAGTGCAAATAAACTCTTTCTTCAGAATATGTTACTTTTTTAGTGATGACAAACCATTTTATTTAAATTATAATTCGCCTGCCAGTTCTCCTCGATTCCCTTAATTTTTCTATTTTTCCATAACACTTATTCCTCCATAAATATTATAAAATTTGCTTCTCATTATGTTTATGGTCTATCTCGCCTCATTAGAACATACGTTTCATGAAGACAGGGATTTTTGGCTGCTTTGTTTATTGAACCATATATAACACCTACAACTGTTTCTAGAACAAATATAGTATTTGAAAATATTTGCTGAGGCGCCTGGGTGGCTCAGTTGGTGAAGCATCCGCCTTTGGCTCAGGTCATGATCTCAGGGTCCTGGGATGGAACCCCATATCAGACTCCTGGGAGCCTGCTTCTCCCTCTGCCTGCCACTCCTCTTGCTTGGGCTCTCTCTCTCTCTGTCAAATAAATAAATAAAACCTTAAAAAAAGGAAAGAAAAAAGAAAATATTTGCTGAATAAATAAAAGAACACTTACTGGGGGTCTGAGGTAAAGATTTTTATATATAATCATTGGCATCTAAGTTCATATGCTTTTTTTTGCTTTTCATTAAAACAAAATTTTAAATTAGATCAATTTTAGAGACACTGAATCTTTTTGGAAAGTTATGAAATACTCCAACAGAGTTATGATATTCTAGAATTTTTGTTTAGATAACAAGGATAATTTTTTCAGAAAATTAGTTTCTTAGATATCAATCTTAAGGTGTACATAACATAAGTGTGTTCTATATCTGAAGCACTGATTTCCTTTTAGATCTTTAGAAGTCCTTAAAGAACTCATAGATGTCACATCAACTTTGTAGGTACTATTAATCTGTAAATACTTGTGAGATAAGTTGAAGGATTTCAGAGTAGATTAGCATATTATATAAGAAAACAATTGAAACTATTGGAGAAATGTTTAAAGATAGCTACAGATTAACATAAATTCTAAAATAACTTTACCCTTAAAGGAAAAATAAATTTTATTTTAAAGTAGGCATTTGCTTATTAGATCCATTATAGGAGGGGCAGAAAAAGGATTGAGAACTAGACTAAAAAAAGTACATACTATAATTTATGTAATATGGAAACCCACCTAAAGTGACACAAAGCTTAGTAATTTGCTTAGGCCTGAGTACACAGGGAGGGACAAAGAGGCATGAAGAATCTTTTGGAGTTGATATAAAAGTTTTGTACCTTGAATTTGATGGCATTTTCATGGTTTTTATACCTGTCAAAATTCAGAAAGCGATATGCTTTAAATGGTTGTAATTTACTCTACATAAATTATATGCCAGCAAATTGATGAGGAAAACCAAGTCAGTAAGATCTTTTAGAGAAAAGTTATGAGAACTTACTGCCAACAATCTACACTAAAGAACATACTTAAAAAAATATTACTCAAGGATAAAGAAAATAATCCCTGTTGGAAACTTAAAGAAATGAAGAAGAACAAATCTAAATAAATATTGACTATATTAGCAATAATGATGTCTTGTTTCATTTAAAAATATATACCAAGTTAGGGGCGTCTGGGTGGCTCAGGCGGTCCGGCGTCCAACTCTTGGTTTTAGCTCAGGTCATGATCTTCCGGTGATGAGATGGAGCCCCTGAGTCAGGCCCTGTGTTCAGCAGGGAGTCAGCCTGAGATTCTTTCCCTCTCTGCTCCTCCCCCTGCTTGTGTGCACACACTCTCTCTTTAAAACAAATAAATAAAATCTTTAAAATATATACCAAATTGAATATGACTGCGATGGTATATAATTTGTGAGAGAGTGACAATTTAAATTCTTCCAAATTGCTAACATTTCCCAGGAATAGGCCGAAAATGCATGTGAATATTAGATGTAAGTCACTAAAGAATGTATGTTGTAATTTCTTGGCTAGCATTAAGCAATAATGAAAGAGTAAAATATATGTAAACTAATGGGCGGGGAGAGACATAATTAAATACACACACACATACACACTCAATCATCCTAAAGAAAGGAAGAAAAAACAAGAGAGAGAACTGGTGGGCCATATAATAAACAGCAAGATGGTAGGTTTCAACGCACACATATGAGTAATAAACATCAATTTTTAACATGGGTAATGTGCCAATTAAACGACAAGAGCTCTTAGACTGTACACACAAATGCACACACACACATAAATGCACAGACTTGTAAGGAAAATAAACACCATTATGATGAAATGTTAATTTCACCAAGAACATAAAGAATTCTACATTGTATGAACCTACTAACATATCCTCAAGTAAATGTAAAACAAATATTTATAAAACTGAAAGGCAAATCTACAATTAGAGTGAGTGATTTTAATATAATTCTCTCTGTGACTAACAGAGTAAATGGACAATTAACTAGAATATAGAAAATTTTAATGTGATTAGCAAAATTGACTTATTTGATACATATGAAGCGCTGTTCACATAAACAAAAACAAGACACTCAATAGTTAAATTGTACATGAAACTTTTTTAAAAAATTGAATGTATGCATCACCACAAAGCAGGTCTCAATTAATTACAAAGGAGTAAAATTACAGATATGCTTTATGGCCAAAATAAAATTAAGCAATAAATCAAAAACAAAATATAACTAAAAAGTCATGATTTGGAAATTAAGAAACATACTTCTAAATAAGTCATAGATCAAAATGAAATCAAAATTGGAATAATAGTTTAGATCAATCATAATGATTGATTACACATAACAAAACTTATGAAATACAGATAAGCTCTACTTAGAGCAAAATTTATGGCTTTAATTGAAATTTCAGAAAAAAAGAAAAGCTAAAACTCAATGAGCTGTGAATCTCAAGAAGTTAGAAAAAGATAAAAAAATTAAATCCCCAAAAATATAAGGGAAAAATAAGAGTAGAAATTAATAAAACAGAAAATACATATACAATAGATAGAACCAACAGAGTTAAAAATAGTTCTTTGAAATTTGATCTGATCAGAGTTATCAACAAATGAGAGAAGGCACAAGAAAATGAAATATCAGGAATAAAAAGAGGACATTACTACAGATCTTGCAGATCATCAATATTTTAAAAATATAATAGAAACTGGGTCTTCATGAATTGAAAGATTGAAAATTATAAAAATGTCAAATCTGTCTAAAGTTAAATGTAAATTAAATGCAATCTCAATAAAAAATTCACTCTTCTTCATATTTTTTGGAACTTCTCATGGTGACTTATAAAATATTATCAAGGGGCATCTGGGTGGCTCAGATGGTTAAGCGTCTGCCTTCGGCTCAGGTCATGATCCCAGGGTCCTGGGATCAAGTCCCGCATTGGGCTCCCTGCTCCTTGGGAGCCTGCTTCTCCCTCTGCTTCTCTCTGTCTCTCTATCTCTCATGAATAAATAAATAAAAAAAATCTAAAAAAAATAAAATATCAAGAACAGTCTGGGGCGCCTGGGTGGCTCAGTCAGTTAAGCGTCTGCCTTCGGCTCGGGTCACAATCCCAGGGTCCTGGGATCAAGTCCCACATCAGGCTCCCTGCTTCATGGGAAGCCTGCTTCTCCCTCTCCCACTCCCCCTACTTGTGTTCCCTCTCTTGCTGTGTCTTTCTCTGTCAAATAAATAAAAATCTTTTAAAAAATTAACAAAAAAAAGAACAGTCCGTCATTCTTGAAGAAAACCATGATGGAAGATCTTGCTTTCCTGGATGTAAAAGTTAATTATAAATACATATTAAATAAAATAGCATGGCATTGACTCAAGAATATCTGAAGAGAACTATGGAACAGGATAGATTAGGAATAGACTCAGGCATATCTGATTAGTTTATTGACAAATGCCAATTTAAAGAGATGGGGAAACCAGAGTATTTTTCAACAAATGGTATTGTGTCAATTAATTAACCATACAGAAATAAAAACAAAGAAACTCTCTTTACCACACAAAACATTTATTCTTTTTTTTTTAAGGTTTTATTCATTTATTTGAGAGAGAAAGAGAGAGCACAAGCAGGGGGAGTGGCAGGCAGAGGGAGAGGGAGAAGCAGGCTCCCCACTGAGCAAGCCTTACTCAGGGCTAAATCCCAGGACCCTGGGATCATGACCTGAGCTGAAGGCAAACACTTAATGACTGAGCCACCCAGGCGCCCCCAAATAAACATCTATTCTGACTGAATTATTGATCTAAATGTAAATGGGAAAATAACATATCTTTTTGAAAATATTATGGCCTTTAGGTAAGATTTCTTAAATGCAGTATGACTATGCAATTCAATGTTCTTTTTTTTTTTTTTAAAGATTTTATTTATTTGACAGAGAGAGACACAGTGAGAGAGGGAACACAAGCAGGGGGAGTGGGAGAGGGAGAAGCAGGCTTCCCGTGGAGCAGGGAGCCCGATGTGGGGCTTGATCCCAGGACGCTGGGACCATGGCCTGAGCCGAAGGCAGACGCTTAACAACTGAGCCACCCAGGAGCCCCCAATGTTCTATTTAGAACATATTTTGAGAGTGAAATGGAGGTGTGATCAGCAATTATACTGAGGCATCAACCAAGAATGCTTTTTTCCTTTTTTTTTTTTTTTAAGATTTTGTTTACTTATTTGACAGAGAGAGAGAGCACAAGCAGGGGGAGCAGCAGAGGAAGAGGGAGAAGCAGGCTCCCCGCCGAGAAGGGAGCCCTATGTGGGGCTGGATCCCAGATCCCTGAGATCACGACCTAAGCTAAAGGCAGACGCTCAACCACTCAACTGAATGAGCCACCCAGATGCCCATTTTTTTTCCTTTTTAATCAAGAATGTTTCAAGCAAACCAGGACATATGGTCTGCCACATAAATAGGACACAAAAAGCATCAACTTTAAGGAAAAAGACTTATACATTGATGACATTAAAATGCATAAAATTAAGAATACATAAAATTAAGAGTAGGAAAGTGAAAAGGCAAGTAACATAATGGGGAAAAAAATATTTGTATCTAGCTTCCATAGTAAATTCCTACCAAAAAAAAAAAAAAAAAAAAAATTAACAATGGAAAAATGTCAAAAGAGTTGGGAAGGAACATCACCAGTGAGGGGATTCAATGGTCAATAAACATGTTAAAAGCTCTACTTTATTAAAAATCAGAGAAATGCAAATTTTAAAAGACTGGCAGTATCAAGTGTAGACAAGGACGCTGAGTAACTGGAGAGTGATATATTAGTGGTACCCCACCACTTTGGAAAACAATTCGGCGTTATTTAAGCAAGTTGAAAACATTCTACAACCTATGATCTAGTAGTTCCATTATATTTCCAACAGATACATTTGCGTGTGCAAACTTCAAAAATGTTTATATCTGATTTAATTATAATAGCTGACAACTCATGTCCAAAACTATTACAGTCAATAACCTGTGATATAGTCACACAAAGAATATATATCTATGAAAATAAACAAATAACTCTAAAACACAATATGGAAAAGCTCACAGATACAATGTTGAAAGAAGCCAATATGGAATTATACATGTTACAGGATTTCACTAAAGTACAAATACAAACTACATATTAGAAGTCAGGACAGTGGTTTCATTGGATGGTACAAATGCGATCCTATTTTGAAATGGGTTTAGGGGGTTTCTGTGGTGCTAGCAATGTTCTATTTTTTAAACTAGGATGTGGATACATAAATTTTCCTTCTGTGGTAAATCACTTCACAGCTACTTTATATTCTATTCAGTTGTCTATATTTGTAACAACAGAAAGATTTGGAAATGACACAAAATATCTGAAAGAAAGAAAAGACATAAGTGTGTGTGTATGTATGTATTGAATATGTAAATATTTATATATCCAAATGTATAAATTTAAATATTTACAGATTTAATAAATAAATAACATGTATATGTAACATTTACCACATTTAAAGAAATTAAAAAGATAAAACAAAGACAGGTCTAGCTTTAAAAAAATTAGATGAAATGCCTTTTAAATTAAAATGTACTATTTATAAAGAAGGTGGTTGACAATAAGTATATTCATCAGGAAAATAAATTAATAATGAATACAGACAATGATAGAGTTGCCATGAACAAAGTGAAACTTTTCAAAATTATTAGGAAAAGATGATAACTCCTCAATTATAATAGTAGGTTTAAACAAACTTCTTTGAAATTACTGAAGCAGGCCGTGATCGTATAGTGGGTAGTGCTCTACATTGTGAAATTACTGAAGCAGGCAGGCAAAAATTCTTAAGAAAATAAGATGTGAAAGACTCAACAAACTTCATCAAGGGAACACAGAGCACTGGCACCAAATATAGAGAGAAGATCTTATTATTTTTCTTCAAACCCACACAGAATTGTCACAGAAAATTATTATGTGTTAATCTGCAGAGGTAGTCTCAACACCGAAGAAGCATTAACAAAAGCACCATATTCACTTGCTATAATACAATTAATTTAGAGAAAATAATAAGGTCCCCCAAAATTTGATAGGTTCATAAAAACCAGACTAACTTTGTCTTAATAAGAAAGAGTATAAACGAAATGGAAATTATACCATAAGTAGGGCTGAACAACAATGAGAATTCTGTGGAATGAAGTAAGAATACTATTTGTAGACTTAAATGCTTATATTAACAAAGGAGAAAGAATGAAATATTGATAATCTGGCCTTTTGGCTACTCATGTCAACACCTTAGAAAAGAAAGAGAACAGACCAAGGGAAGTAAAATAAAGAAATCTCAATAAATTTTTAAAAATTAAATAAAAAGAAAGAGCCGAGATGAATGGATAAAGAAGATGTCATCCATATATACAATGGAATATTACCAGCCATCAGAAAGGATGAATACCCAACTTTTACATCAACATGGATGGGACTGGAGGAGATTATGCTAAGTGAAATAAGTCAAGCAGAGAAAGTCAATTATCATATGGTTTCACTTATTTGTGGAACATAAGGAATAACATGGAGGACATTAGAAGAAGGAAGGGAAAAATGAAAGGGGGAAACTGGAGGGAGTGATGAACCATGAGAGACTATGGACTCTGAGAAACAAACAGGGTTTTAGAGGGGAGGGGGGTGGGGGGATGGGTTAGCCTGGGGATGGGTATTAAGGAGGGCACGTACTGCATGGAGCACTGGGTGTTATACGAAAACAATGAATCGTGGATCACCACATCAAAAACTAATGATGTATTGTATGGTGACTAACATAACATAATAAAATAAAATTTAAAAAAATAATAAAATAAAATAAATGGGAAAAGCAAAAAAATAAATAAATAAAAAGCAAAACAAAAGTAGAGTGGAATAAAAAAACAAAAGCAGACTCTAAAAATACCAGGAATTGGCCAAAGTTGGTACAATTGATCAAGAAAGAGATAGAGTGGGCCCAGATACATGAATTAGGAAAATAAAATGGGATATAGATATGAAAACACATTTAAACACCAGATGAAGACACAATGAAGAACTTATGTCAGTAAATACAAGAATAATTAATTTAGACATTATATGATAAAAACCTACTGATAACTCTATTTCGAGAGGAAGAGAACCCAATAAGGCCAATAATTAAAATAACTAAAAGTGAAGTTTAAAAGAACTATCCACAAAACAAACACATCTAAATCTCAACAATACAAAGTGGCTTTTAGTTCACTGTTATTAAACATTCAAGGAACAGATAGCCGCTCCCTCATATGCAATGCTTAATAGATTCAAAAGTGAGAAAATCTTCCCAACACTTTTACTGAGTCTTGTAAGCTCTTGTTACAAACCAGAAAAAAAAAAAAAAAAGGTATCATGAGAAAGAAAAACTATGTACATAGACATGGATATCCAAAATAAAATACCAGCAGTCAAAATCAGCAAGTGACATAAAACCACCAAGTGATGAATAGGTTTGATGCATCTCAAAAAAGTAATAATTTTATATTGAATATGTATTATGATATTTGCCACATTAGCTTCTTAAATTATCAAAGTATTTCAATTATCTCAATGTAGAAAATGTATTAATTTAAACAGTCATTTACTACTAACACACATAACATAACATACACCCCCCCCAAAACATTAAGCAGCAAAAACCTCTTAGCAAACTAAAACCAGAAAGGGACCACTTGAGCAATGGGATCCTATCAAACAAAATCTACATTGAAGAAATATATTTAAGAATAGGAGGTGAATAAAATCTAGAATGGGTACAAAGTAGATTTTAACAAAAAATTCTCAAAACAAATTTATAAAGCAGAAATGGCAAAAATGTTTGCATTTCATATATCTGAGTGGTGAGTGAAGTATATGTTGATACTATTCTATAAATTTCAAGTAGTTCTTATTTCAATAAATTACTGAAGCAGGGAGATATAAAAGAATATATAGCATTATGGCACAAAACTCAAAAGCTATAAAGGAAAATAGTTATCAATTTTAATTCATACAAAACCATGCGAGACAAATCATCATCATGTTGAGATATCACTCTTACACATCCTTTGTAATTAAAAATTAAAACAAAACAATACACAATGTAGACATTTTTAATTCTTTAGCTTTCAACTGAAAATTATCTTGATCTGTAGATTATGCTTTTTTAGCATACTCACAATTTCTTGCTAATATTTTAAGAAAATAAAAGTTTAGGATCTCTGTATTTATAGAGTGTTGATTTTAATCACTAATTAAATGTGTTTATTAAAGCCTATTTGAATACCAACCCAGGCACTATAATTTTTAATGTGGATTCACAGTATTATTTTAAGGAAATTATTTGTCATTAATAGCAATTCATTAAATAAATAATATATTTATATGTTTTATAAAATTGTATATTCCAAAATTTATTAAAAAACGTGTCTATCAAGTCCTCAGATGATTGGAGTTATTTGACAACTAGATAAAACAATTCTACAATAAATATTGCAAATCTCACTCATTAACTTGAGTAGTACATAAATAGTAAATATTTATGTGCTTATTTACAACTTGTAAGTTATTATACTTTACATAGTCAGTCATCTCACATTTGTTTTGTTATAAGCACTGAAACTAATATAAGATTATAATTGGCTTAGAATAAACCTGAAACACTTGTCCTTGTATAGATTTTTGGTTCCAAAATAAAAATCCTAGATAAGACAAGTCAACAAATGGTGTTATACCAGTTGTTAAAAGGTAGAGGTATTTCTGAAAGAACTGAGGGTTTTTGGGGTGTCTGGGTGGCTCAGTCGATTAAGTGTCTGACTCTTGATTTCGGCTCAGGTCATGATCTCAGGGTTGTGAGATCAGCCCTGAGTGGGGCTCCGCGCTGGGTGTGGAGCCTGCTTAAGATTCTCTCTCTCCCTCTGCCACTCCCCCACTTCTTCTCTTAAAAAAAAAAAAAAGAAGAAGAAGTGAGGGTTTTTAATATATTGTATTTAGCATTCATTACCAGAAGTCATCCTAACCATTAAATGTCATCTCAAGGTCATCATGTAAGAAGACCTAGAATGGCGATAATCAACCTATTTAGAATCCATGACATGGGTCCCCTAAGTGCAAATTTGGTGTTAAAAAGCCTACCACACATCTACGGAAATGTGAGCCAAAGGCAGGCTTTACACGGAAAAAGTTAAAATGTAAGATAAAAGCTAGGAAGTGCTGGGGGCACCTTCAGGACACGTGATATGGACAGGAGACTCAAGAATGGATGGGAAATCATCAGTAACCTTAATGCTGAGTTGCTTATCTCTAGTCACCAGGTCTAGCCAGCCTTATTTCCCTTAACTTACTCTTTTCTCATTAGCTGCCTGAATCTAGTGCTTCATACTCCACACCAGATAATTTCCGTACATCTAGGAAGAAGTCTATACACTTCAATAAAACTTTAGAATATCTATGGAAGTTTTGTCAAAATTTCTTCAATTTCAAGGAAATAAGAAGATAATCCTCTCATCTATTAGTCTCTATTTTTTAAATAAGTACTTAAAGCGTATGTATTTAATGCGCAATCAAAGGGAGATTATAAAAACAACTTGTGTCTATGCAAGACAGTTCTTTTTTTACAATTGAAATTATATGATGTAATATAGTGAGTTGAACTTTGCAGAGAAGTTTGATGTAATAACCCATAAACTTGGATTATAGTAACTTTATTATATATGCACTTAGTCAAGCTAATATCAGTCTTTAAAAAAGGGATTTTAAGACTATCTTCTTTTAAAAAAATGTTACTGTGGTAAGAACATATAACATGAGATCTACCCTCTTCACATATATGTAAGTGTACAAGACAATACTGTTAACTATAGACATAACATTGTAGAGCAGATCACTAGAACTTACTCATCTTGCATTACTAAAACTTCCTACAGGGTGATTAGCAACTCCCCATCACCCCCTCTTCCCCTTCCCCTGACAAACACAGTTCTGCTCTCTACTTCTACAGTTTGACTATTTTAAATATCTCAAAAAATGCAATAATCTTAGATATGAAAATTAAAGACTGATCCTTTGCTCTCCTAAAAGAGGATCACTCTCTTGACTTTGCTATGCATAGAGTGTAACAGTGAGGTGAGAAAATCAGTGCCCATTAGATTTCCCTCAAATTTGCATTTCTCCAAAATGGTAACTTCTGGCTATATCTAAATGGTCAACCTTCCTCTGATTGTCTGCCTTGTATTTTCATTTTGCAATATTCATCTGTGGCAAAGGCATTAAAAATAGGTGTTTTGCTCTCCACTGACTGACTTAGTCACTAAAAAATATGTCTAAAAATGATCAACCTCCAAGAAAATTATGATTAAATCCTTCTAAACTGTGGTCTGGTCTAAAATTGAAAATAGTGAGAATTAGTTCTTGACCTCCACGGCCTCTTCACTGTGCTCTCTTTCCTTGGGTACCTGGTGATATTATATCACCTTCCCCTCTTTACTTGGTACCCCTACTCTTAGAAGAAAAAAATAATAATTTATACTACATTCTGAATGACTCATTTAAACTTTGTGTGTTATCCTTCCCAGGGAGATTTGCATGTCATGAAGTTCATGAAATACTGTTTTAACAGTGGCATCAGTGGTGTGATGGATGAAGTATTATTTTGAAGTAATAATGCCTTTCTGAATACCTCAAAAATAGTAGTATGCCCAGACATGGAGTGTCTGTTCATGAGGTGAATGCTCCTTAATATATACAAACTGTTGCACAGGAAAAGATAGGTGGGAGAAGAGGAAAGTCAGAGAACAAGCTAATCACAATAGAAGCACATGTATTAAGAGAGTTGCAACACAATGGGAAAAGGGTGTTATTTAGTCTCAAAATGTTTCCTTTTCACATAAACATTATCAATACTCTATCATTAGTCAAAATACAAAATTACATTACAGTTGTTGATTTAAAACCATTTATCTCTCTTTCACAATCTCTTTCCTATCAAAGAATGAAGTTTTGCCTTCAAATTTCTTAAAATCATGTTTAAGTAAAATTTCCTCAGAAGTTTGCTATTTAAAACTTGAATTTGTTTGCAAAAGGTCCATGCATTCTCATGATTTTAGAGCTAGTCCAACAAATTCATCCCTTCCCTGTTTTTACATGATTTTCAGAACTCTGCCAAAATCACACATCTGGCTCTTTGCCTGTGCACCTGATGTTATCTCGAGAGAAATTATATAAATTAAAGACAGACACACAAAAATCTTTTTGAATTCAAAGCAGCAGAATATATATCTAAGAAAACAAAAAGGGTTAGGAAAAAGGATAAAGGACATTAGTGATTTTAAGTTAGGAAACTAACAAAACAATGGCAATATAAAATAAATGGTGTGAAAAGAACAATTGAAAACAATATAAATTAAAGTGTAAAAATACACTGTGTGGGCTATGAAGAATATTAAAGTCATTTTCTTCCATCCATATGTGGGGCTTTGGTCATTACCTTTTTTTAATTTACTTAATTTTTTTTTAACTTTTGAAAATAGTGAGACCTTGGCATATTTGCCAAAACTGTTTATCTCTTCCTTTATTTCCACTGCCATTGCATTACACAGAATCATGTCTTGTCCTGAAGATTCACGCTTACTCCTTACTTTCTGGGCTGATTGTCAGAGTTAGTCATATATACAAAATATCTTTCCCATGTTATTCTCCACTGTCCTATCACTTGACTCACTCAGGTCTTTTGGGGCTAAAAATGAAATTGTTACCTCTACTGCAAGAACATGCCTTCTGATCCACCATGTTGCATACTGCTTAGAAATAAGAGTTAACTTGTTCAAGATTGATTCCTTGTAAAATAGCCTTTCAGAGACAGAGTTAGCCTTTCAAAGAGCTTCAGAGATCTCTACAGATATGGTAGAACAAGACCCAAGATCAAAGGTATACCACATCAGAAAGCTACATTTATAAATCTTGGACATCATCTCTTGATAATAGCAGTAGTATATGGATATCCCTAAGCCACAAATGCTGAAGTGAAAGAATCAGACTGCAGGCTAAGATGTTCCATATCACACTGTTTTTGGATCCTAGCACTCATGATGCCAGAGGAGGGTAGTGTTTCCTAATCACGCAGTCTAAAAACCTCACAACTGAAAGGTTAGAGTCCCTCTCCTGTGGTTGGATATCCAACCCTCCTGAATCCCTGTGTGTGGCCTCAGAATGCAGTGGCACTGAAGGACCTGCCCATCTCCTGCCTATAAATTCTCCTTAAGCCTGTGATGTATGTTGTCTAGTATTACTATCATAGCTTTTGTCATGATCGACTTACTTTACAACAGGTACTTAACTGATCTCTCTGATTTCATCTTGACCTAACTCCCACAATAAAACCCATTATTTGTTTCTTTTTGTTTTATGGTAAATAATTTAAATTTAACTACAACACACATACAGCAAATAAAGTGCACGTAGTATAAGTACACACTTTCATGAATTTTAGCCAAGTTAAAGATCAATATCACCATCATAAATCATGAAATAAAACATTTGGACTTTCAGATAGTTGAACTAATGGCCCAAAACCAAATCTCTCCACATGGTATCCAAAAACCATAGAGATCAACCAAAGAACAAAAGAAACAACATGCATTCTACATCCTCAGCATAGAAAGATAGAAAATACTAGGAATTTAAAATTAGAAAAAAAGTGGTACTAAAACTTAATGAAGATAGCACAAAAACAAAATCACAGAGCAATGTCATTTATGAAAATCTATACAAAATGCTATACAATATAAGCAAAAATAGCCAACAAACATTTTAAAAGGATACACCATTTTCAAAATGGCTTTACTCCCAGAATGCAGGCTGGTTGAATGTTAGGATATCTAGTAACTTCACTCACCACATTACTAGATCTAAGAACAAAAACCATATGATTATTTCCATAGATATGCAAATAACCTTTAGCAAAATTCCACATCCTTTGATGATTAAAAAAATACTCAGTAAAATGAGAATGAATGGATACTTTCTTTTTCTGAATATATAGCCTAGTCAAAAAAAAAAAAATCATCTCATTTATAGGGAATTTTAAAGGCATGTCCACCAAAATCAGGGAAAAAAGCAAAGGTGCCCACTATCTCCACTACTTTTCAACATTGTACTGCAGATTTTAGATAATAAGGCAGGAGAAATCAATTAGAGCCATAACAATAGGAAAAAAAAAATCCCCAAATACCTGTCTTTGAATGTTGCCTTCAGTTGTGTTCTCCCGGAATTAGACATGGATAAGGAGATTTCCATTTAGGATGGTCTTTGTGGGGGGTACTTTTGGGATCAACACTCATCAGGGAGCACAAGAAATGGGATTGGTTAGAGGGAAGTGAAGCAACGTGGTCCTCAGCTGAGCTGAGTCCTTGAGCTGGGATGGAGCTCCAGAGATGCCCTGTCTTCAGGCAAGGTGCCTGTGACTTCATACACTAACATGCAGCAGTCTCTGGATATGGGTTATCACCAAAGAGAGTATGTGACTTTGAACCAGGCTTCTCTCTTTGGCGGAAAGAAATTCCTGGAATAGGACTCAACCGGGAGCTATCGCCTGTCAACAACACTCCCAGCTATACGGACGCTGTGATGGTATAACCTAGAGGGTCCCAGGGAATGGATGGCTTAGCATAATTCTAAAAATAAAGTATTTTAGTAAGGTAGCAGAATATAACATAAACATATAAAAATCAATAGCCTTCACATAAATAATGAGGTAGAGAATATAATATAGATAAATATGCAGTAGCGCAAAGGAATGCTAGGAGGGGGAGAGGAACAATGAGAGACGATGGACTCTGAAAAACAAACTGAGGGTTCTAGAGGGGAGGAGGGTGGGGGGATGGGTCAGCCTGGTGATGGGTATTAAAGAGGGCACGTACTGCATGGAGCACTGGGTGTTATACGCAAACAATGAATCATGGAACACTACATCAAAAACTAGTGATGTAATGTATGGTAATTAATATGACATAATAAAATAAAATAAAATAAAATAAGTAAATTTAGCAAGAAATGTGAAAAATCTGCATAAGGATGACTATAAAACTCCTGAAAGATACAAAATAGACTAGAACAAATTAAGACTTCCTTTATTCCTGGGTAGAATGAAACAACATCATAAAGATATTTATTATCCCTAAACGCTAGATTTATGCATTCAACATAATCTCAGTAAAAATACCAAGTTTTATAGAGATATTAAAATAAGCTTGGAAAAACAAATTCTCAAGAACAGCAAGAATTTTGAAGAAGAGAATGAAACAATATTAACACTGCTAGATATTAAAATATTATATAAAGCTTCTCTAATTAAAATAAATTGGTACTGGTACACTAATCAGTAAAAGAGAATAGAAGTTCAATAGAAAATTTAAAAAGGAATCTCAATCATTGAAGTTAATATGTACTTTTTAAATAAATAGTGATGGGAAAACTGGAAGGGCATTTGAAAAAAAAATGATATATACATCACATCATACACAGGAAGCCCCACATGGATCAGAGACTTGAAAGTAACCATAGAAGTTCTAGAAGAAAACAGGATGAATTCCTCTACAAACAGGGTATTAAAACAAAACAAAACAAAACTACTTGTGACTTAAAAGCCTAATACCATAAATGAAAAGACTCATAAATATAAATATACAATTAAGATTGCACAGAAAACAAAATACCATAAACATAATCAAAAGTCGAATAAGTTGGAGAAAATATTTGTAACATAAACCACAGATAAACATAATCAAAAGTCGAATAAGTTGGAGAAAATATTTGTAACATAAACCACAGAGAAAATATTTGTAACATAAACCATGACAGATTTATAAAGAAGTCATAAAAAGTGAGGAAAAATTTTTAATAACCTAATTTAAAAATTGCTAATTACATGAAAATGATTAAAAATATAATAAACTTGTTCTTAAATAAAAATAAAATGTTCAGCTCCAGTCATAATGAGAAATGTAAAACAAAACTGCAGTGAGATAACATTTCTCTCCTATCAAATTGACAAAATTACAACTTTTTGAAAACATTTTGCTGGTAAGGCTGTGAAAAAACAGATACTCAAAACAATGCAGATGAGAATGCAAATTGAAATAACCATACGGAGAAGAATTTGACAGTATATAACAGAATCGTGTTTTTATCTCTTTACCTAGTAAACTGCTTCTAGGAATCTAGCCTCTACGAAAATACATATGCCCAAATTTATTCAGTGGGGCATTATTTACAATTGCAAAATATTGAAAAGTAAAATCTCTAAATGCTCAGACATAGAATATTCCTTGAAGAAAGTATGGTATATTTCCTCAATGATGTACTATGCAAACATAAAAACAAGAAGAATGATCTTTGTGAACTTACGTGGAGTGATTTCAAAAAGGTAATTCCAAAAGAATTCCTCTAGTTTTGTAACTTTTGTGTAAGAATGAAGGAAAATTATAAAAATGTACATGAATTTACTTATTTTGCAAGAGAAAACATAGTAAGCATAGATCAGAAAGAGATTACTTGGATGGGAACAAGTTTAAAGGGATCAGGAAATTACTGAATCTTTTTTTTTTTTTAAGTGTGGCTTTGATTTTTGCAACCATGTTAATATTTTACCAAAAATAAAAAAAATTAAAATTAAAAAAAAGATGAAGAGGAAAATCTTTAGCATAGACTATTAGGGATAAATAAATGTTTCAAATGAATAAAAACAGAATGAATCCAAGTATCTTTTGTATATTATTTTGACTATAGAAAAGACTAAAGACTAAAATAACCATAAACATTATTAAACTCCAAGTGTTTTCATTTTTTACCATGGCACTAGTTTGCCCTTGAAACTGCTTTCTGTGTATGCTAGGAACTAGTTAAGAAGCAAAAATTGATCTTACCTCCTTATTCACTAAGGAAATGGAAATTTAGAAAAATGAGATAACACCACACAACCACCAGACTGGATGAAATAAAAAGACTGTTAATACTGCATGTTGGTGAAGATCTAGGGAAATGAAAACTTTCATATTCAGCTGATGCAAGTATGATTTGGTGCATCCACTTTGAAAAAACATTTGGTAGCATATGCTAAGGTGACACACCCTATAACTCAGAAACCTCCAATTGAAGGCCTCCTTGTCTTTTCTCAGCCACAAAGGAAATTCTCTCAACATTTACAATTAAATATATTGAATTTGCCATTGATCATTTTTATATACTCTATTTTAAGGTTAAGCAAGTTCTCTTTGTTTCTTTGTTAGTTTTTTTAACGTAGATATTAAATGTTTTGGACTCTCTTTTAACCTATTATTCCATTTTTTTCTAATTTGCTAATGAAATAATGACATTAATTTTACATTTCAATTCTAATTTAAAAATGGGAAAACCCAACTTGGTTCTGATATGTTTACTTTTTTTTTTTTTTTTTAATTTATTTATTTGAGAGAGAGAGAATGAGAGAGAGCAAGCACATGAGAGGGGGGAGGGTCAGAGGGAGAAGCAGACTCCCTGCCGAGCAGGGAGCCCGATGCGGGACTCGATCCAGGGACTCCAGGATCATGACCTGAGCCGAAGGCAGTCGCTTAACCAACTGAGCCACCCAGGCGCCCTGTTTACTTTTTTATACACCACTGTATTTGATTTGCTAATATTTTGTTTAAGATATTTTATATTCATCCCAATGAGAAAATTGGTCAATAATTTATTCTCCTATATAAATATTATTTTTTCTTATTTTCTGTAAAGTTTCTGTATGATGGAAATTTTCTTTTACTTGAATGTTAGTAGAGCACACCTCTTAATCAAACTGGCCCTGATACTCTCTTTGTGGGAGTAGTTGATTTAGTATCTCAATTTACTTTATATTTATAGGCATGGTTGATGTTTAGCTAATGCACATTACCATGACTATAATGGTTTTTGATAGCCAACGTTCTTTGTGATTATTTGGTCCCCATGTGGATAACCTTCTAATTTGTTGGTAGCTGTGCTATATCAGTTGTTAAATATATATTTTTAATATTTTCTTTGATGATAAGACTATAACTACAGGGGCTTGATTTAATGGTACTTCTTTGGTAATGGAAGATTAAAATTATTGGTCTCTTCAAGGTCTCTTTCTTCTTATACATACTTATCTCCACTTACTCCCACCCCTTTCTCTCTATAATTGAACTTTCTAATGTGTGCCTACTTGATTTTTTCATTTTTGTAATGAATTTTAAATTGTTGCATAGATATTTTTAATTTACATAAATGCTGTTTTCATACATCTTAATACTTTTCTCACTTACTCCATTCACCACCATACCTTTAAGAGACATTAGTTAACTGAGGAATGGTACTCTTTGGTGGGAATTTATTATATTTAACCTATCCACTCTTTAAGTAATGAATGCTTAATTTGCCTGCAACATACCACTATTAAAAATAATGCTACAATAAGGAAGTATCTTCCTGTACATCCTTGGAAAAATTCCTGTGAGACTTTCTTTGAGATATGTACTCCAAAGTGGAATTGCAGTATAATAGCAAATGGATATATTTAACTTGATGAAATAATGTTAGATTACTCCATTCAATGCTTGGATAAGTATATACGCCTACAACGAATGCATAAGTATTACTACAGCCCCATATGCCAGCTAACAGGAGGCATTATTCAGCTTTCTAGTCTTCAACATTCTAAAAGATGTAAAATAATCCTTTTGATATTCTTTTTTGCTTTATTGTGCATGATGAATACTTTTTTATATTCAAGCTATTACTAGTAAGTTAAATATAACATATAAGAAATCTGTAAATTCTACAATCTGTTTTATTAAATGAAATTAAAGACAACAAAGACAAAAAAAATAAAACCCCTATACCAATAACATTGTTTTAACCATTAGTTGGAAAGAAATATTTCAAGGATTGTTATTGCTTCTCACTGTGTACAAATAATAGTATAGTAATTTTTCATAGAAAAAAATCTCTCACCTTTAAGTTTTAGATAAATATAACATTCAACATTATAACATTAAAATAGTTAAGAAATATTTTTATATACAATGCTATTGTTTTAGCTACAAAAAAACAGAGTTTGTACCCAGTAAATAGATCAGTGTAAGTAGTTAAAATGAATACATTTTTGGATTCGCTCCTAGTTTTTTAAGTCTCTATGGGGAAATTAAGTTCTTTAGTCTCCAAAAAGTGTAAAGGGGAACAAAATTTGTCACCCCAAAATATGCCTCTTTGGCGTAAGGATTATTTAGGCTGATTATTTTTAAGAAACTGCAGACAGAGGAGGAGCTCTGAAAAAAGTAAATTACTCTTTTGTGACGTTTATCATAGAATGTAGTAATTCTGAGATACAACTCAGAGGTCTCTTGTGTTACAGACAAACTACTTGTGGTTTCACATTTGTGTAAATGTAATCCAATTTTTACATAATACAATCAATCATGCTAGGCAAAAGATTAACCACCTTCTCTCCTATTGATTAGATGGTACAAGAATTCTTAAAAAATAGCCATATGCAGTTTCAACTTTTAATTTAATGGAATCATGTTGTACCCTGCTAAAAGCATTTCTCTTTTGGGAATAAGGCCTATGAAACAATAAAGCCCAAATTTAAAGGGATGAAATGCAAACGTTTTGTTAGTGGATAGTTAGAAGTAATAATGAGAGGAGACACTCATTCCATTTTTTAATTTTCAGACTTGTGAATCTTTTCTATAAATAAAATAGTAAAATATATTAGTCTCTAATATTGAGTATATGTCCTGACTGATGCTACCAGCCTTTCAATATGTTGTCATCTAGATGTCATTATAACTGAGTCTTCCAAAGCTTTTCCACCATTCTAATAGGGCAGCTACATGAGGGTTACAGGGATACTCAAGGAAGTGAAATGCATGGAATTTATCTCATGCATAACCCTTCTTTCAGATGCAGGCCATTTTGTCATAAACTCATCAAGCAAGGACAGAGGTGACTAGGGAAAACCCTGACTCAGGGCCACAGAACAGGTTATTTTGTCCATCTGCAAATGAAGATTGTACTTGTATGACCATTTACACAGAACACAAATATTTTCCCATTCTTTGCCTAGTGACAAATGTCCATATACATACATTCTCCCTAGATCCCTTTCTCATCAACTTCTGAATCACTTTTCTTCCAAGTCTCAGATTATCCAGTTAAACCATTAGCTATCATCTATGAATTAGTATAGAGCTATAATTCTGACCATCTGTACACTCAAGTAAAGTGGGCTCCCCACTTCATGGCACAATTTTTGTCCACTGTCCTTTAAGGATAATTCTGAGTTGAACTATTGTGTTTTTCTGTCCAACTTTGAATGGATCCTGCGTTTGTATAGAACTATTTGCAAATGAGGCCCCATATCACACATCCTTCGTCAACTGGACATAGGGAACTTCCTTTAGGGTAATAGGTGTAGGTGGAGAAAAAGGAAGCAATGTAACAAGTAGCAGCTGTGGGAATATGAGCCACATGCTCATATAATATCCTTGTGCTTTTTAGGAACTGCTAGAGCCCAATTTGTATACAACACTTTGCTGTGTTGATGAAGGTTTGCTGTTAATGCCCAAACTTAATGTTTGGTAGGTCATATCATACTCAGTTTATGGCTAGTATGTTGGGTTCAACAGCAACTTGGAGATTTGTGTCTTCCATCTTTACTCTGTTAGTCTTGCTGGAGGTGCATTAATCTTACTGATGTTTTCAAAGAAACAACTCTTGGTTTTATTCCCTTGTTTTCCTGTTTTCATTAATTTCTGTTCTTTATCATTTTCTTCCTTCTGCTTGATTTGGGTTTGCTTTGTTCTCCTTTTATTATTATTCTAAGGTAGAAATTTAGATACTGATTTAAGATCTTCCTTCTTTTCTAATGTGATCAGTTAGTGCTATAAATTTCCTTCTCAGCATTGTTTTAGCTACATTCCACAGATTTTGGTATGTTGCATATAGATATGTATTTGTATCTACATATTTTAAAAACTGTCTTTGAGACTTCCTCTTTGACCCATGGGTTGTTTAGAAGTCTGTTATTTAATATCCAATTGTTTGAGGGTTTTCTTACTGTTATTGATCTCTAGCATACTATCATACTTAGTATTGTCAGAAAATTTACCCTATATGATTTTAATTCTTTCAAATTTGTAGAGGTTTTTTTATAACCCAGAATATAGTCTATTTTGGTAAATGTTGCATAGATGTTTGAAAAGAATGTGTTTTCTACTGCTGTTGCATGGAGTGTTCCGTAATTGTCAATTAAATTCTGTTGTTGGATGGTGTTGTTCATTTCTTCCATTTATGTGCTAATTTTCTGTCAAGTTATCCTATCAAATGCTGAGAACAGGATATTAAATTCTTTTGTTGTGATCATAGATATGACTATTCTATTTTAATTTCTATCAGTTTATATTTCATATATTTTATTTTCATGAATTCTGTTGTTTAATGCATACACATTTAGGATCATTATATCTTCTTGATAGATTTATTATTAAGGTCCTTTATCTCTCATAATTTTATTTGGTCTGATGTGTACTTTATCTGATACTTATATAGCTACTACTCTTGTTTAAAATTGAAGTTAGCACTATTTTTTTGGCTCTTTTAATTTATACCTACCTATGTCATCAAATATGAACTATGTTTTTTATAGATAGCTTATAGATGGGTCATTTTTTCAATCCACTCTATCAGTCTTGTCTTTTAGTGTATCTTAGTTCAGCCTACTATAACAAAATACTATAGACGTGGTAGTTTATGAACAACAGAAATTTAGTTCTCACAGTTCTGGAGGCTAGAAGTCTCAGATCAGGGTGCTATCATGGTCAGTTCTGGTGAGGATCTTCTGAGATGTAGAATGTTAAATTTTCATTGTATTCTCTCAGGGTAGAGAGTAGAGCAGAGAAGACAAGCATTCTCATAACTTTTATAAGAGTACTGATTTCATTCATCCACATACTCTGTCTATATGGCCTCATCTAATCCTAATAACTTCCCAAAGGCCTCAACTTCTAATACCATCACACTGAGGGGTAGCTTTCCAGTTTTGACTAGATACATCCAGTCCATTACACTAGGTATTGTAATTTATATATGTAACTTAATATAAACTTCTAATATTGCTAACTACTTTGAGTGAAGTATTAAAACTTTATTTTCATTTAGGTTTCTCCCCCTCCTTTTAAATATAATTATCTTGAGAATTTCCTCTATATACATTGAACATCATATCATATGATATCATTCTTATCTGAATCATCAAACATGATTTAAGAAGCACATGAGAAATAAGGATCGTCTAATATACGTATTCCTATTTGAAAACATTCTGTTCTTTCCTTCTAAAGTTCCAAGTTTCTTCTGTTTTTGTTTTCTTTCTCTTTTGAAAGTGTGCTTTAGACATTTTTTTTTTTTTCCTAAAGAGCAGGCTTTAGTTTCCCTTTGTCTGAATATGCCTTGATTTCCCTTTAATTCTTGAAGGATATTTTTGCTAGATACAGAATTCATGTTTGATAGATCTTTTCCTTCAACACCTGAAAATTGTGGTGCCCCTTCCTTCTGGCCTCTACTACTTCAAATGAGAAATCCATTGCCATTCAAATCAGTATCCCCCTGCAGGTAATGTGTTCTGTGGTTGCTTATAAGATTTTTTTCTTTGTCTTTAGTTTTTAGAAGTTTAACTATGATGAGCTGGCTTGGGTTTCTTTGGTTGTATCATATTTAGAGTTTTGTCAGCTTTTTGAGTCTGTAGGTATATTTCTTCTGTCATATTTGCAAAGTTTTCAGCCACTATTTCTTTTAATATTTTTTTAGCCACACATTCCTTCTCCTCTATGTTGGAACTCCGATGGTATGCATTTTAAATCTTTTATTATTGTTACAAAGATCCCAAGCCTGCTCATCATTTTTAAAGTCTATTTTCTCTGTATTGTTCTATCTGAGTGAATTTTATTGATCTGTTCTCAAGTTCAGTGATTTTATCTTTCATAATCTCCACTCTATTAGGGTGGTCATACAGGAAGTTTTTTTGTTTGTTTGTTTTCTTTTTTTTTCTGTTACATTTTTCAGTTCCATAATTTCTATTTGGTTCTTTATGACTTTTATCTCCTTACTGAGACTTTGTATTTTTTTCATTTGCTTCAAGGAAATTCACAATGATTATCGAAGCAATACTATAGTGGTTGCTTTAAAATCTTTGTTAGATAGTTCCAACAGCTGACTCTTTTGGTCTGAGTATGAGTTTAGTTTTTGCTTCAAATTTGACTTGGTGCTTGGTATGACAAGTGATTTTTTTTACTGTGCCTCAATAGATTGGATATCGTTAGGGGACTCTTGGTGCTAGTAAATCTATTCTAACAGGCTATTGTCCTGGTTTTGGTTTAGCATGTAACTTTTAGGAAAGACTAGGACAATTCAAAAGAATCCAGGCATCTGACAAACACAGGAACCTCTGAAACCCTGTGGTGTAGATAGCTATCAAAGTACAAATGAAGTTGTAATGTGATACATCACACAACAAAAGGCCTAGTGCAACCTCTGTCTAGAAGTTTCCCTTCCTCAGATATACCCACCTTGGAACAGGAACTTGATTACACATTTTGGTGTCCTTTTCACCTGTACAAATTTTTCTTTTGCTTATGCTTTTGCACAAAAATAGATATTCAGGTAGAATCTAAAATATTAAGTTTACTGTAAAATTCACAATGTGTTTTTTTTTAGCCCAAATATTTAGAGTTTTAGTTATGTCTATGAGGATTATCAAAGTAAGATTAGTTTTAGAGAAAATGTAAGATAAAAACCTTATGCATTCTCAATATAATATGAGAAACTATTATTTATTGTAGCGCTATTTTTCGTAACAAAAGGCTATAAATAACACAATGACCATTAATTGAAAACTCAATGAATAAACTCTGTAACATCTATACAATGGAGTTCTATGCAGTTGAAATTAGAAAGGATGAATTTTCCTACAACTATCATTTATTAGCTCTCCATAATATATTGTCAAATATGTCTATAAGGGGTTGTGAATAAGTGTGTATGTGTGTTTACTTAAATGATAAAGATGTCAGGATAAACTATAACATTTTAAAAAAATTACTGTAAGTGGAAGAGAGATGGTAAAGACAGAGATAGAAGCTAACAATATGCATAATATATTTTTATATACTTTGGAGTTATAAAAATGTTTTACAGGTATAAAAATAAAATTAAAATTAAAACTGAAAGCAAAATAAACAGAAATGTGTCCCACATAACTTAAAATATAATAATTTGATTAGATATTCCAAGTAGAATTTATTTGTAGGACAAAAAATGTAAAATATTTTATCTGTTTTCAGTAATCACAGTTGATGTTAGTAACTATATTTTCATTCTGAGAATAAAGAGATTGAGTATGCATTATGGGAAAGCAAATAAGTAATTATACTCATCTCATTAAGAACCAGGATTTATGATTGGGAGAAAGGCTGCAGAGATATAAGATTGATGAGTTAGGTAAAATATCTGTCATCTTTAATTCGTACTGAGTGCAGAAGTATGAACTTCTAATTTATTTTCTCTTAAAAAAAAAAAAAGGAGGAAAAATATTTTCTAGTTGTGGCCATGAAAAAAAAAGTGTCGAGAAATGACCGAGTAGCAATGAGCAGTGATTGGACACAAACTACACAAGATAGGCCTAAAACACCTTGTCATTACAGAAAGCAGGGAAAACAAAAAGCTATCAGGGAAAACTAGGACATGTTATAGAGAACCTACAGCCAACTTGAATAATCTTTTACATAAGCCAAAGATGGAACAATATGAACATCAATATGAATTATAACTGCAACAGATTAGAGCACATCAAATGTATTTACATACATGAGTTCCTAACAGTATAGCTTTAAATGTTGTTTTTAAAGTAGATATTATTTTAAAGGTATTTCAATAATATCTCTCATTCCACGTGCTTTTCTTACAACTTAACTTTCTTTAGGAAGTGGGGTCTATATGTCCTCCCACTGGAACTAGATGAACCTTTCTGACCATCTCTACCCACTGAAGAGAGCCAACCTGAAGCTATAGAACTTCCAAGTTGTCCTCAAAATACAATGCACTCCCCCTCTTTTTCTCTTTGAACACTTTCTCTAGAAGTGGTAAGTCACCATGTAAACATTTTGACTGTTATCATAGTCTGGATGGCTTATCAACAACAGAAATTTACTTCTTATCAATCTGGAGGCTAGGAAGTCTAAGATCAAGGTATCAACGGATTTAGTGTCTGTGAGTGACAGACCTGCTTCCTGGTTCATAGATAATTGACTTTTTGCTGGGTCTGCACCTGGTGGAAGAAATGGGTGAACTCTCTGAGGTATCTCTTTTTTGTTTTTGATTTTAAGTTTTGTATTTTTTACGGTGGACAGTCATCATTCGCCCCAACAGCCATCTGAAGTCAACAGTTCTGATTATTAAAAAATCACGAAGTCGTATAAATGTTTTCCTCCTTTTCGAAAACCATGTTCATTTTCTCTCCACGAAACAGGACTGTCTGCAAAGCCTTGTACTGACAACGTAACCCAAGGAGCTAACTTGGGCTCATCAAAGTAGCGACACAGCTGTTCCGAGGGGAGACAGATCTTCTCTGGAAGTATGAAACCAGTGATTGCACACAAATAGGCTTTGGCCACCACTGTGCTTGGCTGAGGACGGCAATAGGTTGATATGAAGTTATTAGGCTCATTATTTAGTTCCGCGTGGCTGAAGACAGCGCCCAGCCAGTCCAGAAGCTCGGGAGCGCGGCAGGCCGCCTCTGGCGCCCCCCGGCGGGCGCTGCGCCGCAGCACCGGGCACTGCAGCTCGGTCACTGTGCTCAGGGCTGTTTTTTGGCTGATGCTCCTGAATTCGGTAATTGGAAAAGTATGACATCACTGTGGATTCTTCTGCACCTGTATGATGCCAAGCCAAAATAAAATCAAATTTCAATGGCTTCTTTTCTTTGAAAGACCAAGATATTCTTTCATACTTCTTAGAATTCAGGTGAAAGGATAAATCCATCAAATCAATGGAAACAATAAATTTCATGATTTTTCTGCCGGAATACTGAGATGGACGACCTTGAAGACCAGTTTCTTCATAAGTATCCTTATCCAGTGATAAAATGAATTTCATCTGGCAGCAGGGCCACAGTATAATCTTCATCGATATTTGTATTGTATGTTAGTGCACAGCACGAACCTTTCCTCACAAAGGTGTTGATGAATTCGTGTGTAATTAACTCACGAAGAGGTAAGTTCTTCACAAAGTAATAGGGTCCAGTTTCCATGACTAGGTCTTTCAGTTCTTTTGACAGAATCCCACATTCAGGAATCAGAAATGAAACCCTGTAGTTGTGATAGTGCGTCTCCACAAGATGCCGGTGGCGCGACTTGTCGTGGCCGAAGTTGGATTTCTCGCAGACCAGCAAGTGCCGGGGAACCTCCCCAGCCGACGCAGGGCGGCCATGCTCTCCCTGGCTCCGGCCCCCTCTCTGAGGTGTCTTTTATAAGAGCACTGAATTCTAGTCATGAATGCTCTGCCCTCATCACCTAATCATTTTCTAAAGGCTCCAACTCTAAATACCATCACATTGGGGATTAGGTTTCAACATCTAAATTTCAGGGGGACAAACATCAGTCTATAGGCTGACATGTTGTTAGAAAATCCAAATTAGTCCATATGGAAATATCACATAGACAGGCCTAATTCTTCATGCACAGAGGGAGGTGCCGGGCCAATCCCCAAATATTTAGTTTTCTGCTGTACCGGGTTTAGCCACACTGTCTGACTACCACATTAGAGAGCTCAAACACCAGATGAGAGATCTCAAACACCAGAATTCCTCAGCTGACCCTTCCCTAACTGATTCATGGAAATATGAGAGGTAAACAAATGATTGCCACAGTTTTAAGCCACCAAGATTTTTTTGTTTTTACTCTTTCTTTCTTTCTTTCTTTTCTTTCTTTCTTTCTTTTCTTTCTTCTTTCTTTTTCTTTCTTTCTTTCTTTCTTTCTTTCTTTCTTTCTTTCTTTCTTTCTTTCTCTTTTTTTTTTCTTTTTTTTCTTTTTTAAGCCACAACAGTAGATACTGGGAACAGTCACATTAGGATGTTAGGGAAACAACACTTAAAAACAAAAACAGGTAAATAAAGGGAAAGAATCAAGCATACATCCTGCACTTTCTGCACAAACTATATCTGAGGGTAACCAAATAGTTAATGATAGAAGTTTTAGGTTAGAAAAATATTCTGCTAATAATTGATGAAGAATGATTGAATTTTATAGGACTACTTTCAAAGCACTAATGCGTTGGTTATCTAGGCAATGACTATCAATTGTTGATAACCAGATAACTAGATATTATGTGCCGCCTGATGGAGAATGCAACAGGACTTAAAAGAATTCTTATCAAAAAAAAAAAAAACAGAACAAACTTCAACCTGATAAATCCTCTAGATATAACTGCAGTTTACAGGGACTATAGTAGATGTCGAACTGTGTTAACTGGGAGACTCTGCAGGACAAAACCAACCCTGTTCTTTACTAAATAACAAAGAGAGATAGAAGAGAACTTATAGATAAAAAGATATGCAATGGGCATATCAACCAGTTTGAACATTTAGACCTTATTTGGGTATCTGATTCAATCGTAAAAACAAAAATAAAAATGTTTAAGTTAATCATGAAACTTTCACAGCAAATGTGTATTTGATAATACATTGAGATTGTAATTCATATGTATCATATTGATATATTTTTTACAGCTATATGCTGAAATGTATATATGGGATTTGCTCAAAATTTTTTGAAGGAGTGGTGATAAAGAGTACAAATGAAATAAAACTAGCCATAAATTGATAATTGTTACAGGTAAGTGACAGTACATGACAGTGTTGTTCCATATTAGTCTTTCCCTCTTATATATATTTGAAATTTTTCATGATTAAAAACTTATGATGGGAAACCCTCTGAAATGTACATTGATCTCATAGAAAATATTAACTTTCATTGTTACAAATATTATACACATTCATTGTTATGAAGATTTGTTGATACCATTGATGATTGAGTGGTATCAACAAATCTTCACAACAATGAATGTGTATCATGATTGAAATAGGTGAATTTTAAATTTGAGATGTTTTTGTGTATCATATTAAGTTTCCCACTTTATATATATTTCTAAGAAATTTTACTCAGAACCAGGTGGTAGATGTAATGAATGCTTTTTGCATAAACAGTTGTATAATTCTTCAAACTTTTATTATTGTGAAATTATTCTATTATTGAAATTTTCTTTTATTCCTTGAATGAACAAACCCTATTTGGTATTAAAAAAAAGTTTTGCTCTAGATTTACTACTAAATTATGAGTATCTTAATTTGATTTGGACTTTTTGCAAGTATACTATTAAATGAAGTTGATCTATAATTTTCTTTTCTATATTTGTCATATTTTGATTTCAGATGCTCTGGTTGCATTAAATTAATTTTGAGGATTTTCTTTTTTACTCTATTCTATAGAATGGGTTGAAAAGCTTTAGCATTAATATGAAAGGTTAAGTGAACATATCAATTAAATCATCTGAACTCTCCTTTGTTTTTGGTGGTTTGAAGTAGAACTGAGGCTATCTAGAAAATTTTCTCACTTTTTTCTATGGTGATGCCTTATTTTTTGTTTTGCATCTTATATTTAACTTGTTTTCTTCTAGAAAATCACAATCCAAGCAGATTTTCCAACACAGTAACATGAAGTTGTGCAAAGTGTTCTTTCATCACTCTATTAATTTCTCATTTCAATTGATAGTCCTTTTCATTCCAGTTTTAGTTATTTTTGCCCTACTTTTTTTTTTCTTTTTTTTAATGAAGTCTGACTCATGGATCTTTAGCAGCATTAGCTCTTCCTTTTCCTCTCCCTCAATCAGCTTTTTGGTACAACTTATCAGTGTGGTTTTTTGATGTTCCAATTTATTTATATATTTTTCTGTAGTCTTTTGTGTTTTTTAAATAAATTCTAAACATGTATAATCCAAAAAAAAAAAAAAAAGATTTGTTGATACCATATAAGAAATTTGGTCTGACTTGGCTCTATTTCTCCTTTTCATTAGAGATATAAAATGAATGCAAATAAACAAGAAACTCTACATGCAAAAATATAGTTTTTGACCTAGTGCTAATTGGAAGGGGAGTTCATCTGTTTCTGGAAGGTAATTTTTATAATAAGTGTCTCCTGTGTTTTCCTCATCAAGGATTCAGTGTCTAGAGGGAATCAATATCTCACATTCAGAACATGAACCCTTCTTGAAGAAGAAAATAATTTCATATATATAAGTATATATACACACACATATATAATTCTGTGTCTATGTGTGAATATACTTTAAATACATATTTTTATAATTTAGCACTGCATTTTATACAGAAAATTTGCCTTTATACTTCACATTTTCCTAGTTTTATCTGTTTATGTCTTTCTTCTTTTATTAATTAGTCCATTCAGTGTTATTTTGATCCAAGCAGACGCTCAGCATTTAGGAACCATCATTTTCATTCAATCTAGGGATACTTTGTCTTTGAAACTTAAGTATAAACATCTGTCAACTTCTATATAATTCTCTTTTTTGTTTGTGACAATAAATCAGACTTGCAAAAAATCATTATTAAAAGTTTCTCTGTTAAAATATGCTTTTTCTGTTTTTATACATTTATATGCATTCTTTTTTTTTTTTTTAAAGATTTTATTTATTTACTTGACAGAGAGAGACACAGCGAGAGAGGAACACAAGCAGGGGAAGTGGGAGAGGGAGAAGCAGGCTTCCCGCCGAGCAGGGAGCCCGATGCAGGGCTCGATCCCAGGACCCTGGGATCATGACCTGAGCCGAAGGCAGCCGCTTAACCAACTGAGCCACCCAGGCGCCCCCATTTATATGCATTCTTAAACTTCATCTTATATACTACTTACAAACATATAATTGTTAGATAGGGGTAACTGTATTCAAACATTAGCATAAATGGAAGAGAAAGAAATCTTTCCACACTTCTATTTCATGTGGATTCTTCCAGCGAGTGATGAACCTAACTTTTAAGCCTACAGACTTTAGTTATCCTACCACCTGTACAATGTTTAGGTCAAGTATTGCATCCCTGCCCCTGGGAGTGAGGCATCTCTCCAGAGAGTTAAACCCTCAAGAGAGGGCTTGGGGGATTGGATTCTCTTCCTCTGTTATTTACCAGCCCAGCTCCAGGGACAGACAGATATTGTGCACAGGCTGAACAGAGGTCATACAGAGGTGACTAAAGTTCATGCAAAGGTAAATATAGAGAACATGTTCCGGAGTAAATCTTAATCAAGGGATCTTTAGGGAAGGTTATATTGTGCCCAAACTGACTACCTACATCCCAGGACTATAATCAACCAGTGGTTTCCCTTTGAAACATTGAGTACTTGTATGTATACGCGTTCAAAATAACCTCAGCAAAGTGAAGTGTTCATTTAAACTTTCTCATTAAAATACTAAATTTGCACATGTATCTTACTCAAGAGGGGATTTTAGTTGCCTTATGGTAGAAATTATAGATGAGAGACCATTTTTGGTGAACATATTTCTAAAAATATCTTCCTAAACACAAATGTAGTTCATCAATAAGTGAATGGAATAAAATTAAGTACCAGGGTGCAGCTGTTATATTCATGTACTATATGTGGAAAAAAACAAGCAACTATAGCAAATATATATTTAAATCTCAAAGATAATGAGTTAGAAATGATAACTTATGCATACAGAGATCTCCAAAAGTAATCATTATTGAGAAATTCTTAAAAATAGTGTACAAAAAAACTTATAAGAAACATGGAAGATAGTGAAAAGAGATAAATCTGACTAAATACCATTTCTGACATGATAATTTTACAAAAATCTGATAACAGTTCTATAGTTTTTAAATATCTTTATATTTCATATAGGTTAATAAGATTTTGCCATATTACAAGAACATTTAGAATATTAGCAATTATTATACTTGATATAGATTATATTTAGCAACAGCAAATCAACAATCTCAGAATCCCTATCTTAAGATAGTCATTATCTGTGGATAAATCAAGCTGTATTTAGCCTAAGATGAGTGCTTTGACTTGAAATTTGTTTTTTATGCAATCATTTCCTCCATCAACATCTAGTTTTATGCTCACAGTAGGAATTGAAAAGACTGCTCCTTCTTCAGTCTCTTCTTGGTGATCATTGATAGAGTGATGGAGGGAGTTTCAGAAGTCTGAAAATACCCTTGGCTTCCAGCTCCATTTTTGGTCACTAAATACACTACCATACCCTAATTTATTGGACTTGTTAAATAACCCGTGAGAGGAAAAATAACGCTTCACACAACAACAAGGAAATCTAGGTACAGAGTAAAAGTTTTTGTATGGCAAAGAGAATGAGAGGTCAGCATGATGCCATACACATTCATTTTCAATTCGTACAAGACTTCACTCTTTGCATCTATTTTTAATCAAACAAATAAAGCCTGGGACACAAATTTATGAATACGTACATTTTTTTAGTCATTCTTACATCTAGCTTGTTATCCATATCTGCAAAGTGACTGGCAAGTGACAAAGCAAGTGAGGCAAGATAAATTCAAACACTTTATTCTCCTTCCTAGAGATCTTTGTAAACAAAATTAGTGTCTATAAAGAAATATAGAACTCTCATGTGCCTAAGTTCAAGAACCTCAGAGATACTCTATAAGGAATTCTGAACTCAGTAAGGAACTGCCAAAAGAAATGCATTTAGAATAGATAAAATGACATTCTCTGAAAATATCCCGAGGCTTTCTGTGAAAACTGGAAAATGCAAACATTTATTTTCATCAACACATCTGATTTGGTGACTCTATAAGATAGATATCCATTGTGAGAACTGGAATGCTATTTTTGATGCATATGAATATTTGTTTGTACTCTCTATATTGTATATGTCAATTTGTTTCTGTCTTGAAGATATCACTTTATGAAATAGTGGTAATAGTTTTTCTAATAGGGCACATTATCATGGCATATTATTAACTAGTGAGTGCTGGCAACACATGTATTTAACTACCGAGATTTGACCAAAATTTTTATTGATTTTTATATCTTTTATATATAAAATCTGTTATACATTATATTTATATGTGGGTGTGCTTTCTATGAAGCATATAATGTCTAAGATTACCTAGAATTTAGCAACTCAGCTGGTGAAACTAACACCAAAATGTCTAAACTTTGTAGGAAATTTGAAATTCTGCAAACTGCTTCTTTTGAACCTTTGTTATTAACAGTTTATTTATTGAACTTCATCAATTAATTGTGGATTAATTATTATTATTTTAACTTTGCAACATGTTTAGGTAGTAAATGGGAAATAATTTTGCATTTTCCTTTATTTTATGGTTTTATTCATTAACATTCTGGCTGCCACATGATATTCTCACAATTACTAAAAATAAAACTGTTCAGTTTACAGGGCTTCTGTTGTCCACTTTTTTGTGGGTGTTACTTGTTTAATTACTAATTGACCTCTTGTTTTTGTGTATTCAGAACACTCAAAATATTACATTTATTAAATTTTACATGAAAGGATTCCTGTGTATGATAAACTACATGTTATATATTAATATGAAACATATTAGCAATAATTTTAATCTATTTGTAAAATCTGAATATATTGAGAATAAATGATAAGTGATTAATTTGCTAAGAAACTGAAAGCTAATTATTATATAAAATTGAATTATGTTCCATAACAAATATCATGTTATCGTTAGGCACTTAGAAATTTCCTCAAGCTCATGAAGAGAGAAGATCAAATATATCATAAGATGATTTTTAAAATAATAAGGCTTAAAAAATGAGGCAGCACAACAGTGTGATATGCTATAAATTAAAATGTTAATTAAGTAATAGCCCATTAATTATATACACAACACATACACACATTCTTCTATTGCCTCTACACTGACTAAGGGATGCTGCATGGGCTGTTGATTTTTTTGTAATATGTTATATCTGCATCTTCAAGATAAATTAAAATACTATGTAAATAATAACTGTATACACACTCAAAGCCTTGAACTCTCTATGTGCCTTTAAATACTCTCTGTGTGCCTTTGGACTAGTCACTTAATCTTGGTAGACTTCAATTTTCTTATCAGAATATTGAAAAAAATGTTGAAAAATATCTGTATCACAAGATTGTCAACAATTAACTGATAGCAAGCATATGAAGTCTTTGATATAGTACATATCAATACATGTTCATTATGATAATATAATCATAATACTATTAGAGTTGATGATAAATTATTTTATGTCATTATCTAGACCTCATATTTTCAAAAGCCATTCTGTTCTCTTAATATCAAAATAGTCATAAAAGCTCTTTTCCTGAAAATCTTTCTTAAGCCAATGTCAAAGGTTTCAAATATAATTAGAATGTCATTGTATTCGATGATTGTGAAAACAGTCACACAGATGTAGTAAGAACCAAAAGTCAACTATATTGACATAAGTCATTAAGCACTGATTTGCTTTCTGCCACTGATACGCTTGCTGCCCTGTGCCTAGTACTTGTCAAATATTAATTATACCTAGGCATTATGATATCTATGCTGCTGTTCTGTATTTTATTTTCTACTTTACTTCTCCCAGCTCCTCACTATGCACTCAAAAATAACAATTACAATTTTTTAGAAGCAATTTAGCATAATAATAGTTGAGCCTAAAATCCAAATGATGACACAGTTGTGATGTTCTTTAAGTGTAAATAAATTTTCCTGGTTTTCTAGATATTGGAAAAAGACATTTAACACTTTCGAACTTATTCAGAAACTTTGAAATTATGAGTTGTATGAAAACAAACTTAATGAGTCATTTATTAAAAGCAGTGATGCACAAGACTCTAAAAAAGCAATGATGTTGCTTCCATTGCTCTAATTTACTGTGTATGTTAATAAATATAACACATTCCTCCAACCCCAAATTTGGCATAACTATTAGCTTTTTTCCAATTAAATTCTGTTCATAAGAAAATAATGTGTCATCCTTGTTTTTCTTCTCCTTTCTGCAAATAAGAAACAAACGAGCAAGCAAATAAAACAACAAGACAATGAAATTTACTTGTATCTTAAATTGTATCTTAATTGACCACTCAATTATTCAAAACTTAATTATTTGATTTATTGACTAAAACATATTACATTTTGGAAATGGGAAACTAGGCCAGTCGTAGAGCTTTGACTCTGTAGGCATAGATTATCACGAATTGAGAAATGTTGGGTTTATTTTGAAAGAAATCTTAAAGGAATAAGTCACAGAGTAGTTGCCAGACTCAAAGGCTATACTTTCTCTCCAGGGTAACTTCTTCCTTGAGCACTGCTGGCTATATTTTTAAAAGGTAAAGCATTAGTCTCATAGTATCTCATAATAATATCTGTTACTAGAGATTTTAAACATTAAAAATAGTATTAAAGGGGCTTAGAGTGTGACAGCATGAGGCACTCCCTGAAACTGCTCTCCAGTAAAACTAGTATTACTTAAAAAAAAAAAAAATTGTTTAAAGTCTCAGGATATGGTCACAGGGACACACAGACAATGAAGATACATTTATTCAAGAAAACCTAAAGTACTATAAGAAGGGTGAGAATCTGTGGTATTTATACTGAGATTCACTCCCTCACTTGCTCCTCCATACTCAGCAAGATAAAAGTTGCATTACAGGTGGATGCAACCAAGAATACCGGGTTACCTCTTCCCAGAGCTCCTGGTCAGAGGGATACATCTTCCTAGGAGGGGTAAGACATGAGCATTTTTCATTCTGAACCCAGCCACAGTTGCTGAGGCTGTTATAGCTGAATAGCCCCAAGAGGTGGGGATTCCCTTTTTCCACTCATGCCCAAACTGTGAGATGGAATTTCTACCTTGGGTACAGTACCACTGAGAATACTGGTATCCTGACCACATTTGCCCAGCTCCTAAGGTATTGATTGCACACTGAGAGAGACAGGTAAGAAGACCTTAGGCTACTGCTCTCCACTCCCCCAATCATACAGCACTCAGTTCCTAAAACAGCTTTGTAACTCATAGAGAAGCACACCATTGTCCCCATATCCAGCTCCAGAGATGTGGCTCAGAGGTTTTTCCTTGGGTAGGGGGATGTGGAGGAAGAGAGAAGCAAGTCCTAAAAACGATAGCTCTTAATCTCTTCCCAAAGGAATTGAACTTGAAATAAGGCTCAAGCCTAAGAAATGAACAAACAAAAAATAGTGCAAGTTGTGGTGAAAGGGAATTAGGAGATTAATAGGGTCATTGGGCATATAGGCTAAACTGTAAGCTAATTACAGAGAAAGAGAAAGAGACAACTGGGAGGAATTCAACTAGGGTCTAAAAAAAAGTTTAATAATTAATTTAAGGAATTATCTCTTCAAAGGAGCCTGAATTTTATTGGTTTTGTCTGTGGATCAATTTATGCCCAGCATATTGTTGAACATTATATAGCAATTAATTAGCAATTACCGGAACATAACAGCTGGATGAGGTCAGAAAGAGAGAGATAGCCAAATACCGACCTGCCAGAACTACTGTCATACCAGTTACTGTAGGAAACCCAAGCTTATTCCCCTGTATTAGTCTGCTTAGGCCTGCTGGAACAAAGTACCACAAACTAAGGGAATTATACAACAAAAATGTAGTTTTACAGTTCTGGAGGCTAGAAGTCCAAAATCAATGTGTTGGCAGTGTTGGTTCTTTCTCAGGACTATAGGAGACACTCTGTTCCATGCCTCTCACTAGTGTCTTGTTGGTTTCTTGGCAATCTTTGATGCTCCTTACCTTGTAGAAGCATCGATCTGATCTCTGCCTTCGTCTTGACGCAGTGTTCTTCCGATGCGCATGTCTATGTCCAAATTTCCATTTCTTATAAAGACACTAGTCATATTGGATTGGGGCCAACCCTACTCCAGTACAACCTTATCCTAAATTAGCTAATTAAATCTGCAATAACTTTACTTCCAGATAAAATCACATTCTGAGGTACTGGTGATTAGGACTCCCACATACAAGTTTCGTAGAGAAACAACTCAATCTATAACAGCTTCCATGAGGAGCAACATCAAAGGCTTAAAATTTTGTAGGGGGAGGAGTAGGCTCCATTAAAATAACCCAGCCATTTACTAAGCAACAACAAATGAATACAAATAGTAAGTTCAAGAGAGAGAGTACCCAGAGTTGCTACAATATATTATGTAATATTTCCACATTATAACAACAAAAATAAAACATAAAAAAAAAAAAAACACAAAAACAAAAAAACAGGTGAAAATGAACTGGATTTAACAGAAAAGACTCCAAATTACCATTGTAGGTATGTTCAAAGAATAAAAGGAAATCACGATTAAAAAAGTAAAGGGAGATGTGATGACAATGTGTCTTCAAGTAGAAAATATCAATAAAGAGAAAGAAATTATAGAAAACAACTTAAATGGAAATTATGGGGTAGAAAGTATAATAATTAAAGTGAAAAATTCGCTACAGGGGCACAATAGTAAATTTGAACTGCCAGAATGTTGGGGTTAATGTAGAGCATGAAACCAGCCTGAAACCAGCCATTAATACCCGGCTTGCTAAAATATAACACGGAGGCCACTGGGGGCGATGGGATTCCAACCAAAATGGAATGGCCCCCTTGGAATGCCGGGGCCGTGTGACCACTCTGCCGTTGGAATGCCCTGGGGAGTTACCTTCCCCAAAGCTCTCTTAGCCCAAACAGCCACCTAGTGATCTAAGAGATGTAGGCATTGTCCCTTAGGCTATGTTTAGTAGAACATGCAGATTAGCAAATCGTATCTTTCCCGTAAAGATAATTTCCCGGTTTCAGTAAGACCCCTTGTCACACGTCATGTGCTTGAGACACCGTGATAAGGATTTGTGATTATCCTGAAGGACCAATAAAAGTGTGAGCAAAGAAGAGCAAAGGGTCTTCGTCTCTGAGCGTTGACCGCCTTGTTGTCTTCTCTCTTTCACGGAAAAGTTTAGAGTAATCAGTACAGGGATTGCTGGCCACTCCCGGCAGCAGAAGAAATAATTGGCAGATTTGAAGATAGAGTAATAGAGGCTATGCAATCTGAAGAAGAGAGAGAAAAAAAGAATGAAGAAAAATGAAGAGAACCTCTGAGAAATATGGGCATTATAAAGCATGCCAATGTAGGAAAAATGGGACTACTCGAAGGAGAAAAGAGAAATAAGCAGAAAAAAATATTCAAAGACTTAATGGCTGAAAGTTCCCAAATTTATTGAAATAAATTGAAGTTCAATAAAATCCAAGTAGGATAAATGCAAAGAGATCCACAAATACATCATAGTTAAAAGAAAAAAAATGCTAAAATTCAAAACAAGGAGCAAATCTTGAAATCAACAAGAGAAGGGCAACTCATCACTTACAAGAGAACTCCAATAACTATCAGCTGTGTTCTCATCAGAAACAATGGAGGTCTGAGGGCAATGCAATAACATACCATATTCAAAATTCTCATAAAAACAATCAACCAAGAATCCTATTTACGGCAAAGCTATCTTTCAAAACTGAAGGTAAAGTAAAACATTACCAGATGATCAAAAATTGAGCAAATTTGTTGCTAGGAGACGCACCTTACATGAAATACTAAAGGAAGTTCTTCAGGCTAAAAACAAGTTAGTACAGACAGTAATTTAAATCCACACACAAAAAACAAAGAACACCAGTAAAGATAATTATGTAATTATTAAAAAAAATATAAATGCATGTTTCTTCTCCTGTCTTCTCTTAATTGATTTAAGAACCAATTACATAAAACTATATATATATTAGTTGGACCTATAACATATAGACATATATTTGCCGAAAACAGCACAAAGGAGACAGGTGAGAGCAAATCTGTATTGGGTTAAGGAAATGACTCCAGATGGTATGCAAATCCATAAGAACAAATAAAGAGAAACAGAAATGGTAAATCAAAAGGTTAATATAACAAAAGCTATAAAAATGTACTTCCTCTCTTTTCTCCTCTAAGCTTCTTTAAAAGATATCAAATTATATAATGTAATAATTTTAACTGTATTATTGGACTTGTGACATTTACAGATGTGATATGTAGAACAATAATATCACAGGAAGGAAGGAAAGGGGATAGAAAAGTAACATTTCTATGTTTAACTGAAATCAAATAGTATAAATCTGAAGCTAATATCGATAGTGTAGTATATATGGTAAGCCCTAGAGGAACCACTAAAAATGTAAGTAAAAATATACAGTGAAAAAAATCATTAAAGAAATGTAAATGCAACATTCAGAAATATTCACTTATGTCAATAGAAAATAGTGAAGAAGGATTAGAGGAACAAAAAGGCACAAGACATGTGGAAAATAACCAGTAAAATGGCAGCCACAAATCCAACTGTAGTAGCAATAATGTTAAATTAAATATTGTGAGATTAACATTAAATTAAAAATGTTAGATTAAACCATCCAGTCAAAAGGCAAGAACTGCAAGACTTGATAAAAAAAGAACATCCAACTATTTGCTCAAGATCCAGCTATTTAAATTAAGAAATAACACAAAGTATGTTCTCCAACCAAAATGGAATGAAAGTAGAAATCAACAGCAGGAAGAAATTTAAGATATTTGCAAATATGTGCAAATTAAGCAACACATTCCACAATAACCAACAGATCAAAGAAAAATAGGAAATAGGAAAATAGGAAATCAGAAAAGTACTTTGAAATAAATGGAAATGAGATACAATATAACAAAACTCATGAGATGCAGATAAAACAGAGCTTAGAGTGAAATTTTAAGCTGTAAATGGCCTAGACTAAGAAAGAAGAAAGGTATCAAATAAGTAACCTAAACTTCTACCTTAAAACAAAGGAAAAGTACAAGCAAGCAGCAGGAAGGGAGTAAAGATTAGAGCAGAAATTAATGAAATAGAGAGTAGAAAAACAATGGAGAAGATCAGTAAAAGTAAAAGCTGATTCTCTTAAAATATCAACAGAACAGAGAAAACTTTAGTTTGATTGACCAGAGAGACAAAGAGAAATAAAAGAAGGGATATTACTACTGACCTTAGAGAAATAAAATGTATTATAAAGGAATTCTATGAAAAACTGTATGTCAATTAAATGGATAGCTTAGATGAACTTAAAACAAATTGTTAGAAAGACACAAATTACCAAACTGATTTAAGAAGAAATAGATAATCTAATTAAATTATATCAAATGGAGGCACTTAATTAATAATCAAAACACAACCCACAAAGAACCCCCAGGTCTAGACAGCTGTACCACCGAATTTTCCCAAACATTTTAAAATAGAAATAACACCAAATATTCACATACTCTTCTATAGAAGAGTAGGGAACACTTCCCAACTCATTCCAGGAGTCTATTACCCTGATACCCAAATCAGATAAAGGCATCATGAGAAAAGAAAACTATAGACCAATATTTCCTTAAAAATATGGGCACAAAAATCCTCAACAAAATATTAACAAACTGAATCCAGCAACCAAGTGGGATTTATCCCAGGTACATAAGGTCAGCTTAACATCAAACATCAGTTAATGTAATATATCAATTAAATTTTTAAAATAAAACAAGATTATTTCAATAGACAGAGAAAAAGGGACGCCTGGGTGGCTCAGTCCAAAAGCATTGGGACTCCTGATTTCAGCTCAGGTCATGATCTCAGGGTCCTGAGATGGAGCGCTGAGTCATCTCCATGCTGGGTCTGGAGCCTGCTCAAGAGTCTCTCTCTGGCCCTCCTTCCCTGCTCGCACTCTCTCTAAAAAAAGAGAGAGAAAGAAAGAGAGAGAGAGGAGCATTGGCCAAATCCAACACACTTTCATAATAAAATACTGAATAGGGCGCCTGGGTGGCTCAGTTGGTTAAGCGACTGCCTTCGGCTCAGGTCATGATCCTGGAGTCCCTGGATCGAGTGCCGCATCGGGCTCCCTGCTCAGCAGGGAGTCTGCTTCTCCCTCTGACCCTCCTCCCTCTCATGCTCTCTGTCTCTCATTCTCTCTCTCGCAAATAAATAAATAAAATCTTTAAAAAAAAAAAAATACTGAATAAACTAGAAACTGAAGGGAACCTCTTCAACCTGATAAAAGGCATCAATGAAAAACCCATGGCTAGCATTATATTTAATGCTGAAAGATTGGATACTTTCCCCAGAAAATCATAAAAAAGACAAGAATGTCTATTTTCACCACTTCTGTTTAACTTCATACTAGCTTCTATCTAGTAGAATTAATCAAGAAAAAAAAAAAACTTACATATTGGTGTAAAACTACCTTCACAGATGAATGATATTTTTTTTATTATTCATAGATGATATGATTTTTTAAAAGATTTTATTTATTTATTTATTCATTTGAGAGAGAGAGTGAGATAGCGAGAGAGAGCACGAATGGAGTGGGTGAGAGGGAAAGGGAGAAGCAGTCTCCCAGCTGAGCAGGGAGCCTGCTGTGGGGCTAGATCCCAGGACTCCGAGATCATGACCTGAGCTGAAGGCAGACACTTAACTGACTGAGCCACCCCCATGCCCCTAGATGATATGATTTTTATATAGAAAATCCTAAGTAGTCCACCAAGAAACCCACTAGGACTAATAGATGAGTTCAGTAAGTTTGCAGGACACAAGATCCACGCACAAAATTCAATTCAATGAACAACCAAAAATTAAGGAAAACAATTCCATTCACAATAGCATCAGAAAGAATAAAACATTTAAAAATAAATAGAACAAAATTTATACTCTAAAGGCTACAAAGAATTATTCAAGAAATTAAGAAAAATCTAAATAAATGGGGGGAAACATCTGATGCTAATAGATCAAAAGATTTAATATTGTTAAGATGGCAACAATCCCCAAATTGATCTGTGGATTCAACCCAATCCTCATCAGAACGCCAGATGGCTTATTTGTAGATTTAACAAGTAGATTCTAAAATTTATATGGAATTGCAGTGATTAAAGTAACAACAACAACAAAAATAAAAAAGAACAAAGTAGGAATATTCACACTTCCTGATTCCAAAACGTAATACAAAACAACAGAAATCAAGTGTTGGCGATGTCATAAAGATAGATATATAGATCAAAGGAATAGTATTGATAGGGCAGAAATAAAACCATGTGTCTATGGTCAACTGATTTTGTAAGAATTTCAAGACCAATCGATGGGGAAGGAGTAACCTTTCAAGTGGTGCTAAGACAAGTAGATACCCACATGCAAAAACATGAAGTTGAATCCTTACCTCATGCAAAAATTAACTGAAGATGATTCTATGACCTAGATATAATAGCTAAATATACAAAACTCTTAGAAGAAGACAGAGGGGAGATTCTTTATGACCTCAGATTTGACAGTGGATTCTTAGATGAACAACCAAAGAAAAAAATAGATAAGTTGGATTTCATCATTTTTTAAAAAGCTTTTTTTTTTTTTTAAAGATTTTATTTATTTATTTGAGAGAGAAAGACTGAGAGAGAGAGCACATGAGAGGGGGGAGGGTCGGGAGAGTCAGAGGGAGAAGCAGACTCCCTGCTGAGTAGGGAGCCCGATGCGGGACTCGATCCAGGGACTCCAGGATCATGACCTGAGCTGAAGGCAGTCGCTTAACCAACTGAGCCACCCAGGCGCCCTTTAAAAAGCTTTTGTACTTCTACAGACACTAACAAGGAAGTAAAAGACAACCCACAGAATGAGAGAAAATATTTTTATAAATTTATTTCTGATAAGGGAATTTTATCTAGGAAATATTAAGAAATTTTACAACTCAATAATAGAAAGTCAAACTCATAGAAATGAAACAAACTCATAAAAAAAGAACAAATACTTCTGGTAGACATTTCCCCCCAAAAGATATACCAAATCCAATGAACTCATGAAAAGATCTTGACATTAGGCAACAGAGAAATGCATATCAAAACCATAATAGTATAACACTTCCCACCCACTAAGATGGTATATACACAGAAGTGAAAACTTATGTCCACAGGAAAAAATTGTACATGAATGTTTAGAGCAGCATTATTCATAATAGTCAGAAGCTGGAAACAATCTAAAATATCCATTAACTGATGAATAAACAAAAAGTAGTTTATCAGCCATAATATTCAGCCATAAAAAAGAATGTAATGATACATTCTATAACACAGATGAACCTTAAAAATATTATGCCAACTGAAAGAAGCCAGTCTCAAAAGAATGCCTATTTTATGATTCCATTTATATGAAATCTCCATAACATGCAAATCTATAAAGACATAACCATATTAGTGGTTGCTTAGGTTTGGGGGGGATAAAACAATAGTATTAAAAGGGTGGGATTTATTTTTGAGGTGATGAAAATGTTCAGTAGCTCTGGTGATGGTTCCACATATGTGTGAAAATACTAAAAATACATTGAAATGTGCCCTACTTTAAATGGGTTAGCCCGGGCACGTATTGCAATGAGCACAGGGTGTTATACGCAAATCATGAATCATGGAACACTACATCAAAAACTAATGAAGTACTGTATGGTGACTAACATAACATAATAAAAACAAATAAATAAATGGGTGAATTTCAAAAAAAAAATAAATGGGTGAATTCCATGGTATTAAGTTGTATCTCAATATAACTGTTTTTAGAAAACAAAAACTGTATAAACTTTTTGTTAGATTCATTTATAGGCCCATAACCGTATTTATATTTATATTTATTTCCACTATACTTTCATTATTTTTCTTATGATACCCTGTTCATACTTTCTGTCCCCAACACTTCTACTCTGCCAAGCATAATTTCTCCATAAATTTCTTCTTCTTCAACAAATGCCTGGCACTAATATCGTTTCATATTTGTTAAGAAAGTAGTCGGGAAGGGAACTTACATCTTCAAATATCCAACACAGCAATACCAGCTTGGATTCTAGTGACATCTTTGCCATTTACCATTTATTGACTTTGGTATGTCATTTATCCTTTCAAAAACTCAGGTTGCTATCTATAAAATTAATCCAAATTTTTATCTTCATGGTTTTATTTTGGAGATGAATGAGACCATGCATATTTAAGACAGCACCTTGGCCCTGGTATATAATAAACACTTGGTAACTCTCTACCCACGTTATCCTTTCAATACCGATCCTGTTGCAGCTGTCTTTATATATAGATCTGATTAGGTAGATAGAGATCGATAGAAGGGATAATCCTGTCTTGATAACTTCCTTCTTTTGTTGTGTGTGTGTGTGTGTGTGTGTGTGTGTGTGTGTGTGTGTGTGTTCTGCAGAATTAGATTAAATGACTTGTTTAATTTTAACTTTTTACTATTAATCTGTTGCTAACATTAGTGCCATAATGATTAGTCATTAATTTTAACTTTTCTGAATATCAAACTCTGAGCAGCTAAATACATTTGAAGATAAAAAATAGAAAATGTGGTTGCCTAGGGCTGGGGGCGGGGGAAGGGGAGTTATTTATCAATAGGCGTAAAGTTTCAATTAAGCAAGTTGAATAAGCTCCTGAGAACTGTACAATATTGTATCTATAGCCAACGATAATGCACATCTAAAAACTTGAGAGTTTATTTTATGTTGTCTTAACCACAAAAAAAATCATTTCTTAAAAATAAGTTAAGGCCCCATGTTAATTTTTCTTATTATATACTTATCACCTAAAGCTTAAGTATTATTTTTCAGATATTAGATTTGTTTCTGTTATGAAAAAATGCTTCCTTAATCTTTGAAGTTACTGGAGATTGATAGTCAAGTGATTTGTTTTCCTTATGGAAAATGAATGCGTGTATATTTGCTGTGGATTTCCTTGATGGCATTGCAGTTTACAAAATCTCAGTAATTTGTAGGCATTGATGAATAAATCAGTCTGAATTAAAGAGAGAAAACACCACTTATTTCTAAGCCTAGTTGGACCTGCTGTAATGAATAGACGTGGGTCCGGAGTCCTTAATTATATCATATTTTACAGGTTAACTATATTTTTGATCTTGTAGTAACTTGCTATTAATTTACTTAGCAAGCTTTTATTTCTTCTTAGATCATAAAAAGGTGAACTTCATTCTAGTTCAGGTTAAATAATGGCAAATTCTGAATTTCTAGAGTTTACATTATTAGTGCTCAATCAGATATAATCCATATTATTCACTTTTGTTTGGCTAGCATTGGATCGGGGTTCCTTAGTTTCACATTTTAACACATACATCTATAAACTGTCTCAGCACAGTAGGAGGGCAATTTTGTTTTATTATATCCCTCTTGACTTCTTGTCTTAGATGCTTCTCTTCCTCTCAATAAATATTAGTTGATGGTAATTCCACTGTTAAAGACCTCTCAAATGGCAACATTCTTTATCCTGTAATATTAATGGGGCACATCAGAACTATGACACAAAACTCAGACTTTTTATTTCAGCAATTTTCTATTCTATTTACTTTAACTGGCACCCCTAGAGTTACAGTGCTTTATTGGTTTAGTTTAAATGTGCAATTGTTACTTATGGGTTAAGCAGGTAGGCTGATTGCATTAATAAAAATTGATAAGTAGGCAGGTTATCCTTCCTAATTTATTTCCATGGCAACAGACAAGCAACCATGCCTTGTTTCTCAGGAGCAGAATGCTAATAATCAAATGTGCCTTACCCAGATGAATATATAACCCAGTTTACTAATATAAATGTCTCGACATTGTGTATATTATTGAAGAGAAATACACATTAATTCTGCATCTAAGTTACATGATGGATATGCTCAGGAGAATGAAAAAAATAAAGTTCCTCTGAAACATCAAAATTGTTCATTAAAGTAATGTATTTTAAATAGTGTATACAGTGAACAATTTAATTCTCTGACACTTGCATTGTTTATTTCAGGAGGTCTTGATATTACAGAAAAAACATACCAATGCATAGTTATTTTGACATCTCAGAAAATAATGGGTCCTGCACAAGAGTTCAATTAAACAATAATCCCTGGGAAAAATGGTCATTACTAGCAGTTAATGATTGGTTTGTTAGTTAATGGCCCAAGGCAAAGCTGAGGGCCGTTAAGACTCTAACAAACGAGTTGTGAATTGTAGCAATGGCTTGTGAATTGCAGCAGTGAGGGATTTTAAAGGATTTTTCCCCTGGTTATAAACCACCATTAATGGTTTATGATAGCAATAATGTGCTTTTTAAGACTGATTATAACATAGGACAGTCTCTGAAACAACTGATATTTCTAGTAAATTGACAATTGATTTTCTTCTGATATTTCCAGATACCATAAATTTGCAGGTGTGATTTTTTTTTTTTTTTTGCTTTAGAACATAGGCATCTATATTATACACATACATTGTTCATTTGTTCAAAATATATGTAATGTTGGCCAAGCTACAAATAGCATTCCCCTATTGCAGTTTTCTTGGTGAAAAATATTGCGTGGATTTCTATTAGTGATAATTATGTATTTTCTTTAGGTTACGTGGCTGGCAAGTTTTGACCTGTGATATTAGTTTATCTTGAAATGAGATCACCCACAGAGTTTTTGCTTAAAAGGCTTTAAGACTATGGAATGGGCTCTTGAATCCTCACACCCCCACAGCTCCCACAGAGGGAAAATGCCCCTGGCTTTTCTGGCCCACAACCACGTCTTTATGTGTTCACGAGTAATTTAACAGAATAAATGTGCTATAATCAGAACTTCTTTACCTAACATCAGCGATATCTTATCACTTCCCTATTTTAATCCACAGGAAATTAGACTTCATTAGTCTGGGTACTTGCCTCACAAAACTACTTGTAATGAAACTATAATAGCTTCTGGGATGCAGGAAGGCTTCATCTGCTCTTAGAAATAAGACTCTGTACTCAGCTTCAATTAAGTCTGAGTCTGTGTAACTGACAACCACAACTGGTCAACTGGTGAATTGATGGGGGTGGGGGGATCAGTGAAACTGATAATTTGGCTCTTGAGATATATTTTTGAAAAAAATTAATTGGTTTCTTTTAAAATTAGTTTTCTTAATTCATTGAATTCACATTTTGTAGGTGTCAGCTAGAATTTGGAACTGACTTCAATCAGAGAGGTCATGTGGAAGAAGGATTAGTCTAATTCTCTATAAATACAGTAGGTACATATTGCTAAATTAAATTATGCAATTAAAATCTTCCTGTAAACCACAGTATCTTATTAAAGTGTTCTACCACTTAAATATGGGGATTTGCTTTTGTTCAAAGAACATCCCATGGAAGAATATATTTTGATCCAAAACAATAAAACAAAATCCTCTCTCTTCCTCTTTCCCTTTCTCTCCCCACACCCCTCCTCCAGCATTCCATCTATTTCTCTCACCCAACAACTGTCACTTGATGAGAGAGAGTTAACTTTACAAGAGTAAAATGTGAATCGCACAGGCTAAATGACCTCTGAAATATCACACAGGTATAATTAGCAGATCTGGGATTTAAAACAATTAGTTTGTGTGTTGTGAATTCAACACATATATTTGTTTGTAGAACAGAAAAAATTCAGAGGGAAAAAATAATAGCAAATGTGATCCTGGATATAATTTTAAAATCTTGCAAAAACATTAGTTATTATTAACTAATAACACTGTTATTATTAATTATTAATAATCAGTTATTAATTATTAGTTATTATTATTAATAATAATTAATATAATTAAATATTATATTATTTAGAATAAATGTCATTGATAATTAATGTTATATTATCACTAATAATTATTAGTTATTATTAATAATAATTAATATAATTAAATAATAATAGTTATTACTAACAGCTTAAAGCTAACACTTTAAGATTCAGACCAAGTGATTATACTACTAAAGGAATACTCACCATTCAAAAATGTCAATATTAGAGCTTTTTTCCCCTTGAGCATAATTTTATTTTATGAATAGTCTAAAAATAGTAAGACCCTCTACATGCTTCTGATACATTTTAACTTCAGTATAAAACAGAGAGCAATTAAGACCCAATAAATCTGGCTCTCAGATTCCAGGGTGGGGGGGGGATCATCCAATTCATACATACATACAGAGGTGAAGCCTTGGGTACTAATTCATGCTCTATGTTCCAATCTCATTCTTGTTTACTAAACTAATCCATTATTCATTGGTATTTTTGTTTTTTAGTAATAATGCATATTTGTGTTCAGAAGAAACAAAATGCTTGACATTAGATAAAGAATTGATGATACGTAAATAATGACTATCAGCCCAATAAAGACGTGCTGTCAGCAGAATATCTTCTATCTCTTTCTAACTTAATTGGGAATGCAATGCAGTGTGTACATTATGTTGCTCCAATTAATTCAAATCATTCCTAATTGGGATCTCTTAAATAACTCCCTCCTGGGTCTAGAGAGGAAATTGAATCAAGCATTAAATCAGGAAGCCATCTCTATCTTTAAATATATTGTTATTCATAATCAAATATGTTGATGCTGATGTTACTAAAGATTAAGGAGAATTTCTTTTCCTGCACTATATAAGGAAGGAGGAACAGGTTAGTTAAACATGGTTAACTGGAATAAATTCCATCTGATTAACGTATGTGATCCTTTCAATGTATTGTTGAATTCAGTTAGTGAATATTCTGCTGAGGATTTTTGCATATATGTTCATTAGTGATATTTGCAAATCAATGAACATGATATACCACATTAACAAAACAAAGGATAAAAATCTTATAGTCATCTCAATAGATGCAAAAATGCATTTGACAAGATTCAACATCCATTTCTGATAAAAACTCAACAAAGTGGGTATAGAAGGAACATACCACAACATAATAAGGCTATATTTGATAAATCCATAGCTAACGTCAAACTCAATGGGTAGAGAGCTAAAAGCTTTTCCTCTAAGATCAGGAACAAGACAAGAATGCCCACTCTCATCACCTTTACTCAACATAGTATTGGCAGTCCTAACCACAGCAATTAGGCAAGAAAAAAAAAAAAACATAAAAGTCACCCAAGTTGAAAAGGGAGAAGCCAACTGTCACTATTTGCAGATGACATGATACTATATATAGAAAACCTGATGATTTCACCAAAAAACTATTAGGACTGATAAATAAATGCAGTAAAATCACAGAATATAAAATTAGCATACAGAAATCAGTCATGTTTGTATATACAAATAACAAGTTATCAGAAAACATTTCCATTTATAATTACATCAACAGGAATAAAATATATAGGAATAATTTAACCAGGGAAGTGAAAGACACTATACACTGAACACTTAAGACATTGATGAAAGAAATTGAAGATGACATGGGTAAATGGAAAGATAGTCCATGCTCATGGATTGGAAGAACTAATACTGTTAAAATGCCCATGCTACTCAAAGCAATCTTACACATTCAATGCAATCCCCACCAAAATACCAATGGCATTTTTCAGAGAACTAGAACAAAGAATTCTAAAATTTGTATAGGACCATAAAAGACCCTGAATAGTGAAGGCATTTTTTTGAGAAAGAATAAAAGTGGAAGTATCACACTCCCTGATTTTAAACTATACTATAAACTAGAGTAATCAAAACAGTATGGTACTGGCATGAAAAAGACACATAGATCAATAAGATAGAATACAGAGCCCAGAAATAAATACATGCATATACGGGCAATTGATCTATGAAAAAGAGGCAACAATATACAGTGCAGAAAAAGTCTTTTCAATAAATGGTATTGGGAAAACTGGATAGTTACATGCAAAAGAACGAAACTGAACTACTATTTTATACCATATATAAAAATAAATTCAAAACAGATTAAAGCCTTGAATGTAAGACCTGAAACCATAAAAATCCTAGAAGAAAACATACGCAATAAGCTCTTTGACACTGACCTTAGCAATATTTTTTTGGACCAGTCTTCTCAGACAAGGGCAACAAAAACTAAAATAAACAAATGGGGTCATATCAAATTAAAAAGCTTTTGCATAGTAAAATAAATCGTCAACAAAATGAAAAGGCAACCTACATAAAGTGAAAAGGTATTTGAAAATCATGATCCAATAAGGGGCTAATATCTAAAATATATAAAGAACACACACAACAATATAAAAAAAAAAAAAAACAAACAACTTGATTAAAAAATGGGCAGAGGACTTGAATAGAATTTGTCCCAAAGAAGACATACATATAGCCTATAGGCACACACACAAAAATATGTTTAACATCCCTAATCATCAAGGAAATGCTAATCAAAACCACAAAAGATATCACCTTACACCTGTCAGCTTGGCTATAATCAAAAAGACAAACAACAAATGTTGGCTAGGATTTGAAGAGAGAACCTTCTTACACTGCCGGTGGGAATGTAAATTGGTGTATCCGCTATGGAAGAGTATGAAAGTTCCTCAAAAAAATTAAAAATATAACTATCATATGATCAAGCAATTCCATTTCTGAGTATTTATCCAGAGAAAACAAAACACTAATACAAAGAGATATATGTACCCCTATGTTCACTGCAGCATTTTTACAATAGCCAAGATATGGAAGCAACCTAAATGTCCATTGATAGACGAATAAAGAAGAATGAAAGAAAATATTATCCAGCCATAAAAAAGGAATGAAATCTTGTCATTTGTGACAACATGGATGGACCTAGAGGATATTATGCTAAATGAAGTAAGTCAGAGAAAGACAAACACTACATTTCATTTATATGTGAATTCTAAAAAACAAAACAAATGAACAAAACAAAACAGAATGATACTCATAGATACAGGAAATAAAGTGTTGGTTATCAGAGAGGGGAGGCATTAGGGTACAGGTGAAATAAATGAAGGAGATTAGGAGATACAAACTTCCAGTTATAAAAAAATAAGTCACAGTGATGTACTATAAACAGCATAGGGAATATAGTCAATAATATCATAATAACTTTTTATGGTGACAGATGGTGACTAGACATCATGGAGGTCATCTCATAATGTATAAAATATCAAATCACTATGATGTACACTTGAAACTAATATTTTATGTCAATTATACGTCATTTAAAAAAAGAAACTTATGGTTAACTCTATGTGCAACTGGAATTACTTGAAGTATTTATGGGAGAGCATCACTGATTGAAATACAAACCTGGATACCGCAGAAGCTGATTTAACTATGTGAGTTAGAACACATTACTGTGAATGATGGTGTAGAGACAATATTAGTGGCAAAATATGTAATGGGAAAGAAGGTTTAATGTTAAAATAATGACAATAATCATATGAAGAAAATAAGCAGTAGCTTTAATGGGCAACCAATATGGGAGGGAAACAAGTAAAGGAGCTTGCATAGCCCGTGATGGGGAACATTCCTAACCTATTGTTCAGAGCACACCTAGGAAATTAAATTACTTTCTATGTACCATGTTTTCAGAAGATATTAAGAAAGGTAAAGGCTTTGAAATTGATGTCATAAAAAACAGGTCACAAGCCTTTAACTGCTTAGTGTAAAATAAAGAAGATTAGGCTAGGGTAACCATTTTCAAATATTTTAAAATTTATAACTTGGAAGAAGAATTACACTTACTATTGTTCTTTCCTACTGATTTCTCCCCATACTGCCTTGGGTGCTGAGAGCTTGTCCTGTTGGAAGAGAAGCTTTGAAGAGTCCAGAGCCAGGTTGGAGAATTTTAACCAGAGATAATACAGAATGGCCATTATTCCAGCAGAGCTGTTGAAGTCTAGGGATATGCTAAAATTACTCCCATCATCCTTGGGTGAAGAGGTAGGTGGTAAACCAAGGCAGTGTAGATAATGTTTAAATACAGACAAGGCACTTCTGCTTCTATCAGTTAACCTTTGATTGTTGCTAGTCACCTGATTTCTCTGGGATCAATTTCTTCAGTATATAATTGTATTTTGTAGGGACTTTGTAAAGATTGTACTTATGCCATGCCATGCCTATCTAAGTCGGCTTAATGGGTATCACATGAGATGTTGTTGAACGTCTGAAGCTAATAGACTAAACACATGTGACAATGCATTTATACATCTAAGGATATGCAGAGACTTGCTAGCTCTTCATCATAACTGTGTTCTCTTCTAATTATGCACACAGATAATCTATATTTCCCAGCATCCTTTGAAGTCAGATGTGACTTGTGACTGAGTTCTAGTCAATGGAAAGATAGCAAAAGTGATGTGTGTCACTCTTAGGCCAAGACCATAGATCCTTTGAATGTAATCACCTTTGTTTTGTTTGTTTGTTTGTTTGTTTGTTTGTTCGTTTTCCACTCTGACTAACCATGATGGAAAATGACCCATGGGGTAATTTGGAAACAAAGTGTCAAAGATAGGTTGAGCCTCAAGATGAAAGGAGCCATTTGGAGAATAGCTTGTTGATGATCAATGCTCACTTACGAATTCATGTGAGCAAGAATTAAAGTTCTAATTTATTAAGTCACTGATGTTTTGAGGTTTATTAATTACTGTAGCTGTTGTTATTCTAATATGAAACCCAGAAAAATGCGGTATTGCTAACTGAAACCTAGATTATAATATTGACCTAATCATTCAGGTGCAGATTACACACAAATCCATGTGAGAGGATGAAAAGATGAAGTCCCACATTATGTGGTGGCAAAATATTTAGTAAATATGTGCCTTCAATAACTTTTACATCAAACCATGTGCACACTAAGCCTGTAGGTCTCAGCCCTGAAGGTAGAGTTAAGGATATAGGATGAAATGTGCATGTCATACCATTTGATAGAATTTCTACCATACAAATACAATAGAAATTAATAACCTCTAGAGCATAGATAATAATAAAATGTAGTAAAATAATTAGGATGGGGTGAGTTTTGATTATAAGTTATTTTTGTTTTAATATAGTTTATTTAATTATAAGTGCATAATTTCTTATTTAATGACTGTGATTAAAATTGGCTCACACAATTCCTGAAAATTTGCTAGTTGACTCTTGTGATCTGGTATGAACTGATTCCAGCACATAACTATCAATTGTTGACTTCATAAGAAAAATAAATGAGTTTCATGTGTTTTAAACCACTGATACTTAGGGGTTTATCTGTGGCTACAAATAGCATTGACCTTACTAAATCACAGGACTATAACCTTAATTCAGAAATGGCATGTGCCTTCAACTTATTCATTGCTCCTCTTGGGTGGTATGGAGTCCCTTTACAATGACTTCACTCTCTGAGACCCAAGGATCTTGCCCTGGTGGATGGTGTTTCCCTTGGCTCCAGCAGGAACCTTTTCACCAGAGGCAATTGATGTGTGTTTTGAAGGTAGCAGTGTGATTCCTGAAATCTAACTCTACTAGTAAAATCAACATCCAGTAGTGCAGAGTTATAAGGTTTTTATTATCACAAATCAACAGGACCGTAAAGCTTAAATACTTTGAATACTCTGCACCTGTGTAAGTTAGGAGTGGCTGGAGCAACCTCTGAGCAAGTAGAAAGCAGAGAAATCAGCCAGCATATGCAGCAGATACATGTGCCTAAGTCATTCGTGTTTAGTAATAAGTGTACTATTACAGTGAACAATGTAGTTTGATATGATCATTGGAGATTTCTGGCTGGAATCAAAGAGTTTTCAAGTTGAAATTTGTGTCTCTGTCCCTAGACCTTTAAGTCCTCGCAGAAAACCCACTTATCTGTAAATTACAGCCAACCAGATCATAAAACCAAGCCACATATAGGAGCGGAAATTCCGGGTCTTTCTGTGCTGAGTGTATTTTTTTCCTTGCCTCTGTCTCCCTTCAGTTTAAAAGTCCTCATTTGATTCACCTATACTTCACAAAGTAGAGCAATATTATCCATTGTTTTGTTTCATTTTGTTTTTTGCTTCTCCTCATGTAGCTATCAGAAAAGGATAGCCTAAGAATGGAGCTCCCACCTTCTGCCCACCCTCCCATAGGATTGGTACCCAGGGCTATTATTATTGGAGGTTTGTACTTTTTCCACTGCATTAAGCAAGAGACAGCTCCTGTTGACATATTCTCTGACATACTTAATTGATTCTTTGGGGGTATTTCGTGTAGAGATCTGGGCACATGGATAAAACATTTAATTACCCTACTGAATCTGTCATAGGTACCCCTTAAATATTTTGAGAAACACCCCTCAGTTTTTTTTTTAACTAGTTTCTATAAGTAGGTGCTAACTTCCTCTTTTATACTTGCCAAAGAACATTTCCTGAAGAAATTATAATTTATCCAGTTGTAGACAGATCATACTAACTTGGGTAAGTATCAATCCCTGTATGCAATATAGAATGTATCTCCCCTTCAGAACCTGTGTGCCACTAGGAATATATTTTGATACATTTTGTTTCACATTTCTCAATTCAGCTGGCAAATTAGCTATCATCTGCTCCTTCTTGGAGCAGAGAGAACTGAGCTATGAGAACACCATCTCAATAATCATGAATGTTTACAACTACTGAATATGAGGGTCCTCTCCCATGGACTCCCTGTATAAATGAGTAGCTTGCATACACAACCATAGTAGAGGATAATGAAAACCACATTATTTCCTTGAGATAAATGTCATATGTTCACCGGTCTGGATTACAACAAGATCATACAACCTGCTTCTGGGGGTATATATTCAAAACAAAACTGCTAAAGGAATCCATGCACTAGTTTCCTCCTGGACACACTTTAAGGCCATCTGCTTCCTGAAAAACTATGCTTCCTTGTCAACGTTAGAGCTCTTGTTGTTGGTTGATAGAGCTTCTCTGGAGTTGGGCCTATGCCAAAGTCTCTGAGGAAAGGTGGTTCTCTACTGGACTCCTGAGGTGTTAACTCTGTACCAGGCTACTTTCCACGACAATGCGGCAGTCTTCATTTATATTTCTGTTCCTCAAATGCAGACATGAGGGAAAGGATTTCCCTAGTAACTGGTTTCTCCAACCCTTCTATCTCCTAGAGGCCAATCCTTCTTCCCACCTCCCTAACACTTTCTGGTCAGCCATTTCCAACCAGATTCCCCAAATCAGATTCGAATCAAGTCTTGTGTTCTCTAATGAAACTTTCAAAATACGAAGAAAATAATTGAAATTGTCAGTAGGTCAAGCTGAAGAGTTCACTTCTTTTTAATTGGATTCTCGTATTTAGTTGAGGTAGCTGTAGCTCAGTGATTGAAAAATTAAGCTTTATTTTGAATATGCCTTTTATTTAATGCTGCAGAATTGCATTTTCAATGACAGAGAGATGTTTATAGAGAAAAAGAACCATGTCTAATGGGTATTGAAATGCAATTTCACAGACATTCTTGGAACAGTTTCTCTAATAATATTACTTTACACTTAACTAATTTATTTGCTTAATGGAAAGTTAGCAAGAAAACTAAAAATCAGAGAAATAAAAATTACCTAGGCCATTTTCATATACAAAACATCAATAAAAAATAAATACACACATACCTACAAAAATTGGTTTGCATCTTTAGACCAAAATAGATTTTCATCAGCATGACTTCCACACAATCATGGACTATTATTTGAAGGACTTTTTTGAAAGTTGGGTCAGCATCACAACATTTCCTGTGAGGACTTGTTTTATTATGTCAGTGATTGCAAGAGAGACTAAACCATAAGGGACTACTTCCAACTATAAATAGGTCATATATTCATATACATAACTTTTTTCTCACAATTAGGAACTTAAGCAAATATTTTGACATTATTTTTAACACAAGGAAAATATTCAAGCAGAAGGAAATAAATATCATCTAGAATTCCAATCCTAAAATGGAAAACAACCCAAAGCCTTTCTATGAGTGTTTAAGTAAAATCTTCCAATATTGCCTACTAGGTAATTAGGGTTACTACATTACATTGAGTCAGGGAAATTACTAGGATAATACCTAAACCTGAAAAACAATAGAATGTTCTTTCCTTTTCTTGTCCAATGACATTAGTTAACTACACCAGAACATTAAAAGAATGATACTCTTGAAAGTACAGCTTTCTTACTTAAGTTAAATGCATTATATAAACAGGTAGAGAAGGGATGATAATACAAGGCACTTATTCATATGAGTTCAATGAACATGTGTTCCAATGCAGGCCATGCTCCTAAGTGGCGTGGATAATACTTTAAAAATGTATGTTTTGTACTACACAATACTCATAGAGAGGGCAATTTTATTTTCATTATTCCAGATTCTATAAGCATTCATTCTTTAGTCTCCATTTGCATAGAAACTGAGTGGAAGAACTGTTTGGTTCTCAAGTCCATCTTTTTGCTTGCATAACTTTTTTTTCTCAGTATTGTTAACAAGGAGTTATAGCATTTCATCTTGAATATTGCTATTAACTACTTTACAAAATAATAAACTTCATTGAAGGAAAGTGTATACAACTTTGGCATAATGTTGAGCTAAAATCTACCACCATATCTATTTCCTATAACATTTACCACCTACTACTCCAGTTATTTTAAATTTCTCTGTAAGCCTGACACTCTAAGATAAACATTATTTACAAATTATCTCCTTAGCACAGAGACTAAAGTTCTATTGTTTACATTAGCCCAGATATTGCATATTCCCAAGTGCACCCTAAACCTGTATTTGCTCTTTTTAAACTCATCGCACTGTTAATGAGTATTGAACTTGTCTACTAAAATCTCTAGGCCCTTCATAAATCAGTTTCTGCTATATAGGTCTTCCTTATACCATGCTTAAAAATTCATTATTGATTATGCATATGGTACTTATCAATTATGGTTTTGATGGAAAGTTCACATAGAGTCTTGTCTCTAATATATTTTATTCTAACCATCTGTCAAAGTTTTGTCTCTCTTACCAATTTGATGATCATTCTTTGTATGTCTTCCTTCTAAAGAAAGAATGAATATTAACTCAGTTAGTTAATCTAGAAGTTTTGATTAACTGATCAAGAATCAACCAAATTACACTGTAATGTAACCTAATTTCAGTCTGCACAGAGACCCATAATTTACCAAAGTGAGAAAAAATTTAGAGATCATTTAACCAAACATCACCTTTTAAGTTTATATGAAGAGTCTCAGAGCAATGAAATGGCTTTCTCAAGATGGTTAAGCATTTGCTGATAGCAAGCTATACCATATTTATTTGTAGTACCCTCTATTTCAGGGGGAAAATTCAAATATTCTTATGCCAGATTCATAAGCTATGGAAATTGATTGTGGTTGGCTATTAAATTGTATTAATTTATCTAGATTATAAATAATAGAGCTAATAAGAACTCTAATACTATCATACTCTCTTGAAAAAAAATGAGTCATGCACATACTTTATTTTGCCCTGCTAATTACCATAATGTTTCCTGATGGAAAAAAATGCATCATTTCCGGATGTTCAGTGTGAGAACAGAGTGCAAGAATATCAGTTAAATATATTTCTCACTTAGTACTTGGAAATAAATAAATGAACTCTGGGGTCTGTCCCAATCTCAGAACATTCTGACCTCAAAAAGAGCTTTATCACAATATTGGCTACTGGCTTAGTTGTTGGAATAATTGTTTTGTTAAAGTTGAGAGAAGAAGCAAAGAAAAGTTCATGATTTATTGATCTGTTGTTCTGGCTGGCTTGAAATAAGTGAATTGGTATCAATTCTCTGTGCGCATATTGATTATTATATAAAAGGACCTGTAAGAGGGTCAGCTGAATACTGTTGAAAGTGGCTAAAAATGTTTCCTGATAAACCTTATGAGATTTTCATGGGGTCAATTTTATTTGAGCACTACATTCTTGTTTTTGTTATTTTCAAAGAAAAGAGAAAGCTAATTTTAGTCAGGTACAGCTCTTCTTACTTGTGAATCCAAAGGGATCAATGATTCTAATGGGCTGATGGTAAAGCTCCAAATTGAAAACTACAATGGCTAATACAAGTTTCATAGCTAGTATCTAATTCTCATAAATTCTTAAAGTTAATTAAATTAAATTTTTAATGAATGTTGTTCCACTAAAGAAAAATTGGAAACAACATGCTGCTGTTACCTTCATCTGAATCTTTCTTCACATTGCTTGAAATGTAAGTCTTACAGGCATTGTCAGTATTCACATGGGAATATGTAGAATAATCATTACCTAATTTTATAAATGTTTACACATAGTAATTATTTTCAGAAAACATCCCTAACAAGTAGAATAGAAATAAATAGAATTCAGGTTTTCATTTCCATTTAAATTTTTTAAAAATCTTGATACATTTACAAATTTTCAAAAGCATAAAAATCTATGAAGTATAATGGAATTCTCAGAAGATCATACGTATAATGAGTATATACAAACTCAGACCAGTAAGTCTGGTGTTATTACCTCAAACGTAACAGAGTTATTACTGTCCATGATGTGATTTTCTTTTGATTTCAAACAACAAAGTACAATTTTACCTAAGTTCACCTCATAGGTTTCTTTTCCCCCTTTAGAAAATTCAGTGTAGATTAACGCAGTGTAGAAACTATTCGTGGCTGTATGCAAAACATACTTTGGTTCTAGATTCAAATAATATTAATCATCTCCTTACCCCACCTTGCATGAATGACTAGCAAGATGAAAGGTTTCGCATGGCTGGGAACTTTGTCTTCATTTCTTATGCTAGTCTAAGCATTGCTGAACATCTATTATCCCAGGAATCCTCCAATGAAATGTGTGCTTTATCCCCCAAATATTTTTACAAACTATCCACATAAATTTCTAAAATGCCCACTTAGTGTGCTTTATTCTTCATGAAAACCATTGTTTATACTTTATGCTATAGATTAGATAGTATTTATTACATAAACATGAGCAAACAGATATAGTCCCTGCCACTGAGACCTAGAGTAGAACCATGGAGAGGAAGCTTTCAGCTTAAACACCTGCAGAATGTAACGTGCTCCTGGTAAGTAGACAGAGTAAATGAATTACTCAATAGCAATTTGACAGAAAGCAATTCTTCTAATGATTAATTTATAGGATGGTCAAACCTCCAAGAAATAGTATAAGAGCATTTTCCCAATTTAGCCCTTTTCTTCAGTTATTAATTCACACAAAAATACTTCTATAGCAATTTATACTTTTTGTTGTCATCCAATTATCATTTTATTTAAGGAAAGAAAACTTGTGGATCTTGTATTGTGGTTTTGTTCGTGTCATGAGGTCAAGGATTTTATAAATGGTAGGATGTATTTTTTTTCCCATAATGTTTTCCTTTTCACCTACATTTGTTTTCTTACTGTGCTGATTTATAAACATCTAAGCACATGCTCAATGATCATCTGTCTAGACTATTTTACATGGAATTCCTGCATTTAACTGTAAACTGACTATAAGACCAGTAATATTTCAACTAAATTTAACTTCTATTATGAGTTCTTCCTTTCAGTGTTCTTGGCAATTATTTATAAGCACTTGCTTCTCCCCACTGGAATAACTGAGGAGCATCTTCATGTCCAATTTATTGAATATTTGTGTCTCCTAAAAATATATAGCTCCTTGTCATAGTACCCCTATATGTGTTCAATGAATAGGCTTAGCTTCCGTCATTCATCTCTGAAACTTGAGCCTGAAGCATATTTGACAGTCTCTATACATGTCTACCTGTTAGGAAAATAACCAGCTGGGTCTGGCAAATTGTGCAGAAAAGGGAGTAACAAATTAAACTTCAAGTTCAATGATTGCCATCCTATGTATAAAATAACCAGTCAATTTCTCCTTTTCTTTAATTTTCCCACTAGGTGTGTGATTGCCATGTCACTGAACTATTCAATTAATCATTTCTAATGAATGGGCATCTAATACTGTTTAAAAATCTTTTTCCCTGTAGAATCCTATGCTTGCTGGAACTGATTACATCATCAGATAAATTTAGACTGAACTAAACACAGCCTGTGTCTCTGATGTCAGACCACTGAGATACAGAAAGACAAATCAGAGGAACCAGGAGCCCTAATGGAATGAATGGTCACTGGATCCCTTCTCTTTTTCTTTGATAATTCCTCTTTCTTTTTCCTATAGTCCATTCATACCTTTCCTTTCAATTCCCTTCAGCTGTTGTTTCAGAATATTGAGAGATAAGACTTTTTAGTACTATAGTCATAGAAAATGGAGAAAATAAGATGCGCTACTGTGAGCTTCTACCACTGTTGCTGTATCAGATACACAACATGGGAGAATCATGACAAGCACATATTAGAGGAAGGGAGAGACTATGTGTGAGGGTGACCATTTTCCTGTTCATAAAGCCTCTCAGCTACACTTAAGTAGATACTGGGCTACCTTATTTATTTGTTATTTTTTTTTTAACAATTTTATTTATTTATTTGAGAGAGAGTGAGAGAGAGAGAAAGCATGAGCAGGGTGAGGGGCAGAGGAAGAAGCAGACTCCTTACTGAGCAGGGAGCCCAATGCAGGGCTCCATCCTGGGATTCTGGGATCATGACCTGAGGTGAGGGCAGATGCTTGAAGGACTGAGTCACCCAGGCGCCCCTGGGCTCCTTTATTTATTAAGCACTGTAAAAATCCTTCTTTATTCTCATAAGTTTCTAGCATCTGAGGAAGTAAACAACTATTTATTGAGCTATTAAGGTTAAAATTATTCTCCTCCTTAAAAAACATTAAAGAAGGAGAAAACAAAAAAAAACAAGTATTTTAAAAGCATTGGAAGGAGCCTAAGAAGGGCAGTGAAAGAAAGTTGGTTATGTTTTTTTCCGTTTGCTTTTTTGTCTGTTAAAATGCCCAGATGAAGCAATTTCAGGGCATCTTTCCCAATGTGGAAAGGCTGATCAAGCCCATCTTTTAGCCATTTGTGCCTCTTGCCTCTGATTCCTGGAATTGTGCACATTCTACGTATAAGTAAAAAGTCAAAAGTACCTATTGAAAAAACTTGTCTTCAAAATATAGTTCTTCTACACAATATGTGCAGAACACATGCATTTGAGGAACTGAAAGATAAGTTGTGTGACAAACATTTTTATAATCTCATTTTTTAATGAAGAAGCAAAAAAAGCAATCTTTGAAAAACAGAACAATATAATTTTAATTCATATTGCCTTAATGGCTAAAGACCAGAGGCAAAATAAACCAAACAGGAAGAGAAAATAGTACATATGGGTAATATGACTTGGATAATGTTACTAAGGAACCATAACTTTTGACTTTAATAACTTTAATATGATTCAATTTTCAATTTTACCATTATAATGACTCACATTCCTAATTATCACGTTTTTCTGCATATCACATTCCTTGTTCTTGGGATGTTGCTAGCACTATTTCCTAGTTAGCACATTTATTTTATTTTTGTCTCTTAAAAACATTCAAACATTTCAGTATAATAATTTTCCAGCTGTATTTTACATTCTTTGCTCAAGAAATTATGTTTTATGAAGAATGCTAAACTCCCAAACATTTCATATCTTAAAAATGTTTAGAGAATTGTATTTCCTCACTTTTATTCAGATGCATTTACAGTTTATTTTAAATGGCCAACATAATCAAAGTAATTAAACATATTGAAAAATCTATCTTCCTCTCTCAGTCTCAGTTTTCCTAAAATTTAAACACGGTATGTAAACAAAGACGAACTCTGATTATCTGTGCCTTATGAAGTATGTATGTAAGTATATATTATTTGAAACCAGAAATAATCATTTAATCTCTTTTAAGATGTATCTCTGGAGTATATTAAATAATGCCTCTGGAACTGATTTTCCTTCTTAAAAAGTTGTTAAGGCAGAAATGTTAAAGTATGTCTTTATTTAAATAGCAGAAATACCAATGACATCACAGGACGCCATTTATGAAGATCAAATACAGTCGCTCTGGATGAATCAAAGGGCCGTCTTCTGCTCTGTAATTTTCTACTTTTCTCTGTAGCAGATTGTGAAGATCAAAAATTAGCCCAAGGATACACAAAATACTGTTGGAAAATCAGAGTCTGTTGTCAAACTTTTTTATTTTTTTTTTAAATTGGATTTCCTTGGTTTATAAACCAAGAAAAGGACCATTGCTGTCCCTTCTTGCCCTTCAGACTACTTTCCAATGCACCCAATTCATCCAGGCATCTACAACACTGTGTATTTCTCTCTCACCACTCTCATGATATTTCAGATTTTATTCTTTGTATGCTTCTTTCCAGCTAGGTTGTCCTCTCCCTAAATTCAGAGACAGTAGCCACCATGATTTATAAATCCCCATTTGCTAACACCACTTTGGACACATAATAAGTATTCAGGAAATGTTTGCTAAATGAATGACTTGATGAACCATAATTGATGAAATATGAAAATTAAATATTAAATGAAATATATATTGATCAGCAGAATAATTGGCATATATATAATAATTGGTTCAGTAATGTTAATTTGCTACTAATAATCTATTTGTGTACAATCAAAACTTTTTGGCTTGTGCACCTGTGGCCTCAATAAAAAGGCTTCCTTTCACATGTATAAACAAATCCCTTCACTTATAATTTGGATTTGCACAAACTCATTTGTTACAGATTATTCTCCCCTCTCTAATTTCAAAGCTTCCCTCACCGAATATTTCCCTTCAAAAAATAAATATACTCGTTTGTTCAAAATTAAACACACACACATGGAAACACATTCCTTTAACTTCATTACTACTTCATTTCTCATCATTAAGCATGTAATAGCATGGGCTACTATTTCATATCCACTAACCCTTTCATTTATTCTTCAACCCATTGCCTGTGTCTTACCCAATATCACTACAATGTATCATTTTTGCCTAGAAAAAAATTATATGGCTAAAAACAAAAATGATCGTGATAATGACAACAATAAACATGACATGCTACTGAGCACTTCTCATGTACCAAGCATTATTTGAAGTGTCTGTATAAGTTACATGTTTTAATTTAATACTCCCAGTAACTGTATGAGATTAGAACTATGATTGGTTCCCTTGCAAGAATGAATACAATGAAACACAGAGAGCTTAAACAGATCACACAGTATTAGTGGGGGAGTTAGGACTTAAATTCAACTGGTAGGTTCCAAAGCCCATGGTTTTAACCACTAGAGTATAGTGACTGTCACCAAAGGGTAGAAATGACCTATTGACTTCTTTCCAGGTCTAACATTTTGATTGAATATTTCCCCCTCCAAAAAAAATATTCTATTTCCTAAATTTTGGTCAATTTTTATTCTCTCCTGATCTTTTCTCCCTTTGGTTATTATTTTTAAACCTTTTCTTACAGGCCATTAAATGTTGGTGTTTCTCAAAATTATATATTAGGCTCTCTTTTATTCTTATTCCACACTCTTTTTTTTCCTAGCAGATCTCATTCCTTCCAGTGGCCTCAATTACCACCTCCATTTGGATGACTTTATAATCTACAGCTTCTATCCATTTCTATTTACAGAACTAAAGACATGGACCTAATAACCTTGGAACATTTCTACTTTCATTTTTCATGGTCTTCAAATTCTAAACGTCCAAAGCTAAGTAATAAACACAAAATTAGAATGACCATAATTAAAATGCTTAAGATTATAGAGAACTAGTTGGATAATTTCAGAAAAGAATTGGAATGTATACAAAAATCAAATGAAAATTATAGAGATATAAAATGGAGAGCTAGCTTCATGATTGCTACTGGGTCATGGAAGAGATTGAACATCTAACCATGGTACTATCAAGTGATCAGTCATCCTGATATATCCATCATTAACTGCATGTCATCTGACTTAAAGCCAAAAGTTGGGCATGCACAGGAAGAATTTATTATCAAGTGGAAATAATATGTAAGAGACTAAGCTCAGGCATGTGTGAGAGGCATAAGCAAATTAAGAAAGTAGATTGTATTTCATTGTCCCCAGTTCCTGCTACAGTGCATCCACTCCATCCAGCACTATCTATGCCTTCATGGTCTTTACAATTAGCTAACTGAAGAATTAAAAATTGACCCTGGTTAAAAGATGAGTCATCCACAATTGAATGACTGCAGGATTAAAATACTACTCAGGGGTGATTCTGAAGCAAAGTGATAAAGGAAAATCTTCCCAATGGGTGGAATTCTGAGTGGTACAATTTGTTTTCCACTCTCACTGGCCACTTTGTTCAGAAATACAAATGTGCTCTGACTCACAGGCAGTTGCTAACAGTTTGGCTGAATGTACAGGGCCTTGGAAGGAATAGGTTGGAAACTTGGATGTCTGAGGAAGAGGTATGAGGACAGATCTTTCAGAATTGGCACAGAATTTGAAGATATTTATGTCTCAGATGAATAGTCATCAAAGGACATACACTGCAGGCAAGGTTCTCAACAACCAAATGGATACAACAGCTTTTGGATGTTAGCCAGCTTCTTTCTCAGGCCACTGTAGAACTTGATCAATGGGGTTGTAACAAAGTATTTACAGTGTCAGGAATAGAGAGGCTCAGGAATAGGTTCAAAGGTAAGTTCTTTCTCTTACCAAGGTTGACTGTGCTCCTCCCAATGCTGAGTGCCTAATATACCAATAGAGAGCCCAATGACAAACATTCCCCAGAGATACGAGTCAGATTCTTTTTTTTTTTAAATAAAGATATTATTTATTTGCTAGAGAGAGAGAGAATGAGAGAGAGAGAGAAAGAGAGAGCACAGCAGGGGGTGGGGAGCGGCAGGCAGAGGGAAAAGCAGACAGAGGGAGAAGCCGGCTCCCCGCTGAGCAAGGAGCCCGATGTGGGACTCGATCCCAGGACACCGGGATCATGACCTGAGCCGAAGGCAGACGCTTAACGGAATGAGCCACTCAGGTTTCCCAACCAGCTAGATGCTTGAAGGCAGTTTTATTAATTGGCCTTCCTCAAAAAGGGAGCAGGGATATTTCCTCACTGGGATGTGCAGTCATTCTGGGTATAGATTGCCTTACCTCCCAGTAATGCTTCTGCTAGCTCTACCATCTGTGGACTCATGCAATGCCTTATCCACCATTATTATATGCCACATAATATTGCTTCTTATTAAGGAACTCATTTCATAAAAAAGGAAGTGATGCAATTGCTCATGCTCATAAAATCCACTTGTCTCACATCACTGAAAAATAATTGTCTAAAAATGAAATGGCTTTCTAAAGATTCAGTTATAGTGCCAGTTGGGAGACAATGACCAATTGTTGCCATCTCCCTTGTTGCCAGAACACACTGGTCTGAGAATAAAGGAGTGGGAGGGACTTTTCCTACTATTGTATTTACATTGGTGGAATTTTTGCTTCTTGTCTCAACAACCTCAAGCTCTGCTAGTGTGGAATTCTTTTTTCCTAATGGAGGAATGCTACCCCCCAGCTACACAACCCTGGTTTCACTCAATTAGGAGATGAAACGTTCACCTCACCATTTTGTGCTCTTTATGACACTGACCCAACACATAGAAAAAGGGGTTACTGGAAGTGATCTTTACACTATAATGCATGTCAAGGATACAGTTTTCAGTTACAAGACAAGTAAGATCTGAGGATCTGATGTAAAACAGTGTAACTGTAGTTAATAATACTATATTATAGTATTACTTGAATTTCAATATACTTGAAATTTGTTGGGAATAGATCTTAAGCATTCTTACCAAAGGGGAGGAAAAAAAGCAAGAATTTACTATGTGAAGTGAGGGATATATTAATTAAATTGATTATGTTAATTATTACACAATGTATATGTATATCAAATCATTATGTTATCCACTTAAATATGTAGAATTTTATTTATCAATTATTCCTCAATGAAACTGGGGAAAAAAGAGGTTATTCTTTGAGTTTGGCCAATTGGTCATGATTATGAAATAGATTTTCAGTTTTACAATGGGGGCAAAGAGAAATATACATGGGGCCCAAGGGAGTAATTGTGGGTAACTCTTAGTACTTTTATGTCTAATAGCAAGGATATAGTAAGCAAAAAGGGTAGAATCTTAAGAACTCATTTTTTTCAGGATGACTGCGTCACCAATCTACTAAAATTTTTACCAGATGAGATTTTTTTTTTTTTTTCTAAGAGTAAGGGAATATGGAGAGGTTAAGAAGTCATGTAAGTGCTAACAATGGTCATGACCACTTACTGAAATATGGACTGTAGTTATAGTTTCTCTTTGCTTGGTATATGTATAATTATTAGTGCATATTAATTCTATTTTTTTCATTTTCCTCTTTTTTATATACAATATGTTGGTGGTTAATTTTAAAATTTAGTCTTCAGATAATAGAATATTTTATGCAACTGTGACTGAATTTGATTAATGGCTAATATAGCCAGTGACTGCTATTGGGACTGTGGGTCTCATTTTGGCGAGAGGAGAGGACTTCACACTTGTATTCAGGATACCACTTTATTAGGTAGAATCATAAAATTGTTTATTTGCTGTGTGGAAATTCACTTTATTATCATGCTGTTTTTCAACGGGACAGCCAACATGTAGGGCTTAGGAAGGCTCGTGGTGCTCATTTCAGCTCTCCACATGGAGAAGTTGTGGCCTACATGTAGGATGTTTCTCCATCACCCAGCACTTTGCTCTTGCAGAACAGCTATGGTCATGTCCTCCAGAAAATTTTCCCACTACCATGTGGAATTACTTATAGACCTCTAGTAAGTTTCTTTACCACTGGTAATCCGTATGTTCTTATGGTAGCCATACCCTTGCTGAAAATATCTGAATCTCTGCATTGTCAGAGGACCTTGCCCAAGTTCTTAGTTCCTTTCTGTTCACTCTCCCTCGGTTCTAAAGGTAGTAGATGTTTTCTGCTTTTGCCACTTCAGAACCACTTACTATTTTTCTTTAACTCATCTAGGACTTAACAAATATTTATATTAAATTCTTCCTGCTTCAATTACTAATATACCTTTTATTTCCTAACTACATCCCAACTCATACAAATATGAAAGGATTTTCTCAGGCAAAAATAAGTGGTTACATCATGATGGACGCAAAGAGACCAAGAAATGCATGAGAAGCATTGGGAAGGGTGAATATAAATACATACTGATTGAATTGTAAAGTTTTATGAAGTTTCTAATAAATAAGGAAGAAAATACATGGTAATAATAGCACAAATGGTAGAAGGAGGATTAATACATTTAAGTGATTTTTCAATGCTTACATTTTCCAGGAAATTTTATAAGATGCCTATTGTATCACAGAAGATAAACCCTAAAACAATAGTATAACTATGTATAAATAAAACACTATTAAGAAAAAATACTGAATGATAATAATGGTAATATTAATAATGGTAAAACCAACAAAACCTGTTAGAGAAGAAACTGATTAAGTAAAGAAAAATAAGCAAACATATCAGACAGAAATAAAAATTTGAGAGGTTAGGTACAAACTCAGATAGAATAATTATTATATTGAAGCTAAATTGATTTTGAAACTTCAATTAAAATACGTATCATCATACTAAAGTAAAATCAAAGCCCAACTTTGTCCTAATTTCTTCAAAAAGCAAGATACGTAGTTACGCAGAAAGTTAAAAAAAGGACAAGAAATACTTCCCATAATAAAGCTGAAAATTTCAGTCAATAAATGGGATGTTCCAAAATTATAAAAGATTCAATCCTTCAGACTTAAAATGTATAGACTTATTTATATGCTGTTAAAATATATAAAGTAAAATGAATAGGACTATGAAAAACCAGGCAAACCCACTCTCCTAATGGTAGAATTTAAAACATCACTCTCAGTATCTAATGACAAAAAAAAAAAAAAAAGAGAGAGAAAATGAAGAAAAAAAATCTACAAGAATATTTCCTGTATTTTACTGATATCCCTTACAAATTTCAAAAAGTTCTTCTATCCTTAGGTGATTTTCCTTTTTTAATCATAATACAATATTAAGTTTTAGCAAGTAAATTTTCTGTATATTTTGAGGTGATTATATTATTTTTCCTCTTTCTTAAAAAAATTTGAATTTTAAATTTGGTTATTGTTTTTTTGTTAATGTTAAGCCAACCTAGAATTTCTTACATGAACCCAACTTGATTATTACTATAATGTATTATTTTTTTAATGCTTTGATGAATTACTTTGTTAATTTGTTTATGCTATTGCATTTATATTCATAAAAGTGATTGGCCAATATTTTTTCTTTACTGTCTTTGTCTAATATTAATATCAATATTCTGCTTGTCTCAGAACATTTGTTGAAAGTTTTCTTTTTCTTCTATTCCCTGGAGGATTTTGTGTGAAATTAAAATTGATTCCTTCAGTGTTTGAATGATGGCCCCTAAAAGTTTTCTGGGATCAATTATTTATTTATTTAAAGAAATTAATAACTGATTGATTTTAAATTATTTTGAATGATATGTTTTTGTAGTTCTTCTTGATTAAATTTTGGTAAATTGTATTTTTCCTGGGAATTTAATTATTAGTTCTTCTTACTATTAAAATTGATTGCATTTTAAGAAAGATACTCTGTTGGTTTTGACTGGATATTCATATAAACTTTTTAAAGAGATGAATGATAGAGCTAATCCTTATCTGTAAGTTTTGAATTTATAGTGTTTCTTCCCAAATACCAAACCATTTTTCTGCACACACACAAAAATAATTGCTACATTGTATTTCAACATCCTATTATATTAGTTCTCTGAAGCTCTTAAAATTCATACACCCTTCTACTCTTAGTAATGTTTTTGTCCTTGTTCTTTTATTTATTCACTGTTCTAGAAGTTTTTTTTAAACAAGAAAATTTTCATTTAGTGAATAAAAATATTCTATCAGTTAAATACAAAGTTTTAAGAAAATATTTGAAAAATATTTTTAGAAGAAATTTATTCTAAAGGAATTAGCATTTCTGGAAAATCATGAAAAATAGCTCATTTCAAATTATAAACAAGTACCTTGTATTAAGTTTATCAGATACAAAGTGAAGAGAAAAACTGACTATTAAAGGAAAATCTAATCAGCCATCCTAGATCATTTAGACCACCAAATTCATTCTAATTGGATTTAGTTAAATTAGCAGGATAATGATCAGTTTTGAATATATTTTTACATTTCATTATATTATTATCATTCAATTTTATTACTGTGTATGATTACAATTTCACTATCCAGTAAACAATGAAATCCAAGATTTTTTTAATATCTTAAGCAGTATTGAAATCTTATTTCTTGTTAAGATTATAAAACTTTTTTTCAAATTTTTCTGTTTTAATATCATATATGGTAAACATTAAAAAATATCACCCATATGAACAAAAAGTTTTCTGGGGTTCTTGATCATATTTTTTCCTTATGTTGTGCCTTTTGTTCTTGTGATTTATTTATCTTATAATTAAAACCCTGTCTCTCCCTCTCTACTTCACCCATTTTGCCAAACTACCCTACTTTCTCCCCTCTGGCAACCATCAGATCGTTCTCTGTATTTATAGGTCTGATTCTGCTTTTTGTTTTGTTCATTTTTTAGATTTCACTTATGAGTGTAATTGTATGGTATTTTTATTAGTCTGACATAGCTCACTTAGCATAATATCCTCCAGGTCCGTCCATGTTGTCTAAAATGGCACAATCTTATCCTCTTTTTTATGGTTGTGTAATATTCGTGTGTGTGTGTGTGTGTGTGTGTGTGTGACATCTTCCTTATCCACTCATTTATTGATGGTTCCTTCCATATCTTGACTATTGTAAATCATGCTGCAATAGCATAAGGGTGCATAGAGTTTTCACTATATTGTTTTTTTATTAAAGAATGAAGATAATTTTTGCCTTTGTTAATCATTACTATTATGTGTTTTTCACTTTTTAATATTACTATTCCTCTTGACTTTAATGTCCTACTTTCAATTATTCCAAATTCTTAATATTGTTGCTTAGCTCAGTAATTGTGAGCTTTTTGAATTCTATACATTTTTACCTAGTATTGTTATTTTGTTGAATTCTCAATATTTTCCAATTTTTACTATTGTTTCTTCTTTGGCTCATGAGTTTATTTTTATTACATAATATTTTTAAAGCACTCAAGTCTTAAATGTACAATTTGATAGATATTTACCAATTTAAATGACCATTGAGCTACCACTCAAATCAATATATAAACCATTTACAGTCCCCCACGAGGTTCCCTAAGTTGATCTCAGTTGATCTTCCCAGTTGATCTCAGCTCCAAACCTCTTCCCACTCCAGTATATAATCTTTTGGATCTGACGTTTTTTGTTGCTTATCATTTCATCTGTGAGATTCATCTAAGTTACTATATGTCTTACAGCTGTGCAATAACTCATTGTATGGAGGTGCCATAATTTATCAATATTATTGCTGATGAATATTTGAACTATTTCTAGATTTTTGATTCCTTTTTTTTAATATTTATTTATTTGAGAGAATGAGAGCAGGGCAAGAGGGAGAGAAACTTAAGCAGACTCCCTGCTGAGCACAGAGCCCACCACAGGGCTCCATCCCACCACCCTGAGATCATGACCTGAGCCAAAATTAAGTGTCAGACAACTGACTGTGCCATCCAGGTGCCCCTAGATTTTTTATTCTTAAGCATAAAACTTCTATGAACATCCTTGTATATTTCTCTGGTCAACAAGTACTCTTTTCTCTAGGGAATATAACTCTAAATTGGAATAGAATTATGAAATTTTTAGAACATAGCAGTATGTGTGATATATACACATATATAGTGCTCAAATAATATATTCTATATGTTGCAAAATTACTTGACATTGTTGATTCTAGCTTTATGAACTATTATGTTACCAGTTTTCATAAATGTTCTCTGGGTGCTCTTTGATTTTGTGTATTCTCTAATTGGTGAATGCCATTAGCTCAGTCTTGTTAATTATGCTGTTAAAGTTACTGTATTATTTATAATTATTTTCATCCATTTCAAAATACATATTTATAGGATATGTATTTTTTAATCTTTTATTGTTATGTTAATCCCCATACATTACATCATTAGTTTTAGATATAGTGTTCCATGATTCATTGTTTGTGCATAACACCCAGTGCTCCATGCAGAACGTGCCCTCCTCAATACCCATCACCAGGCTAACCCATCCTCCCACCCCCCTCCCCTCTAGAACCCTCAGTTTGTTTTTCAGAGTCCATCGTCTCTCATGGTTCTTCTCCCCCTCCGATTTATTTATTTGGCAGAGAGAGACACAGCAAGAGAGGGAACACAGCAGGGGGAGTGGGAGAGGGAGAAGCAGACTTCCCACTGAGCAGGGGCCCCGATGTGGGGCTCCATCCCAGGACCCTGGGATCATGACCTGAGCCGAAGGCAGACATTTAACGACTAAGCCACCCAGGTGTCCCATATAGGATATGTATTTTAAAGCACCCACAGGGCGCCTGGGTGACTCTTGGTTTCGGCTCAGGTCATGATCACAAGGTTGTGATGCTGAGCCCCACATCAGGCTGTGCACTTAGTGGGGAGTCTGCTTGAGATTCTCTCTTTCCCTCTCCCTCTGCTTTCCCCCATTCTCTCTCTAAAAAATAAATAAATCTTTGGGGCACCTGGATGGCTCAGTAGGTTAAAAGGCTGAGACCTGAGATCATGATCTGAGCCAAAATCAAGGGTCAGGCCCTTAACTGACTGAACCATCCAAGCACCACTGATCTTCTTGATTTTTAAGAGATTATTTCATTTTAATTTACTTAGATTACTGATATATTTATATTTATATCTATTTTATTTTATTTTTTAATTTCATTTTATTATGTTATGTTAATCACCACACATTACATCATTAGTTTTTGATGTAGTGTTCCATGATTCATTGTTTGCATATAACACCCAGTGCTCCATGCAGAACGTGCCCTCTTTAATACCCATCACCAGGCTAACCCATCCTCCCACCCCCCTCCCCTCTAGAACCCTCATTTTGTTTCTCAGAGTCTCTCATGGTTCATCTCCCCCTCCGATCTATTTTAGCAGCCATTTCCAATCTTTTTTACCTTGGAGAAAACTTTGAAAAAGTTCCCATGTCTTGGGGAACCTCTGCATAAAAATTATTTCTACAGTGCATAGTATATTAAGCATGAATAATAAATTGTGGATATAATAATCCAATAGTAGTTACCAATTCTTTTTTAATAGAGAGTAATACTTTTCTGTGGATTTTTTTTTTTAAGATTTTATTTATTTATTCGACAGAGAGAGACACAGCGAGAGAGGGAACACAAGCAGGGGGAGTGGGAGAGGGAGAAGCAGGCTTCCTGCGGAGCAGGGAGCCTCTTGTGGGGCTGGATCCCAGGACCCTGGGATCATGACCTGAACTGATGGCAGACGCTTAAGGACTGAGCCACCCAGGCGCCCCTGTGCATTTGTTTTTATTATCATGCATTTCTTGTACTGGTTTTCCAACCTACTACTAAAGTAAACTAATAATGTAGACAGCTGACACTACAGTTTTTCTTCCTTTTTTTAAAAAATGCAACTCCTAACTGGGACACCTGATTGGCTCAGTCAGTTAAGCATCAGACTCTTGATTTCAGCTCAGGTCATGATCTCAGGGTTATAAGATTGAGCCCTCTGTCAGGCTCTGCCCTGGGTGTGGAGCCTTCTTGAAATTCTCTATCTCTCCCTCTACCCCTCTACCCTCTCCTTCCCATGCCCATCCAAAAAAAAAAAAAAAAAAATTAACTCCCTACTTATTTTTTTTAACTAATCCAAGCTGACCTAACAGATTTGTCATAAATTTCTACTATTTAGAATTTTATTAATGTATATGCACTCTACGATATACAAAAGAGATCTCCTTTTTTCCTTTCCCTTCTTAAAACTAAAAATAATTTTTTGATCAAACTTTCTTGAAAAACAAGGAAGCAAGTATTGAGCTTAGTGTACTTTTCTTGACTTTAAGTTCTTTTTTCCTTTTTCAATTTTGTATAACTCATAAAACAAATATTTAAATAATTATTCTAATTTGATATTATTTGATTGTATTACAACATGAAATGGGTTGATATGGTTGAATGGTAAAACTACTAAAACCATAAACCAAAGCCAATTGATTAGAATTATAGCCTAAGATATAACATGAATTTGAAAAAGCAATTTTCTAAGTGATATGATCAGACCCAGTGTATGAGTTATAAAGCTATTATGCACATATGTTAGTTACATGATCTTTCACATAATTCTATATACACATAAAAGTTATTTTGAAATCAAATATAAAAAATGAAATTTGTGAAGTATGAAATGTGAGCTTGTTTTTTTGTTGCGCATTTATTCAATGCTGGTTCAAACTTGCAATAAGCATACATGATTTTCATTTTTAACTGAAATGGGATAATTTCTGTTCTTAAGCTCAGTGACTATTAAATACACAGAAGTCTGCATTTAGATTTAAGAAATTAAAAACTGCATCAAAATGATCAGTGCTTTCTTCTGACTGGAGGGTATTCTTCACAGAAACACAGAACTTGTCTAGAGGCAGATTAATAACTCAAATTTCAAATATATTATCAGCCTGCAGCTCACAAAATATGTCCTCTTCTTTTAAAGTCAAGTTTTCAGGCTCAACAGAAGTGACAGGGAAAGGTCAATCATTATGTTATATATTTGAGTAAAGAGGGAGGAAAAATGCCGTTCAATGTTCTGAAGTTCTCCAGTTGTTCTTCAATAAGCTTTGGGCCTTGCTTATATCCTTCCTCACTCCAAACCCAAGCAGCAGAAATATTTCAAGATTTCCTTTTGTAACATGATTTTTTAAAAATACAAATGATTTCTCTAATTTCAAGTACAAAAAACTTGTCATCTGAAATTAAAAAAAAAAAAATCTCCAGGACTTAAACTAGATCATGTGATGAAAAATGTCTGCCAATTAGATTGTTTTTTGCAGCCTTTTTTCATCTTCAAAGCACTCAGCCAAGTCCGGACTACAATTTTCTTGAATGTGCTCCTATAATTTCCTTTTCAGCTTATACATCCTGTTGGGAACTCTTTCTCCATTATACCAGTAGATTCCTCTGTGTAGCAGAAGTGTGTGTTTATGCCTGTTGCCTAGGATTTTATGCAGTTTTATAAAATATTCTTGGAGAGTTAGTCTCTTGGTTTCATAAAAGTGACCATTACATGTGGCATCATTCTAAGCTTATCATTTCATTTCCATGAGGTTTGGTGTTTTTTTTTAACATCGGAAAATTTCGGGAACAGAGCATTATTTTATGACAATGCTTGGACTCTGGTTTTACGACAGATGTGAAATCAAGGAGCCAGTAATTGACGGAGCACCTTAATACATATGACAGTGCAATTCCTCCAAGACAGAATTTCTATTCAAGATATGAAAATGGAACATTAAATATATATAATCCTTTGTTTCAGGGCACTCTGCACAGGAAAAGTTACTGTGAATTTCATCATCGTTTATAAATACTACAAATGCCACAGAATGGCATTTATTGGTGAAATCTTTTGACTCATCCACCTGGATAGTGACGCTCTTGTTTTTTCAGTTTATTACACAAAACCTTTTCAACTTCCTGGGACATGTGATCAATACATTGATGGTCATTCTCCTTGAGAGTGACACCTTTTCAAATTTTCATTCAGCATATTGTCTTAGCAATTTCCTCACTACAATTTTACATGCTGGCATTATTAGGCTTTTACCAACTGTGTGACTTATCCTTTTCTGGACAATATTCTCTGGTGTTATATAACCTGGTTTCTTTTGACAGAATACACTTTTTAAGAAAGACTTAATTTTTAGATTCTAAAAGCCATATAAAATAATCAGTACCATTAATTTCTCAAATGATTTATAAATAAGTGTCTTTAATTTTTTCTGGAAACATTGTTGCACTTCAAGTTGTCACAGATTACACAAAGAAATATGCCAAGCTGCATATCAGCCCATGTCATCCACTGTTACAAAGCTTTCATTGTAAGGACAGGTTTTGTGTGTCTCTTTCCACACTGGCGCATGATTTAGGAGTTTGTAATTCCTCATCACCAACGTTATCAGAACTGACCATGGGTCCAGCTTTGAATCCTTTTCCACTTTATATCTCATCTTCACAGATCACCACATTGAATCATCAGACAAAATTATAAAATACAAGAGCCATGATACAGTTTACTGCTAACCTATAATCCAAGTTTTCTTAACATTCTTCAAGAAGAGAGTTTGCATTTTTCCTACCAGATGTTGAGTTTTTTTACTAACCTGGGACCACTCTAAATTCTCCTCCTATAATTTTTTTGACACATGGGTGGTATCCTAGTTAATTCTGTTACATGTGGCATATTTTATTTTCTAGAGACGGCCACTAATTTATAATGCAACTTCTTGTGCTAACTAGTTGATGCATTTAATTACATCATTTTGTTCCTTGTACCCAGAGCCCCAAATAAGAAAGGCTGTCACTTCTGAAAAAGCAGGGTATTTTTTAGTTCACCATGTTCTTTAAGGCCTGATCTTATGAAGATGTCTTTTTTTGATCCTTCTTGTCAATTGGTCATAAGCTCTATTGCAAAGAGGAAGAAGTTGGTCTCCATCTTTTCACAAAAACAGTTGGAGCTAAAAAAAGATCTTATCTTCATTTTATAAGTTTTAAAATATGCTTTATATTTGTAGATTTCTTCCTTTCTCATTATCTCAGTAGTGCATTAAAAGCTTGGCTTTTGTTTGCTTTGTTTTCAGCATTTCTGTTTTTTTCAGCTCATAACAATCTCCATCATGCCTCTAGAAATGTAAATGTGCAATGCTCTTTCTACAAAGCAAACATGTAGTGCTGCTTCCATGATTAAAACTGTTCTGTTGACCACACTGCACTTAAATTACAAATTCCTCTACATACATGGCAAAACCTGCTATGATCTGGCCCCTTCTCACCCCCTTGTCTAATTATTTTCTCCTCCCCCTTCACCACCACTCATTCTTTTCTAGCTTGCTAGGCTTTTAAAATGTGGTGGCTCTCACTGCTTATTTCTCTTTTCCTCAGTTCTGAATTTACTCACTCTTAAATATCCTCCAAGTGTTTGCTGGGCATAATTTTGATTTAGTAGCTCCCCTTCATCCTTTCTCACTCACCTCTGCCCACCTGCCCTTCTATAAACTTCCTCCCTTAGAGAATACAGCCAAACTGCTTCATGTTTACCTTGCTAGCTAACTGTCTCCACAGGTAGGAAATACTCCCCTTGAGGGTGAGGTCATTTCATATATATTCAGTATATGCCCCTAGGTCCCAGCACAAGGCCATCAATGTAGGAGAAATTGAGGGTGTGTGGAAAAAAATGAAAGTATGTTATTAATTACTCATTATGGTCCAAGAATAGGTGTGTGTGTGTGTGTGTGTGTGTGTGTGTGTGTGTGTGTGTGTGATATGTTTAAGCTAAGGTTATTATCTACGTAAAACGATTTAAAAACATTTCCCTGTCATTATCAAAATTAAAAAAAATATAAATTACCTTTTCTGGCATATCATTTAAGCACTTTATTCTGTTTGTTAATATAAGCTTATAATTATCCTTACTTGCAACTTACTTATTCTATATCAGATTTTTACAGGAGTCCTACTGTTGTCATAAATTTGGTCAGCACATCTTAGTATCTATATCTTATTCCATGCTATACACCTGTTGCTCTTAGTCTTCGAGCCACCAGCTGTACTACGTCAGTGTTCCCCTTACACAACCTTACCTATTACATTGAACAAACATAATTCATTAGGATACAAGCATAGAAAACATTCTTTTTCTCACTACTGCCTGGAAATCTACTGTTACTTATTTTCTCTATTCTCCGGGAGAAATCTTAGACAGTCTTCATAACATTTTCTGGTTATTCTGGGATAATAAGTCTTACAGGCATTTCCATTCCAGGAAAATTCTCATTTTGGTAATAAAATTGCCTTTTGCAGCTGAACCTTCTTTCTCCCCTCCCCCAGCATAGGCTTTCTTTAAGCTAGAAACTTACTGAGAATAAAGGATGCTGTCCGTTTCCTCTCCTTTCCCTAATCTTGTGCTAATATTGTTGCTGCTACTTCTGTACTCCTTCCTCCTCAGCCCCAATGACCACACCACAAGGTTGCCCAGAATTTCCCGAGAGTCGAGACACAGAACAGGGAGAGAGACAGAAGATAAGTCAGAGATATTATATTAAATATGCGTTGAACATCAAGAACATTAAATATCTATGTCTACTAGGAAATGTGGTGTGAAGAGTAAGAAAGGTGTAGAGATAAGGAAAAAAAGGATTTTCTTGTGGAAAATTGTATTCATATCTGTTATACTTTTTGCCTATTTTTTTTTCATTAAAATTTTCATTAAAAATCACTACAACTCTCTCCTCCTCTTGTCTCTGCTTCTCTCTGACTACTGGCTTCGTATCAGAAAAAGTGTTCTACTCAGCACTTCCCATATCTCACAACAAAAATATTTACCATCAAAGATAGGCTCAGACATGCTCTACTTGTTCTCAAGTCCAAAATTCATAGTCTAGTCGCATATTTATTGCACTGGGTATATATCCCAAGAGTAATAAGCTATGAAGAGGGAAATATATTTTAAAGATGTAGTTTCTATTTGAACCACATATTTAGAGAAAAGTGTTATTGCACAAGAGAATTGGATGAGTGTGTTAGGAGTTTTAAGCAGACAAGTCAATATCTAACCACTACACCGTGGTGGAAGTAAAAAGAAAAAGATGTCTCTTGGAAAGCACTACTACATTTTTGAGTGGGAAATTTGTTGATTATTTATTTTCTTTTAAAGGTTTTTTATTTATTTATTTGACAGAGAGAGACACAGTTAGAGAAGGAACACAAGCTGGGGGAGTGGGAGAGGGAGAAGCAGGCTTCCCGCCGAGCAGGGAGCCCGATGGGGGGCTCGATCCCAGGACTCTGGGATCATGACCTGAGCCGAAGGCCGATGCTTAACAACTGAGCCACCCAGGCACCCCTATTGATTACTTTAAATGAAACTTACAGAAAAAAATACAAGGCACAATGGCTTTCAGAGGACTAAATCTTTATAAAGCACGATTATATTGAAATAAGTAACAGATCTTAGTCATTGGAAACCAATATTTTTTTTTTTATTTTAAAAAATACTGGGATGATTTTGATCACAACTTTCAGAGACTCCTACATCCATGCCTAAACAATAAGGAGCCTTGTATTTACAATGGTTAGAGTTTGGGCAGTGTCCAGCATTAGTGGACTTACTGTCTCAATATTTCATTAAGAGCACATTTCTCCCCTCCCCCTGCTCCAGCCTCAACATTGGCTTTTTCTTAAGATGGTAGCAATTTAGATTCAGCCATTCAAGGTATTCCATAAAATGCAAGCATAAAACCAGAGGAAGCCAAGGAATTATGTTTTACTATGGTTCTTATGTAGCTATGAGAAATAATTTTCAAGAAAACCTCCCCCTTCCTTTAGCATGCCTTTGGCCATTTATTTCTGATCATGCAGTAGCAAAAGGAATAATATTACCATGCGGTTCAAACTCATCTGAAACTAATGGACACCGATGAATCAAATTCAATACATGATATTAAAATCAGATCTTTGGATTTCAGATTATAAATCTAATTTTTTTTGAATTGTTGTTTAAAAGAGAGAAAAATAATTGATTAAACACATATTAGAAAAAAAAAATTAAATGCCCTCTCAGCATTGTTCTTATTGACTTCATTATAGGATTACTTCCATTCTGAATCAAGAAATAAAAGAGTTGCCTTTAGTGCTGATGTAACAATAATAAGCTGCAATATCCCCAAATTTTACAATTTAAACATTGCTTTGTGGCATTTAGCCACTCTTAATGATCTTTCTTTTTACAATTGTAGTAAATATTCTAATAAACTATCATAAATAAATTAGTCATCTATAATTTTACTTATAAAATTATGAAAAGCCAAAGGACATTCTGAAATTAAAATTTAAAATTATCATAGAATACTTAATTTATGAACCATTTACAAATAGCCAAAATCATAAAATGTCCTCATTTTATGATTTAAGATATTAAAATTATTTTACCTTATGGTTCACAAGGAAATTTATGCCTAAATAATCTGAAATGAAAATACTGCAAATTTCATAAACTGGCTTTCTAACCTGCTTTCCTGCCCATAGGATACCTGTGAGAAGGAAAGAAATTGACAATAGCTGACTCTCCCTTGAGCATCTTATATGAAGTCTTGATAATCATCATAAAGCTAAATGATTAACAAACAAGAGTTTTTCCTATATTACAGCTATATAAAGAAATGTTGGAAACAGTGTCTTATTATTTTGGCAGTTTGCCTTCTGTTAATTCACAATCTATAATTTCAAGTGGATCAACATTTTAGCTATTTTAGTTCTGCTGCCCTACATCCATCTCAAGCTGGTAAAGATAAATTCAAATAAAACTTAAACTCAAAAAACTCCCCAAGAATTAAACTGTAAAATACATTTATATATTAATAGTTAATAAGGAAACATATTTCAAAAGCATGTAGCTTGGATAGAGTCTTGTAATAAACTCTGCTTATACCTTATATTACCTAATGGAAATAAACAATATAGGTCCACAGGTATAAAAATAGCCAGGAAATGGTCAGAGGTCTGCATCTGAAACCCAGGAAGGTGAAAACTTGTCTTATGCTTGGATAACTTCACAGAACCTATTTTCCACCAATCTATATCCTTAATAATTCTGGCTTTAAAATTTCTAGTATAGCTAAAGCATATTTTAATAGAATAGATTGCACCTGTTCCATGTGCCTCAAAAATCAGAATTAGAATATGTTCCTTTTTATCAAATATAGAGCTATGTTTGCATGCTTTTCCTGAATATGAAACTTGTCCTGAATTATACAATCACTAGAGGAAAAAGAAAAAGGATTTGAGCAAGCAACTTAGGATTGTCCTGGAAGGATTTGAAAGTCAGATGTTAAATCAATCTTAAAATGAGTTAGGACATACAAGATTAGGTCAGTGGAAAACAAAACATGATTAACACAGCACTAGATGGAGTCGTTAATTTTGCAAGGTGGTGGAGAACTGAGAAAGTGAAATCATATACTGTTGATTTTTACTATTCACAGCATTTATGTTCTATAAAGACATGAATGCTGAAACACTACTCAGGTGAAAATATAGGGTTAGGTTTCTATGCAGCTCTGGTCATAACATTTTCATCAACCAATAAATATATAATCTTGTTTTATGAGTGTTTCTGTTTAAAGACACCTTATTTAATATATATTGATTCATTAACATTGGACTCACAGTCAACAGCACTAAAATTTTTGCCTGAATAAAGCTTACCTAACACATGGATTTTTCTCCATGAGGCACATTTTTTTCTTCCCTTCTGTGCTTAGGTACAAAATATATCTCTTTAGCACTATGCTTAGGGAGCATTTAAGCAGCAACAAGGTGCAAAAAAGTACAAAATTGCAAAAATGCATGTCATTAGTGGACTGAAAGTACACTTGTTTACAGTATGAGAGCTGAAACAGAAGGCAGAACATCAACATGTTTGACCTCAGCCAGGAATGAACCTGTTGGACAACTCCAATCTTTACCATTCTGCATATATGATATTGTTTACAAAATTGATTTGGGAGTAATAAATAAGTGGACAAATTCACAAATACGGAATTTTCAAGTAATGAGGATAGATTACATCTAAAAGGGAGACCAAAGAAACGGTCATAATACTGAACCTCCAAAAACAACCTTGATTTCAAACTAATAACTATTGCCATAGATTGGCATATACATTATTTATTTAACAGCAACAATCCAGGAAAACAAATCATTCTATTTATTCTCTAGTTGTATAATCTAAAACCCCTATGTTATGCTTAGTTCTGGTGACTTAGACTTCTCCGGTGGTTCTCAATCATTAGGGTGCACCAAATTCACCCAGAGGTCTTATGAGAACTCAGATCGTGGCACTCCACTTCTAGGTTGCAGTTGCCAGTTATGGTGATATTCTGGAACCATACTCTGTGAGTTGATGAGCGAGATTAAGCATAAATCAGGAAGACTCTTTCTAACTTGACTAACTCTACTGGACTGAAGCTCAAAAGAGATTGCTTGGGCTCCTTTTCTCCTTTGCTCTAGTTCACTTCTCTTATGGGATTGTGTTGCTCTCATATCAAATATTAAAAAAAAATAATTAATTAATTAATTAATTAAAGGAAAGCTCTGCCAAAAAAAGAAAAATTTTATCTAAGTTTTGGAGTAGACCCTACCATTTCTAGTTTTCCCCAATGCATGGGATTTCTGTCACTTTGGTGGTGGCCCCATTTTACTATACCAGATTCATGGTGATACTGAGAAACATTCCAAAAGGAAAAATAAATGAAATTACAAAGTATCTAAATAGTGGGACTACAAAGCTGAAGAAAAAACAAAATTACTATGTCCCACAGATTTAAGAGACTTTATTCTGTCCAGAAAACATTGACATTTCTACTCCTAAATACTCTAATACCATGGACTTTTAAAAAACTGTTCTCATCTTTGGGAGGTTAGAACCCAGGGAACAGTTGTCAAAAATTAAGTAAACAAGAGAATATACAATTAGGTAGAATTATGAACTATAATGTCTGATTTTAGCTTGGAAAAATCAACAAGGAATTTAAAAATATTCCTACAAAGAAGCTACAAGTGAAGATAATGTCAATACTGTAATTCTTACAGAAAAGAAAAATGGCACATACACCACCTCTTCTTGTGGTATAATTCATTGCCACCAATATAATTAGGTAAAATGATGATTTTATAGTAAGATTTTATCTACAGAGCAAAGCCAAATTTTAAAATTATCAGCAAAATCATTTGATAATTGGCTATAAGTCTAATACTAACCCAAAGCATTGCCCAACAGTTATTTTGGTTTTTTTTAGATATATTAACTATCACAACTAGCAAAATATTTTAAAATTAAGCTTTAGGAAAAAAAAAAGACAGATCTCTACAACTTTTTAAAACTTTTTAGGTATTTAAAATCTAATGGTAAAAAAACAAAACAAAATAAACCAACAAACAAAACCTGGCTAAAAATAATAGGCAAAGGACTCTAATAGACATATCTTCAAATAAGGTAAATAGCCAATAAGCACATGAAAAGATGCTCAACATTTAACCATTAGGGAAATGCAGATCAATGTCACAATGAGATAACACCTCACAATAATGTAAAAACAAAAAAACAAAAACAAAGAACAAAGCAAAACAGGCAAACAAACAGAAAATAACAAGTGTTGTCAAAGATATGGAAATATGAAATTCTTGTGCAATGTTGGTGGAAATGCAAAACGGTACAGCTGCTATGGCAAACAGCATGGTAGTTCCTCAAATAATTAAAAATATAACTACTATAGTCCAGTCCTACGTATATATCCAGAAGAATTGAATGCAAGATCTCAAAGAAATATTTTTACACCCATTTTTATCACAGCATTATTCACAATAGCCAAAAAGTGGAAGCAATTCAAGAGTCCATTGATGGATGAATTGATGCATAAAATCGGTATATACATACAATGGAATATTATTCAACTTTTAGGAAGGAAGGGAATTCTGACACATGCTACAATAGCCAATCAATCACAAAGGAGCAAACACTGTATTATCCACTGATACGAGGTAACTGGAGTAGTCAAGTTCATTGAGATAGAAAACAGAGCGGTGGTTGGGAAATGGGAGTTATAATTTAATGGGTATAGAATTTCAGTATCGCAAGATGAAAAAAGATGGGAGATTGGTTGCACAACAATGTAAATGTACTTAACACTATTGAACTGTACATTTAAAATTGTTAAGGTGGTAATTTTATGTGTAATTTACCACAATTAAACTTTTTGTAATCAACTGGTTATGCAGTATTTGCAAAATGTCACTAAATATAATGGTGTGTTTCAAGTTTTTTGTAGATATTTTGTCATAATATTGACAGATAAAAAGACATACACCACTGGGGAAACACTCCTCTTTCCTGATAAAAATAGCTGACATAATGTAGAATAAACAATTTGGTCACATGGAAATGAATTCCCATGTCAGCAAACACTATTAAAAGTTATATAGAAAGAAATGTTGATGATTGGAAAAAAAAAAAAAAAAACATAGACAGTATGACTAAAGTGTAGGTTTTTAAATATTTTTAGTTTATGATACTTATTAGCTTTTCCATTAATTATATCCTTTGTTAACCAATGAAATATATATTAAGAAAATATATTCTTGAAATATTCTCAATGTATTCTGTCTACATATTAGAGTAAAAAATGGGTATGTATAACCCCTGATGAAATATATATTTAGCTTTATTTAATTTTTTATTTGAGATAAGATTAGCAAAATATCTCCACATATGAAACTTTTTTCACAGTATATTTAATGAGGAAGCAATTGCAAGATTACAAAAACTCAAAACCATAAGTGTACAAATTGTTACATGATCAGTGTGGTAAATCTTATAAAAATAGATCCTCAACATATGCTAGAATCATTATAATACTCTATGATAAAATAGAAGGACACCAAGAATATCTTTAAAAGAGGTTCTGTTTTCAAGTGTCAAAGTGCTTAAAATAATTGTCAAACTTAAAGATACTGTAAGTTTTTTGTGTGTATTTCAAATATGCTAAATATTTTAGAATTGACAAATGACCAACTGTTTTTTTGTAAGTCACATCAGTCATCATTTGGTCAACACTGTCACTGCCCTAGAGTCTAGAATATACTTCCAACAACAAATTATAGGACTTGAGGAACAGACAAACATATCTCTGAAGGGAAATGGGGATCTCAAGCTGTGGTTTTTATTGACTGATTATGGTGAATTCGCTTGGACTGTTTCTCCATCAGGCCAAGCTGACATAATTCATATGAGACTTCTATTAAGTAACTTAAAAACTTAGAACCTGGACTAGATATCATGCATTAAGTTACCACCTGTGACATTTACTACAGGGTGTATCTTAGGACAGTTAATTTACACATTTGTATCTCAATTTCTCCATCTGCAAATTGTGGGTAATAAATATTGCTACACAGTAATTAGAAGAGTGCCTGGGGCAGAAACAACATTCAATAGCTAAGTGCAACTTCATTGATGTTGTCACAAATTAGAATTTTTTTTTTTCAAATATTCAACTTTAGATAAATACCACTCTCAATTCCCAGCATAAAGAAGTGGATTATTTCTCACAAAAAGAGAAAAAAATCCACCCAGTCCTTAGAGTTTTGCCCCAATTTAACCTTTGAATTTTCTCTGAAACTATAGAAATTTATTTTTTATAACATTACCATAGAAATCATTTATTGCATCACAGGGTATTCATGGAGCAGTTCCAGAACCTGGAAAACCCTTTGCCTGTTTGATTATCAGAGTCCTCTACATCCATCAATTATTATACAATATAGATAATTCCATAATAGTCTGAATAAAAATAAATTTTTTATCATCAGAGCCAATTAGATAGAGAGATTTTGTCTGTTGCAGGGTTTTGCCTCCGATCTTAACCCATCATACAAGAATGCTGCCTTTCTGATGGAAGTTAATACCTTGTCTCCAATCTCCAACTTCGAGTGATGCTTTGCTAGCAAATTCACTCACAAATAGGTATGAAACAATATTTGGCATGAAAAAATACTGTAAAATAAGGAGAAGAGAAAGTCATATGGAAGACTCAGAAGAAGATAAATAGCTCTCTAGTCTATTTTTTATAAGAATCTTTAAAAAATTGATAGACATCATAAATAAAATGTAAGCATACACAGACTATGAAACAGAAGGAGAGATCCATAAAGAGAGATCAAAATTAAGTGAAAAGTCAACTGGTTCAATTTAAGTGAGAAATATAGAGCATGAAAAGATTGCAAGAAATTTAAAACGCAATATCTCATTTAAAATGTATGAGGGAAGCAACATAGACATTGCCAAAAATTTTACCAGTGATGTAAGGCAGGAAAATAGACAAATATTAAAATAATGAGAATATTAAAAGATAATTATAGAAGGCAGAAAATGGAGACCTAATGCTAAGCATTACAGGTGTCCCTGAGAAATAAATATTTTAAAGAGGAGCATCTTAAAATCTCTAATCAATAGGTAATTATAAAGAATTGTTTCAAGTTGTTTTATATTAATCTCTAGTTTAATAGTATTGTGGCAAAAACATGAATTATGCATTTCAACATTATTGAATTATAGAGGTTCAGTTTATGGCCTCATATATGGGCTATTTATGGAAACATTCTGAGGAGTGAAAAGAGGGTTAATAATGGGTAGTAGCCAACCTTTGTGTAGGACTTACCATGTGCCAGATATTATTCTAAGTGCTTTACACATATTGATATGTTTAATTTCAAAACAACTCTAATCTTCAAAATAACTTACATTCCAGATAAGGAAATTAGATAAAAGAGATAATGAACTTGAATAAGGTCTACGCAGCTAATAAGTGGAAGAAACTTGAACATGCATCTGGCTTCTTGTCATCAACATTCATCTTCCTGATCAGAATACCCACAAGAAGTTACATCAGGGCATGGACTTTCCTGTTCTATCCCCATAATATGAAAAGTGTCTGATAATGTTGGTGAGGGTATGGAGAAAGGGGAACCATCTTACACTGTTGGTGGGAAGACAAACTGGTGCAGTCACTTTGGAAAACACTATGGAGGTTCCTTAGAAAGTTAAAAATAGAACTACCCTAGGACCCAGCAATTGCATTACTAGGTATTTACCCAAAGGATACAAAAATACTGATTTGAAGGGGCACATGCACCCTGATGTTTATAGCAGCATTATCAACAATAGCCAAATTAAGGAAAGAGCCCAAATATTCATCAATTGATGAATGGATAAAGAAGATGTGGTATATATATATATATATATATATATATATACACACACACACACAATGGAATGTTACTCAACCATAAAAATAATGAAATCTTGCCATTTGTAACAACATGGATGGAGCTAGAGTGTATTATGCTAAGCGACATAAGTCAGTCAGAGAAAGACAAATACCATATGATTTCACTCATATGTGGAATTTAAGAAATGAAACAGATGAACTTGGGGAGAAAGAGAGGCAAGCCATAAAACAGACTCTTAACTATAGAGAACAAACTAAGGGTTGCTGGAGGGGAGGTGAGTGGCAGATGGGCTAAATGGGTGATGGGTATTAAGGTTGGCACTTGTTAGGATGAGCACTGGATTATATATAAATGGTAAATCACTAAATTCTACTCCTGAAACCAATACTACACTATATATTAACTATAATTTAAATAAAAAATTGAAATACACACACACAAAAGTGTCTAATACACAATAAACACTCAATAAATTTTTTAAGTAAATATATATTTTTACATCCACCTCATTAATCATATTTTAAACAATTTTACTGGCCTAATTAGTTATGAATGTTAAAACATTTAAAAATTGTACCTCTTTTATATTCCCTATATCTTTGAACAGATTTTATTTTGTATACTTGGTGCTTTGTTAACAAAAGACATAAAAAAATCATGACTATAAATTTTTCCACAGATTCTTCTTCTCATCAAAGAAATTATAAGGCCTCAAAATTTAATTTTAGAGATATAAATTGCCATCTTTGCTTTTATCCTAACCCCATCTTTAACCTAATTTATCTTAGTCTGTGCTTTCATTGTCAACTCTTTTCCTCGCTTTTTTATAGGTTTCCTGTAAAAAGGATATTGTTGGACTTTGATTTTGTTTTTGTTTTGTTTTTGTTTTGTTTTTTTGAGAGAGAGAGCAAGCATGCAAGTGTGGAGGGGAGAGGGAGAGGGAGACTCTTATGCGTGTTCCATGGTCAGCATGGAGTCCCATGTGGGGCTGCATCCCATGACCCTGAGATCATGACCTGAGCCAAAATCAAGAGTCAGAGGCTTAACTGACTGAGTCACCCAGGTGCCCTTGTTGGACCTTGATTTTTAAATGAACTCTTACAGCCTTTGTTTTAACAATTTAACGAACGCACATTTGTTACCATATTGGTATATTTCAAAGCATCTATTCATATTTATTCTCATTAGGTGTTATTTTTACTATTTGCTATGGTTTCCTTTTGCTGGTGTTTCCCTTTTTCACTTTTGACATGAGCTTTAATTTTACTAATAGTTATCTTAAAGCAAAAAATACAAATGGAAATGTTTCTATAAACGTCAAAGTCAAAAAAATATAATTGATTTTTCCAAAAAAAAATTTAGCATAATTGAACAATCCTATTTCCCAGAATCTACTTCCCACCACTGTAAAAGTACTGAGGTTATATCTTGAAACACTAATATTAGGCTTGGTTTTGTCCAGAAATTCATAATTCATAAGTCTTTTCTTTTAGGCATCCATATTGCTCTAGAGGCTGGCATCTGCTCTATGAGGGCTACAAAAACAAAGTTGGTATTCATATACGCATACACACACACAAACACACACACTTATAAACTAGGTCATGACACTGAGATTCTGAGAGTCAAAAGAGTCCACCACAATAGAAAAAAAAAATCAAGTTTATGCCAAATTAAAGGTTGGAAATAAAATAGGAGGAAGAGAGTTCCCTGCTTTGCTCAAGAGAGGACTAGATTGAGAGTCAGCCTCATTGGGAGTGAGAAGAGTACTGCGAAGTGACTTTGTTTTTTTTTTTTTAATTTTTATTGTTATGTTTATCACCATACATTACATCATTAGTTTTTGATATAGTGTTCTATGATTCATTTTTTGCGTATAACACCCAGTGCTCCATTCAATACGTGCCCTCTTTAATACCCATCACCAGGCTAACTCGTCCTCCCACCACCCTCCCCTCTAGAACTGTCAGTTTGTTTTTCAGAGTCCATCGTCTCTCATGGTTCGTCTCCCCCTCTGATTTCTCCCCCTTCATTCTTCCCTTCCTGCTATCTTCTTCTTTTTTTTTCTTAACATATATTGCATTATTTGTTTCAGAAGTACAGATCTATGATTCAACAGTCTTGCACAATTCACAGCACTCACCATAGCACATACCCTCCCCAACGTCTATCACCCATCCACCCCATCCCTCCCACCCCAACCACTCCAGCAACCCTCAGTTTGTTTCCTGAGATTAAGAATTCCTCATATCAGTGAATTCATACGATACATGTCTTTCTCTGATTGACTTATTTCGTTCAGCATAACACCCTCCAGTTCCATCCATGTCACTGCAAATGGCAAGATCTCACTCCTTTTGATGACTGTATAATATTCCATTGTATATATATACCACTTCTTCTTTATCCATTCATCTGTCGATGGACATCTTGGCTCTTTCCACAGTTTGGCTATTGTGGACATTGCTGCTATAAACCTCGGGGTGCACGTACCCCTTCAGATCCCTACATTTGTATCTTTGGGGTAAATATCCAGTAGGGAGGGCAATTGCTGGATCATATGGTAGCTATACTTTCAACTTTCTGAGGAACCTCCATACTGTTTTCCAGAGTGGTTGCACAAGCTTGTATTCCCACCAACAGTGTAGGAGGGTTCCCCTTTCTCCGCATCCCCGCCAACATCTGTCATTTCCTGACTTGTTAATTTTAGCCATTCTGACTGGTGTGAGGTGATATCTCATTGAGGTTTTGATTTGGATTTCCCTGATGCCGAGCGATGTTGAGCACTTTTTCATGTGTCTGTTGGCCATTTGGATGTCTTCTTTGGAAAAATGTCTGTTCATGTCTTCTGCCCATTTCTTGATTGGATCATTTGTTCTTTGGGTGTTGAGTTTGATAAGTTCTTTATAGATTTTGGATACTAGCCCTTTATCTGGTATGTCATTTGCAAATATCTTCTCCCATTCTCTCAGTTGTCTTTTGGTTTTGTTGACCATTTCTTTTGCTGTGCAAAAGCTTTTTATCTTGATGAAGTCCCAATAATTCATTTTTGCCCTTGCTTCCCTTGCCTTTGGTGATGTTTCTAGGAAGAAGTTGCTGCAGCTGAGGTCGAAGAGGTTGCTGCCTGTGTTCTCCTTTAGGATTTTGATGGACTCCTGTCTCACATTTAGGTCTTTCAACCATTTTGAGTCTATTTTTGTGCGTGATGTAAGGAAATGGTCCAGTGTAATTCTTTTGCATGTGGCTGTCCAATTTTCCCAACACCATTTGTGGAAGAGACTGTCTTTTTTCCATTGGACATTTTTTCCTGCTTTGTCAAAGATTAGTTGACCATAGAGTTGAGGGTCCATTTCTGGGCTCTCTATTCTGTTCCATTGATCTATGTGTCTGTTTTTGTGCCAGTACCATACTGTCTTGATGATGACAGCTTTGTAATAGAGCTTGAAGTCTGGAATTGTGATGCCACCAGCTTTGCTATGCTTTTTCAACATTCCTCTGGCTATTCAGGGTCTTTTCTGGTTCCATACAAATTTTAGGATTATTTGTTCCATTTCTTTGAAAAAAGTGGATGGTATTTTGATGGGGATTGCATTGAATGTGTAGATTGCTCTAGGTAGCATTGACATCTTCACAATATTTGTTCTTCCAATACGTGAACATGGAACGTTTTTCCACATCTTTCTGTCTTCCTCAATTTCTTTCATGAGTATTCTATAGTTTTCTGAGTACAGATCCTTTGCCTAGTTGGTTAGATTTATTCCTAGGTATCTTATGCTTTTGGGTGCAAACTGTAAATGGAATTGACTCCTTAATTTCTCTTTCTTCTGTCTTGTTGTTGGTGTATAGGAATGCCACTGATTTCTGTGCATTGATTTTATATCCTGCCACTTTACTGAATTCCTGTATGAGTTCTGGCAGTTTTGTGGTGGAGTCTTTTGGGTTTTCCACATAAAGTATCATATCATCGGCAAAGAGTGAGAGTTTGACTTCTTCTTTGCCGATTTGGATGCCTTTTATTTCTTTTTATTGTCTGATTGCTGTAGCTAGGACTTCTAATAGTATGTTGAATAGCAGTGGTGATAGTGGACATCCCTGCCGTGTTCCTGACCTTAGGGGGAAAGCTCTCAGCTTTTCCCCATTGAGAATGATATTTGCTGTGGGTTTTTCATAGATGGCTTTTACGATATTGAGGTATGTACCTTCTATCCCCATACTCTGAAGAGTTTTGATCAAGAAAGGATTCTGTACTTTGTCAAATGCTTTTTCTGCATCTATTGAAAGGATCATATGATTCTTGTTCTTTCTTTTGTTAATGTATTGTATCATGTTGATTGATTTGTGGATGTTGAACCAACCTTGCAGCCCAGGGATATATCCCACTTGGTCGTGGTGAATAACCCTTTTAATATGCTGTTGGATCCTATTGGCTAGTATTTTGGTGAGAATTTTTGCATCCATGCTCATCAAGGATATTGGTCTGTAATTCTCCTTTTTGATGGGGTCTTTGTCTAGTTTGGGGATCAAGGTAATGGTGGCCTCATAAAACGAGTTTGGAAGTTTTCCTTCTATTTCTATTTTTTGGAACAGTTTCAGAAGAATAGGTATTAATTCTCCTTTAAATGTTTGGTAGAATTCCCCTGGGAAGCCAACTGGCCCTGGGCTTTTGTTTGTTGGGAGATTTTTGATGACTGCTTCAATTTCCTTAGTGGTTATAGGTCTGTTCAGGTTTTCTCTTTCTTCCTGGTTCAGTTTTGGTAGTTGATACATCTCTAGGAATGCATCCATTTCTTCCAGGTTATCTAATTTGCTGGCTTAGAGTTGCTCATAATATGTTCTTATAATTGTTTGTATTTCTTTGGTGTTGGTTGTGATCTCTCCTCTTTCATTCATGATTTTGTTGATTAGCGTCATTTCTCTTTTCTTTTTGATAAGTCTGGCCAGGGGTTTATCAATCTTGTTAATTCTTTCAAAGAACGAGCTCCTAGTTTCGTTGATCTGTTCTACTGTTCTTTTGGTTTCTATTTCATTGATTTCTGCTCTGATCTTTATTATTTCTCTTCTCCTGCTGGGTTTAGGCTTTATTTGCTGTTCTTTCTCCAGCTCCTTGAGGTATAGGGTTAGGTTGTGTATTTGAGACCTTTCTTGTTTCTTGAGAAAGGCTTGTATTGCTATATACTTTCCTCTTAGGACTGCCTTTGCTGCATCCCAAAGATTTGGAACAGTTGTTTTTTCATTTTCATTGGTTTCCATGAATTTTTTTTTAATTCTTTAATTTCCTGGTTGACCCATTCATTCTTTAGTAGGATGCTCTTTAGCCTCCATGTATTTGAGTTCTTTCCAACTTTCCTCTTGTGATTGAGTTCTAGTTCCAAAGCAGTGTGGTCCAAAAATAGGCAGGGAATGATCCCAATCTTTTAGTACCGGTTGAGACCTGATTTATGATCTAGGATATGATCTATTCTGGAGAATGTTCCATGGGAACTAGAGAAGAACGTGTATTCCGTTGCTTTGGGATGGAATGTTCTGAATATGTCTGTGAAGTCCATTTGGTCCAGTGTGTCATTTCAAGTCTTTATTTCCTTGTTGGTCTTTTGCTTAGATGATCTGTCCATTTCAGTGACGGGGGGTGTTAAAGTCCCCCACTATTATTGTATTGTTGTCAATGTGTTTCTTTGCTTTTGTTATTAATTGGCTTATATAATTGGCTGCTCCCATGTTAGGGGCATAGATATTTACAATTGTTAGATCTTCTTGTTGGATAGACCCTTTAAGTAGGATATAGTGTCCTTCCTCATCTCTTATTACAGTCTGTGGTTTAAAGTCTAATTTGTCTGATATAAGGATTGCCACCCCAGCTTTCTTTTGGTGTCCATTAGCATGCTAAATGGTTTTCCACCCCTTCACTTTCAATCTGGGGGTGTCTTTGGGTCTAAAATGAGTCTCTTGCAGGCAGCATATCGATGGGTCTTGTTTTTTATCCAATCTGATAGCCTGTGTCTTTTGCTTGGGGCATTTAGCCCATTTACATTCAGGGTAACTGTTGAAAGATATGAATTTAGTGCCATTGTATTGCCTGTAAATTGACTGTTACTGTATATTGTCTGTGTTCCTTTCTGGTCTATGTTGCTTTTAGGCTCTCTCTTTGCTTAGAGGACCCCTTTCAATATTTCTGGTAGGGCTCATTTCGTATTTGCAAATTCCTTTAGTTTTTGTTTGTCCTGGAAGCTTTTTATCTCTCCTTCTATTTTCAATGACAGCCTAGCTGGATATAGTATTCTTGGCTGCATATTTTTCTCATTTAGTGCTCTGAATATATCATGCCAGTCCTTTCTGGCCTGTGGATAGGTCTGTTGCCAGTCTAATGTTTCTACCATTGTAGGTTACAGATCTCTTGTCCCGAGCTGCTTTCAGGATTTTCTCTTTGTCTCTGAGACTCGTAAGTTTTACTATTAGATGTCAGAGTGTTGACCAATTTTAATGATTTTGAGAGGGGTTCTCTGTGCCTCCTGGATTTTGATGCCTGTTTCCTTCCCCAAATTAGGGAAGTTCTCTGCTATAATTTGCTCCAATATACCTTCTTCCCCTCTCTCTCTTCTTCCTGGGATCCCAATTATTCTAATGTTGTTTCGTATTATGGTATCGCTTATCTCTCGAATTCTGCCCTCATGATCCAGTAGTTGTTTATCTTTCTTTTTCTCAGCTTCTTTATTTTCCATCATTTGGTCTTCTATATCACTGATTCTTTCTTCTGCCTCATTTATCCTAGCAGTTAGCGCCCCCTTTTTTATTGCACCTCATTAATAGCATTTTTGATTTCCTCTTGGTTAGATTTTAGTTCTTTTACTTACCAGAAAGTTCTTTACTTTACCAGAAAGGATTTCTCTAATAACTTCCATGCTTTTTTCAAGCCCAGCTAGTATCTTTAAAGTGATGATTCTGAACTCTAGATCTGACATTGTAGTAATGTCCGTATTGAGTAGGTCCCTGGCAATCGGTACTACCTCTTGTTCTTTTTGTTGAAGTGATCTTTTCCATCTTGTCCTTTTGTCTAGAGGAGAATAGATTAATGAGAGAACAAAATGCTTACTGGGTAACAACGTCCCCAGAAAATATACTCTAAAAAATCAGAAAAGACCTGAAGCCAACGGAAAAGAAAGGGAAAGAAAGAAAAAAGAAAAAGAAAAAAAAAAAGAAAAAGATAAACACAAACAAAAACAGAACAAAACAAAACAAAAAAACAGAATATGATCAAATATGATCAGGCTGGTGCATAGATCAGTGCCACACACTAGATTTTAGGTGTATTTTGGTCTGTTAGAAGAAAGTGCCTCCCAAAATTTTAAAGAAAGAAAAACTTATATATGTACAAAAATAAGGGTTGATATGATGAAGGGATGGAATATGACTGTAAAGATGAAAATTATAAAAAATTTTATAAAAGGAATTGATAAGATAAGAAGTTGTTTGAAAAAAGAAAGAAGTGGATTTAAAAAAAAAAGAAAAAAAAAAGGAGAGAATGTGATCAGACAGGAGAGTAGAACAAAACCATACACTAGAGATTTAGGGTATATTTTGATCTGTTAGAAGAAACTATCTCAAAATTTTAAAGAGAGAACAACTTATATATATATGCCAAAAATAAGGGTAACTACTATGAAGGGATAGAATATGACTCTAAAAATGAAAAATAAAAATGTTTTTTAAAAAAGGGTTTGAATAAGGTGTTGGTTGAAAAAGGGAAAAAGAAAAATTTTTTAAAAAAAGACAGTTAAAAAAAATTAACTTTGAAACACTAAAGAATCATGGTAAAAAAGCCATGGATTCTATGTGCATTATTCCCCTAGCGCTGGAGTTCTGCCGTTCTCATTGATCAGTAAACTTGGTCTGGGCTGGCTGTTCTCGCTGATCTTCTGGGGGAGGGGCCTGTTGCCATAGTTCCCAAATGTCTTTGCCAGAGGCGGAATTCCCCACCCTTGTCAGTCCAGGCAAAGTAATCTGCTCGGGTTTGCTCTCGGGAGCTCTTGTTCCCTGCAAGCTTTCCATACAGCTTTGGAGGAGGAGAGTGAAAATGGCGGCCTCCCAATCTCCACCCCATAGGAGCCAAGAACTTGGGGCCCTGCTCCTCAGTGAGCCCCCAGAGAAAAGCAGTCAGTCACTCCCGTCTCCCTGGTCTCCGGCCGCACTCCATGCTCACCCGGCCTGTGACCGAGCGTTTCTATCTCTGGCACCCAACTTGGTGTGGAGTCTCCAAACCCAGCAGATCCCTGCGGTGCGCTCCCGCGCCGCTCCTCCCGGGAGAGGAAGGGGAATTTCCCCGGATCTGCCACTTGTTGGGTCCCTGCTGGAGAAGCAGTGGCCCGACTGTGCCGCGGATCACGGTTTATGGCAACCCCGAGCTGAGAGCCCGCTCCTTGGCTCTGTCTCTGCAGCCAGCTTCCCCTCTCTGATACCTGGGAGCTCTGCCGCACTCAGGCACCCCCGGTCTTTCTGTGATCCCCAGGGTCCTGAGACCACACTGTCCCACGAGGGTTCCAGCCCCGCTTAGCCACTGGAGCACAATCCCTCAGCGGAGCAGACTTCTAAAAGTTCCGATTTTGTGCTCCGCGGCTCTATCACTTGCCAGAAGCGGCCAACGGAGGCCTCCTCCCCGCCTTCTATCCTCCCGAATATCGCCTCGGATTCACTTCTCTGCACATCCTACCTTCCAGAAAGTGGTCGCTTTTCTGTTCAGAGAGTTGTTGCTATTCTTTTCTTCCATCTCCTGTTGAGTTTGTAGGTGTTCAGAATGGTTTGATCCCTATCCAGCTGAATTCCTGAGACCAGACGAAATCCAGGTCTCCTACTCCTCCGCCATGTTGCTCCGCCCCCCAGGAAGTTCTTTATAGATTTTGGATACTAGCCCTTTATCTGATATGTCATTTGCATGTATCTTCTCCCATTCTGTGACTTTGAAGCAGGATAAGGGTTAAAGACCAATCTAAGGTCTGAAACAGGAAATTTATATACTTTTTCAAGGAATTTCCCTCTAATATATAAATGTGACTTCATTTTCCCAACCACCTACTTTTTTTACTCTTTTATAACACAATTACTAAATTATCACTTTGCTTTCTACACAGTGTGGTTACTTCATCCCTCACTTTTAACCTCCTTTTTTCCTTTGTATTTTTCAACTTAAGAAATGTTGGTCATCACTCAGTCAAGTTACTCTTACATTGTCATGTAGAGTTAGACAAAGGAGAAGACTTCAGAAACCAAACAAGCAGTAGTAAATTGAAAAAAAAAAAAGATCAAGCAGTGAAGTAAAGTATTTGTAAGTGGGGTTAGAGTATGGAGTATCATCCACCCAGGCGTCCCGGAACATTGAATTTTAAAAGTGAAACCTTTTAAAATGAAGGGTTTGGGATTATGGTCCAACATGAATAGAGCAGACAAAGCTGAAGTTTAAATTCATTGTGTTTAGAAATGTCTTGAACAAAATATTTCTGCATGTATTTAACATTGAGCTTCCAATTCGCAGGCAGAAATTTCATCTTATCTATGCCATCTTTTGATTTACTTACCTTAATTTTATGCAAATGACTCTATATCCCAGAAAGATATATATTAAAGTGTGTAATAAATAATATATCATAGATTATAACACACACAAATACATACATGTCCATTCCACAGTATTAAGTATATCTAATTATGTTTAAGAACAGGTTATGTAAGGGCGCCTGGGTGGCTCAGTTGGTTAAGCGACTGCCTTCGGCTCAGGTTATGGTCCCGGAGTCCTGGGATCGAGTCCCACATCGGGCTCCCGGCTCAGCAGGGAGCCTGCTTCTCCCTCTGACCCTCTCCCCTCTCATGCTGTTTCTCTCTCTCTCTCTCTCTCAAATAAAAAAAAAAAAAAAAAAAGAACAGGTTATGTAAGTTTTAATATTTTAAATATCTCCAATATTTTATTTTATTGTTTTTTTAAGATTTTATTTATTTATTTATTTACTTAGATTGAACAGGGAGAGGGGCAGAGGAAGAGGGAGAGAAAGAATCTTTGGTAGACTCCGGCCTTGATGCCTTGACCCCAAGATCATGACCTGAGCTAAAATCAAAAGTTGTAACCTTAACCTGCTTGAACCACCCAGGTGCCCCAAATATCTCCAGTATTTAAAAAGAATCATATACATTTTTTTTTTTTTGGTCCTAGCATGCTTATTTTTTTCCATTTTAAATTTATAATTAAGTTTAGACAAGAAGCTATAATTTTAAGTATTTAAGAGAATATGATTTCATTTTAAGCATTTTTTTCCATAATTAAGAATACTTAATTTACTAAATGTACACAATTTTAGTAAACATATGGGAATATTGTTTGTGAGAATTGCATATATGCCATGTCAGAAATTTAACTGCTTGGAATTATCAAAACTACTGAATTCACCATTTTAGTTAACAATATTTAAGGCCTTTAATTTATCAATTCACTTTTGCTTACTCAGAAACATCACTAAAGCAATTCTCTGTCACCATTTATTTTCAAAATATTTCCCTCTTTGTTTTTCCTATTGTAAATTTTCTTTCCCTTCTCATTGCAAAACTTTACTCGTTTGGCTTCTAGGAACGATACTGGCTTGGTTTTTTTCTAGACTTCAAACCTTTTTTTTTTTTTTTAAGATTTTATTTATTTGACAGAGAGAGAGACAGCGAGAGCAGGAACACAAGCAGGGGGAGTGGGAGAGGGAGAAGCAGGCTTCCCGGTGAGCTGGGAGCCCATTGTGGGGCTCGATCCCAGGACACTGGGATCGTGACCTGAGCCAAAGGCAGACACTTAATGACTGAGCCACCCAGGCGCCCCTAGACTTCAAACCTTTTAACTTCTGTGCGTTCAGAGGTGTATTCAGAATTCTCCTCTTTTCTATTTATACTTACTCTCTTGATAATCTCTGTATGATCTTGGGCCAAGTTTCTAACTTTGTGCCTGGCTTCCCATCTGTAAACTGGGGTCACTGTACCAAATCAGAATTATGCAAACTAAGGGAATTAATACACAATTTAAAAAATGATTAGGTTTCCTTAATATGAGCCACATATATGTTCTGCTGTTATTAGTATTGACTCATCAGTCATCCAGTCTCATGGCTTTAAATACATTTTATAGACTAATCACTCCCAAATGAGTATCTCCAACTCAGACCTCTTCCCATCTCCAGACTCACATGTGAACCTTTATCTTACCTGAGGGGCATATGTTCCAAGACCCCCAGTGGATGCCTGAAACCACAGATAGTACCAAAATCTAACTATGTTTTTTCCTATACATACATACCTACAATAAATTTTAATTTATAAGTTAGGCACACTATAAGATTACCAACAACAATAATAAATATTATTAGTATATTTATATAAATAAATATATTGTAATGAAGTTTATCTGAATGTGGTCTCTCTCTCTCAAAATATCTTATTGTGCTGTACTCACCTTTCTTCTTCTGATAAGAGATGATAAAATGCCGAAGTGATGAGATGAAGTGAGATGAATGACATAGGCACTGTGACATAGAGTTAGGCTACTATTGACCTTCTGAGGATACATCAAAAGGAGGATGGTCGGCTTCCAGACCACAGTTGACCACAGGTAACTGAAACTACAGAAAGCAAAATTGCGGATAAGGGGAAACTACTGTATTTCCATTTGGGTATTGTCTCAGTCTGTTAAGACTACCATAACAAAGTGCCATAAATGGGGTAACTTATGAACAACAGAAATTTATTTCTCACAGTTCTAGAGGCTGGAAGTCTACTGAGATTTACCACCTATTCATATTCAAATTTTATCATTTGTTGCAGGAATGACTTTGGTGGTTGACTCATTGTAATTGTTTTATCTTTTTAGTCTCTTTTAATATGGAATAGCTCCCTCCATTCCCCTGCCCCTTTCTCCCACAGAGGACTCTATAAAACAACTGTCCTGGTTATCCCGAACAGCTAATGCTATGGGGAAAAATTAGTATATCCCTCCTGAAATCCTGGATCAGGAGATCCAAACTGGAGATAATCTTACTATAACCAATGGAATTCCAATTTTTAATTCTTAAATTGTTTATGTTAGCAAGATGGGATAATGTTACCTAAAATAAACGTGACCAATTGCAATAATATATTCTTATAAATGACCTTTCAAATGTTCATAGGCTGTTAAGTTCTTTTTGATTGTACCCTCATTATTTTAAATCCTATACGTAACTATAAGTTCTTCTATCCAATGCATTTTCTTCAAAACTTTTCACCAGAAAAGTAATGTAATTTTCTAGTTCTATGAAAACCCACACAAATATGAGAAGTCATGTCAGATGATAGAATATGAGAAGTCATGTCATATCTAAGGATAGAACATTCACACTCCCTAAATTTACTAAGCCATTTCTTCAAATTCCATCCTACAATTATTGTCAGAATAGTACATAATGGGCAAATAGTCATTTATCATTTAAAAGCTAGCTGGATTTTTCAGAACATTGGTTCATCCTCCTTATTTTAGTCATTCTATATTGAAACTGTGTAAAATCTTCCAAAAATATCAGTTTTATACTATAGTTGGTATTTACTCTACATTTTTGCTGAGAGTGACATATGCATTAAAAAAATCTATTACTGTGGATATGGTGGCTTATTTTTTCCTTCAAAGAAAAACCATATAGAGCATTTGAAGCATTTTGCCTTGTGTATATCTCTTTGGATATAGATGAAGTTGAGAAGAATATAGATAATAAGGGAGAACTAGATATATTTTCCTGATCAAACTAGGAGAAATACAGAATAATAAATGTCTTTATGTAATATAGACTTTGATATTCATAATAGTTTATGTTCTAAAATAATTCTGCTGATATTCAAGAAACTTGTTTACTAATTTGGTCACTCATATTTTTAAAAAGAATATAATCCTAATGTTCTTTTATATTGATTACATTCAGAATTTCTCAGCATTTCCAAGTGTCTTCTGAATGAGGAATTTTAACTCCAAAGATTGTTGACAGAACAGACTTAATTAAGTACATCGGCTCACGCACGATATGTTGTCTCTTCTTTGGAACTGTTCATATTGTTTTTCTTCCTCTTGTGGATGTTTATTTGAAGGATGAATAGGTCACTCTTAGCAGGAGAGCTCTTCACGTGACTGCCAGATACTGAAGACAGATGAGTCAGTTCCACACAGACTACAAATTATGTATGCTAGATAAATCTATATTCATATTTGCATTTGACCTAAGCTTCAACTTTAAAAATAGATTTAACAGAAATTATACGGAAATTCAAAAATTGTTTTGCTAGGAAGCAAACAAGTTATGCAATGCAATTTAAAAAAAGAATGTTCCCTCTGCTAGAAAGAGATCACATTAGCAGTGAAATACTATATGTCAGTCTGAGCTTAAGTCCAAATTCAAGAACATATTGTACACAAAACTTCTGAAATCTATTTATCTGCTGTGTGATTGATAGGTATTGCTGCCGTTCGGAGACCTTAGGGCTTTACTGCCTTTCCACTGTTTGTCATTATAGAATATTCTTTGAATGGAAAGTTACGTGGCTTTCAGGGCCAGTGGAAAATAGGCCAGGATGTTGGGTGCTAGTTAGAGTATAAGAACATAGGTTTAGTAGTCAAGGAGCTGGTTTCAAATCCTACCTCAGCTACTTGATCTCGATCATATGTACAAATGAATATAACAACTGCCTTAGTTTACTCATCAGTAAAACAGCTAATAATGACCCCTGCTTCATAGGGCAAAGCTCAGGTGTGCCCTACCTGACATAATCTTGTAAGGGACTTAGCACACTATCCAGTACATACTTAAGACAGGTTAGCTTTGTTTTTAATGAGGTCTTTTTGTATGCGCTATTGCACAATAAGTGCATAGTGTACAAATTGATTTTTGTAAAATTTTATTATGTGCTCTATTATCTCAGAAATATTTGTCCTATCTCTTTCCCCAGTATACACAAAGTAGAAAAATTAGCCTGCTTTCAACAAGGAGCTGCACTTAATTTAAGAAAAAAGAAAAGAAAACAAAATGAAATCTGCAGAAAGCAGGCATACAATGGTGGATATAGCCTTTGGTCTGAATTCCTTCTTCCTCCTTAAAGCAAGAGGAATTGCTGGAATAGGGACTGAAAATACTTCAATTTGGATTTGGAATTGGAACTTTTTGTTTGTTTTTTTGTCTCTTTCTTTTTTAGTGTGAGTCTTCATTATTTTCTTCTGAAATCTTAGATTTTAGAGGATAAACTAATTTGAGCTCTCAAAAAAAAAAAAAGATCTATAGAAGAATGGTTGAATTTGGAGATTTTACATATTTTAATAAATTATTAATAATAACCAATATTTTAGAGAATTTCATATACCTAATTCTTACAGCAGTTCATTGAATAGGTCTTGTCTTTCTAATTTTACAAATGAAAAAACTGATACATGATAGTTCAGGGATGTTTTCTGGTTTTCATAGGGGATAGGTGAAGCATTCAGAATTAGAATCTAGATGTAACCCATGGGCCAAACAATATTGCTTTGTGGTAGAAGAAAAACAAATGTTCATCAAAATGCAGAGCCTGATCTTTCTGGGGCTTTAGAGGAGGATCTGAGCAGGCACAACGGCTATTTACTAGTTCCATCTTTTTTTGTGTGAAATATTAAATAACCAGAGAATTCACCCAAATGTGTGTATATTCCAGTAAAGAGATTGAGCTTAACAACATATGGCATTAAGATATTATCTTCTGAACTGTCCCCCAGAGGTGTGGAGGCCAGTACCCCTGAAGACAGGTCTTTCTAACATCAATAATCAGGTCCTTCCAAATGATTAAAGCAATTAACATTCCCATATATAACAAAAAGTTTTCTGTAATACTAGACTATTAATTTCATGAGCATGAAAGGTACATTGTTTTTGCACTTCAGATTTTCCTGATTATTAGTGAAACTCCATTTCATATTTTATTCGCTATTGAGGTTTATCCTTGCTGGGTTGTCTCTTAATATTACTTGCTTATCTTTCTACTTATGGGCTGGATAGTTTTCTTACTGATTTTAAAATGTCCCTAATATAATCTGTATTAACTTCAGGAGACTTACATGCATTGCCGATTCCCCACCCCACCTGTAACATAGTTGTTTCCATTTGTTGCACAAGAATTTTAATTTTTAATGTAGTCAAGCATAATTTGTATATTGTTTATAATACATTTCTTCACCAATGGTCATAAAAAACAGATTCTCCAATACTCACACATTGGTCTTTATGTGCTGTCTAAATTGGGGATTCAGTTTTATTTGTTCATAGAGAACCAACTGTTTAGGACTTTTTAATTGTGTCTACATTTCCTCACCTCTCTCATGTCATTTTGTCATATATGATAGACCAGTATCTATATTCTATCTAGTTCCACTGGTCTTCAACCATTAGCTGACTAAACAGTGTCTTGGTTACATAACTTTAGAGTACGTTTTGAAATCTGAGGACATTCTCACACACCTTTTGTGTGTGTGTGTGTGTGTGTGTGTGTGTGTGTGTGTGTGTGTGTGTGGCTTAAACAGCAGACATTTCTCACAGTTCTGGAAGGTAGAAGAGCTAGATCAGGGAGCCAGCATGGTTGGATTCTTCTGTGTTTAGTTTTTTTGTTGGTTTTGAATTTCATTCTGTGTTTTTTCTGAGTTACTAGGATAACTGCATGCCTTTTCTTTAATTTTTTAATGTGATAAACTCATTAGTGGATATCTCAAAAGGCAAGCAATCTATGCTTTCTACATTTGCTTACATTTTACTACATTTGGTTTTTTCTCTTGTAAAAAATTTTTGCATTGCATCCTATGTCCACAAGTAAGATGAGCCTATAATTTTCCTTTCTCCTATGGTCAGCAATACTTTAACACTGGCACCATCTTTTTCTTAAACTTGGTGAAATTCATCAACAAAACTATCTGGGGCAAATATTTTTTCTCTCTCTTTCTCTCTCAATTCAGATACTAATTCAAATTCTTTTATGTATTTGTAGATATATGGATGTTTGTTAATTCATCTTAAGCCAAATTTGCTTAGTTACATTATACTAAGAAATAGTCCATTTTGTCATGTTTCTAGTTGAGTGTTCTAAAGTAATTACTAGTATTCACTTTTTATTAGTTTATTATTCTCCACTTATAGTTTTATCTCTAATTTTTAATAATTGTATTACTTCCACTTTCTCTCTCTCTCCATCTCACCAGGGTTTTATCAATAGTATGGGCCTTATCAATTCAAACACTGGCTTTAACTTCTCTATTGTATCTTTATTTTTATTTTTTTGTCTTATTTAATTGACTTTTACTTTATCCTATTACCTGTTGCGACATTTTTTGTGGTTTAGTCTATAATCTTTTTTTCAAAATTCTTAAATGTGACATTTACTTCATTTTTCTTTCTTTTTTCTTCTTAAGTTTAACATCCATGCCATAAATATCATTTTCAGTTATTTATTTCCCCTGGATCCTGCTAATTTAGCTCTATGCTATTTTTATTAATGTTTATATTTAAGTATTTTCAAATTCTAATGTTTCTAATTTCCATATTATTCCTTCTTTGACTCATGATTTATTCAAGAGCGTATCTTTACATTTTCATTAATTATCAGTTATTTTTACTTATATCTCAATTACACTGCTGTCAGAGAAAGCCCTTTTCACAATAATGATCCTTTAAAGTTTGAAACATGTCTTATGGGCTAGCATATGGTAAATTTTCTTAAAAATTCCTTGTGCTCTTAAGCATGAGAATTTCTGAACTGCTAGATTCCTGAATCCTATACATAAGCCCTTAAGTCAAGCTCATTACTAATGCTGTTTAAGGCATCTGTATCCTCAAAAGGCATGATCAACCTGTTACTTGAAGAAAGGTGTTAAAATCTCCCACAAGATTGGTGAATTTCAAAATTCTCAATAACCATATTCATTTTTGCTTTATATATATTTAAGGTTATGTTATTTTGTGGCAACAAATTTAGAATTGCTGTTTCTTCCCAATGAATTATATTTTTCATGTATGTAGTGATCTTTATATTTAGTGATAGTTTTGCTTTGTTGTCCATTTTACCTGATCTTCTTTTATTTAATGTTATTTGCTAATTAGTAATATCATTATATTTTGATATACTATACATTATGCATAGGTATTCCTTTATCCTAATATTTCAGTGTATATTTTAAGTGTGTTTCACATGAAGAACACAGAGATAGACTTTTAAAAATTCTTTCCAAAATTTTTAATAGTGAATTAGGTACATTAACACTTCCTATAATTCTTGATATATTTGAATTTATACTAATACCTTACTTTGTTCTTGCTATTTACTGTGCCTTTTCCATATTCTTTCCCATACCTCATTCCATTTCTGCCTCATTTTGGATTTATCATTCTTCTTCCTCTAGTGCTTTGGGCATTATATATTTCTATTATTTTAATTGTTACTTCTAATTCTTTAATATCCCTATTATTTTAGCAAGTTTATAGTTAATATTTTTCTATACTATTCTCTTGAACAATACTAGAACATTAGAATTCTTTAATTTCAATTAACTCTCTTGCAACTTGCATAGTACCATAAGCCACTATTTTAGTTCTACCTTATTTTTACCTGCAAAAGTAACCATATTCTTGTTCCATTTAGTCAAACTTGGTTTAGTTTTACACATATGTTTATAATTTTTTTGTTGTTGTTAACTGATCATGTTACATCTTAGTTCTTCCTCTGGTTTTAATTTCCTCCATCCAAAGTACACAATGGAGTTCCTACATAAGGCTCTTTTAGTAATAAATCTCTGTTTTTGTTTGCCTGAAGATGTCTTTGTTTTGGCTGCATTCTTAAATTATTTTATGCATGATTATAAAATCCTATGTTGACTGATATTTCTGTGTCATCATGTTCAATATAGGATTTTTTATACTCTGGCAATTACTGTTGTTATTTAAAAAGTATGCTGTCAGTGTACAAAAATGTGTATGGGGGATATTTTTCTGGCCATATTCAAATATTGTTTTTGTCTTTATGAGTTCTGTAGTTTTTCTAAGATTTGTCAAAATGTAGAAAATTTATTGCCTTAAAAATTCCTAAGAATATATACTACATAAATTCAAACACCAGATTTGCATGAAGATATGCTTCTTTTAGCTAAAAATATGAGTTATGAGTATTTTTACCCCATTCAGAATTCAAGCTATAGTTGATAATTCTTTGTAGTTTTACTTTGGCTTTTTAAAATTTTTCTACTCCAGTACTGAATTAAAGGAATGACATTTTGAACATGCTCTTTTACAGAGGAGACTCAATTACAGAGCTCCAACCTGACTAGTCTCTTTCTATGGACCTCTTAATGCTCAACTTTTACTGTTACCAAGATTCACAAAAGTAGTGTCTGATTACCCACTTTATTTTCTGTTCCCTCTTTATTTTTGGCCATTAGGGATTTCTTTGTGTGTTTGAAATGTGATTTATTGCATTTTATTCATGATTTTTTGGTGTTCTTTATTGAGATGTTTTTCAGGTTACTTATTTTGTTATATTGCAGGTAATTAATGTCCTGTGCATTTGGTTTTTATTAAGGTGGCTTCGAAGTATCTTAGGGTATATCTTGGGGTACTGAATTTAGTTTTTATAGTATTTTTACTGTACCTTTCCCTTCACTAACACTTCCATGCAATGTCACCTCAAAACAACAACAACAACAACAACAACAACAACAAAAACAACCCACAATTGTATAAGGGGCTTTTAAAGAGTTTCAAAGGAGATGAAATGGTAATACATGCTTACAGAGAAAACACACTTGAATACCCAGCATATGGTCACTCACACGATGGGACTTATGAAAAACTACTTAATAATAATAACTAAACCAATTTGTCACTCAGTCAATTAAATTGGATTTCATATTGTAAGAGATGGATTTATGTTTTGTACGAAGAAGGAGCTATCATCTGGGAATAAGAAGATATGTTCTCACACTAACATAAGTTCTTAAAATATGCATTGACTGATTAAATTTGCTTTCAGATCCAAAATTCATAGCACAATTTTAGATCTAAACAGCACTTTGGCTTTCAAAAAGTAAAAAACTGATATTGTATATAAAAATAAATAGAAATAGAATTTAAAACACATTTGAAGTTCTTCAATGTTTCCCATGTTTGCTGAGTAACCTTATTTAATTATCTATCATAAACACATTTGGACATGGCAGTTTTTGAATGAAAAGCAAATGATTCAAAAACATGTTTTTGTCATTGAAAACATATTTTTGTCATTTTCATGGCTCATTTTATAGAGAATAAAGGAGACATTAAAGTTAGCAGGTCTTAGTCATAAGTAGGCAAAACACTAGCATGAAGAATTTTTTTTAGCATGAAGAATATTTTTTAAATAACAACCATTTTTACAATGAGGTAAAAATTATTTTGTACAAAGATTTTCATATACATATAATTAAAAAATCATATATTTTATAAACCATATATCATATGATATAATATATACCATATTATATTGGTATAAAATATAGCATTCAGGAGAGATGGTGATAATTTTGAATTTCTACAAATTCTCCCACAAATAACTAAGCAACTCAGATAACAAAACCAAATATTCATGGACAACAACAACAACACTAGTGACAAGGTATGAGTAAATGGGGAAAAAAAAGACACAAATATAACCAAGACCTTTATGGTATCAGCTTCTTTACAGGACAAAGTGGAAAGTATGTAAAGAGGTTTATAGTGCCTTGAGAGATAGAAAACCCATAAATCACTCAAAGGTACTCATTGGATAATTTAGTAAGCCAATCTTAGGGGAAGTTTAAATGTAGTTCAGTGCAAGGAGAAGTACAAGTGAGGTCAAGTAAGGTTGTTGTTGCTGAGATTCCTGGGTGCTATGAACTCACACAACTCAACAGTTAAAATTTTCTTCTAGGCAAAGACACACTGTGGAGAATCTCTTAGGGAAGACATTATATTGACAAGCCTGGAAACAACCCAAATGTCCATCTATATGCATCAGTTGAATAAAGTATGACTCATTCACATAACAGAGAATTACATAGCTATCCATGTGAAAAAGCAAGAAAGAGAAAATGTATACAGTTTAGTAACACTTATCTAAGAAAGTTCTGCATAAAATCAAATATATTCGTATTTTCTTATTTTTTTAAATGAAAGCCTAAATCATACAGTTAATGATAGGGTTATTTAGTCATGAGAGGTGGAGTATAAAATAGTCAGGTTCAATATAGCTAGACTTTTCTGACCTTTTCTGACTGGGCTTTATTTATCAACCCAACATCATAGAACTTATTTTTTAGATTTTATATCAGAACATGTAAATATTTTACATAAATACATTTTTTCATTGTGTTGTACACCTGAAACATTAATATAAACACTGTAGGCTAATTATACTTGAATAAAAAATACTTAACTACAAATTTAAATCAACATCGAAAGAAAGATATAAAAGCAAATAAACTGAAATTTGCATTGAGTTGATAGCTTAAATAGGCAGAAAGAAATTATTCCAAGTGACCTGAAAACATAGTAAATCGACTGTAATATCTAGTGAGGAAATATAAACTATGAACAAAAAGAACTACAAACAAATCTAGAACTATTTTCAGTAAAAGCATATTTTGGGTCATAATTTTGGTATCATTTTTCATAAACTACTATATGTATGTAACATATAAACCAAGTAATTATTTAAAGTCATTAAGAACCAAGATTTTTAACCAAAAAGAAAAAAAAATGAATACAGGATAAAAGAAGTTAGGTAAAATGCTAAAATTATTATACTTTAATCAAGAATATCAGTATGAATCTGTGATGTAATTTCTCTTACAGAAAAGTTTTCTTACTCTAACCACTGAAAAGGCCAAGAAACAGGGAACAAATCAGTTGCCATCAAGAACCAAGAACAAAGGCTATGTCTTTATATACCATAGGAACTTGTACTTGTTGGAGATATGGCCCAGTTCTGAGGCAGGATGTTGAAAAGATGAACCAAGCCACCAAAAACTGCTCCAGTGTTGTCAAAAAGACTCCGTAATCAACCTGAAGAGGTGTATGTTGATAATATGTAGAAAAGTTTTAATTTAATAAAATTTTAATAGTAATAGTTTAAGGCACATTAAGTGTTATGAATTTTAATTCAAAATTATAATAAAAACACAAACAAAAAACTTCTTTATTTTGAAGATGTTACAGAGTGACTCCTCATTCTAAAAACTGGTGAATAAGGGAAAGAATCAAGCATTTCTTGCCTTTCTTTATGAACTGTACCTCAGGGTGACCAAATAGATGAGGAGGACTAGTTTTTCTCCATAAAAGTAATCCAGCTAATAAAAAGAGAAATGAGGGGCACCTGGGTGGCTCAGTCAGTTAAGCATCAGTTCTTGGTTTCTGCCCATGTCATGATCTCATGGGTCCTGAGATGGAGTCTGGGCTCCACACTCAGCAGGGAATCTGCTTGAAGATTCTCTCCCTCTGTCCCTCCCCCGATGTGCATGCTCTCTCTCTCTCTCCTGCTCTCTCTCAAATAAATAAATAAATCTTTAAAAAAAAAAAGAAATGATAGAACTAGAATATCACCATTTTACAAATACCTAATTAAAAAGTTAAAAAAGCATAATAGCAAGTTTCTTAATAGTCACTGTAACCACACAAAAACAGAAACAACTAGATATCATGTGGTTGTTGACAAAAAGTACACACCACCATATACAAAAAATCCTTCCCCAAAACTCTACATTAAATCATATCAAACCTCTTGAACTATCTACCAGTGTTCATGAAATATAGGGACAGAGAAACATTTTTGGTTTTGCTTTTGTTTTCCTTTAAGTGCCAGAAGGACTCCCTCAACAAAAAACAGAAAGTGAGAAATTATAAAACTACAGAACCCATGGCATGATTTCTTTAAAACAATATTTTGAAAGGAAAAGGGACAGAGGATAGGATAAATTACATATTAAAATATTTAAGAGTATGTTTACTAAACACAATGTTTGGATCTTAATCCATTGAAAAAATGAAATAATTAGGAAATTTGAATGTTGTCTATCGGAGAATATCAAGACAGATATTACTGGGTTGTTAGGGATGATATATTAATCATGGATATCTGTTTTTTAAAGTGTACTTTTATTTTAGAAAAGCTTATTGAAATAGTTGTGAATTGAATAATATTTGGTATTTGTTCCAAAATAATAGAAGATACCAATAAACACAGATAGAAGTATAGAAGTCCGAAACAAAGAAATGATGGTTTTAGCTGGGTACTGGCTCCAGAGAGTTCATTTTACCCTTGCTTTATTCTATGTTTTAAATTGTCCACAGAAAAAGCTAATCTGAAACCTGGAAAGTTTCATTTCACATAGAACATGCCACACTTGTCTCCCCCCATTTTCCCAGCCTTCCCATTTCTTTTCATTGCTCTATTTCTCTAAGTCTAAGAACACTCTGAGAGAAGCCACCTAGTTGATGGGTGATAAGAACTGATAAAGTTTAGGAACTAAAATCAGAACTTAATCGTTACTATTATGTCTGTCTGTTGTTCCACTTAATGAGAGCTTGACAAGGATGAAACCACATCTTATTTTTTATTTTAATGTCAAGGATTACCACAGCAGCTAGAACTGTAAGCTATTTGATCAGTGTTTTAATTAAAGGAGAAAATTCATTAACATGTTTCTCAATTACTTTCAAAAAGATGTTTTGATTTGTTTATTTAATATACTCTTTATTATGATTAGAGACCCCTAACTTGACCAGTCACTCTAACACATGTACATATTTTGAAAGATTTAAATCATAACACTAACTGAACTCAAAGTTTGTCTTTTTTTTTCCCCAAAAAAAAATCACATTTGTTTTCCAAGGAATTATTTAACTAACCACCTTGACAATATATGTTGGCCACTACTCCTTTAGTCTTACCTGGAAAAACTGCAGAGTCCTCTGGTAATGTCTGATTTCTTTCTGATCCGTAAGCTAATAAAATCTTTAAATAATTGATGAGATGAGACAACGATAAGAAACTCAAGAGCTAGGGTGCCTGGGTGGCTCAGTTGGTTAAGCATCTGCTTTCCAGTCGGTTATGATCTCAGGGTCCTGGGATGGAGCCCTGCATCAGGATCCCTGCTGGGCCAGAAGCCTGCTTCTCCCTTGCCCTCTGCCACTCCCCCTGCTTGTGCTCTGTTGCTCGCTTGCTCTCTGTCTCAAATAAATAAATAAATCCTTAAAAAAAAAAAAAAAACCTCAACAGCTTATTTATAAATGTGGGGCTGAGAAACTTAGGGGGCACTTATGACTACTAAAGATAAATACATTATGATCTCAAAAAGATGCAACTAGGTTTTATTATAACTAAAAAAACTGAACTCTAACAAAATAGAGTATTATGTGCGAAGGAAAAAAATGTTAAATCATTAGGAGGTGAGCCATATTCAATTATAAAAATGGATATGCATCAGTGTGCCTACAGCACTAAGCAGGTAAAAGGGAGCCCTGGGGCACCTGGGTGGCTTAGTCCCTTAAGCATCCCTCAGGTTTGACCTCAGGTCTTGATCTTAGGGTCCTGAGATCAAGCCCTGCATCAGGCTCCATGCCCAGCATGGGGTCTACTTGAGATTCTCTCTCCCTCTCCCTCTGCCCCTCCCGCTTGTGCTCTCTTTCTCTCTCTCAGATAAATAAGTAAATCTTAAAAAAAGAGAGAGAGAGAGAGAGTCCTAAAAAGTCAAAATGGGTAAAAGTGACTATTTAACAGGTATGTCCCCAGAATAAAAAACCCAGGCATCATAATTCAATGACAATACTAGAGATCCACCAATAAAACAATAGCAAGTGAGACTGAGAGAGATTTGCTGTTCAGCTGACATAGAATTTAGGTTACCCCTAGTTATTCTTTACTGTAATTAATAAACTGATATTCTTCTTAAATGAATGTGTTCTGTTTCATGAGCATATCAGGCCCCAAGGAATGAATCGCTTCTGATTACGCTGGCAATCACATTTCTGGAACTGCTTTAGTAACCTCATCAAAACTCTTGAATACAGTGAAGTCATACTAGAGTGGCCAGTTTAATCTTCCAAATAACCTATTATCACTACTTAATCAATAGGCATCAGGGCCATATCCCTTGGTTTCAAATCCTGCCTCTATGGCTTACTAGCTGTGAGGCTTTGTTTAATAACCTCTCCATGTCTTATTTTAGCCATTTTTAAGTTGGACTTATTATAGAACATCATAAAATTGTCAGTTATTATTTTTCCTTTTATATCTGTAGCACCCATCATTTTCCATTCATGCATTCATGATGCATTTAATCCACACCAAAAAGTAAATAAAAAATAAAATAAAAACTTTAAATATTTATTCTGCATATAAATTATTTCTTCATATAAATCTTTATCAATCATTATTGCCAACATAACATGCATATTTAAAATATCTTTTTCAAGAAATATTTTTAAAGTTTGGAAAGATCCAAAATACTTGTTTTGGGGGGGGTTGTTTTATTTTTTAAGATTTTATTTATTTGACAGAGAGAGGGAGAGAGAGCACTAGTGGGGGGAACAGAAGGCTGAGGGGAAGGGAGAAGCAGGCTCTCCACAGAGCGGGGAGCCTGATGCAGGGCTTGATCCCAGGACCCTGGGATCCTGACCTGAGCCGAAGGCAGATGCTTCAGCTGAGCCACCAACTGAGCCACTCAGGCGCCCCAAGATCCAAAATATTTGTAAAAAATTCTTGGCGAAATTATCTGTTCAAAATGCTATCATCTAAAAAAATATTTTAATGGAATTTTAAGGAAAATTAATTTTAAGGGAAATTTTATTTTCAGGGCAGTTTTGTTTCATAAGATCTGTTGTTAATTAATGCTTATTGTACATACCTATCAGAAACTTCTTAGGGTAGATATCATTAGTATTGTCCTCATTTTGCAAATAAAAAACAGACTTGGAGAGGTGACCAGCCTAAAGTCATGCAGTTTAGTTATGTGGTCATGTAGTTTAGGATGCAGACTTGATACTTGGTGGTGGTCAGAGCCCTTGCCTACCAAGCTGTCCACAACATAATACAAAGCAATTTCAGAAGGAAAAGTACTGAGTTATAAAAATGCACAGCCATGCATCTTACAGTATTATTTTTTTAGGAGCTTGCTGTATACTTAATGATGTTTCCCCCAAAATTCATATATTGAAGTTTTAACTCCCAATGTGACTGTATTTGGAAATAGGGCCTTTAGGGAATAATTAAGATTGAGGTCATAAGCTTGTGCCTTGATCTCACAGGATTAGTATCCTTTTTAAGAAGAGACACCAGCACTGGATCTCCCCCCCCACCACCTTCCAGCTCCACGGCCACGTGAGACAACAGCATGAAGACACCCTCTGCAAGCCACGAAGAGAACCACACCAGAATGTGATGCTGTCAGACCTTGATCTTGAACTTCTAGCCTCAAGAACTATGAGAAAATAAATTTCTGTTATTTAAGCCACACAGTCTGTAGTATTTTCTTAGGGCAGCCTGAGATAATTTGGAGTTTTGCTCTCATTCTCATGGGTATCAACTGGATTTGAATAAACACAATGAAAAAGATTTGAAAATTTCATACAGAGCAAGTGTTTTCTCCTGTTTTCTGTATTATGCTAATTTTTTTTTTTTTTAATCTTCCATGTCCTTTCTTATGTTCCCCTGGACTTGAGTGATTAATTCCTGGGTACAATTTAACACGGGATAGTTCACAGGTCCAGGATGGTCATTTTTCCAACCTTGAATTTCCTAACGAATATGGCTATGCTCTCCTTAAATTTTTGTTCCTTAGAAAAGCCTTCTGTTTTTATCATTTGGACATAGTGCCTGGTGATAATAGACAGGCTATGATTTTTTGTCTTTCCTCTGAACTAGAATTCAAATGAAGGATATGCTAAACACAGCTGTTGCTGTGTATAATGACATTCAGTATGTGGATGCTGCATCCAGATTCCATTTTAGGGCAGCCATCTGTCCTTTAGCGGGCAAAATAATGGAAGATTTATACCTTCATAAAACCACACACGTAAGTGCAACCTATACTCCTTCATGTGCCCTCCATGCAGTTTCACATTCACTACTAAATTTTCTTGAAGATTTTTCGAGCTTTAGGACTGTTTGGCAGTGAGATTTTGAACCTGTTAAGCCTGCTCATGAAAGCTCTAGCATAATATATTTTGGACTCAGTATGATTTTCAGTAAATCTTCAGAGATTGGCATGAATGTCATGAAATTTAAAATATTAAGAAACATTCTCTATTTTTTTCTAGGCCTATACAAATTGATATTTGTTTAGCACCACAGAACTTACAAAACCTTTCCCCTTCTTGATAATATCCAGAACATGTGGGCTTGCTCAAGTTCACACAATTCATTAGCAAAGATACCAAGACTCAAATGTCTTTCCTTCAAATACCTTGCCCTTTCGAGGACCCCTTACAAGTTATGTATTTATCTATTCACTGAATTATTTCATATTATTTTACTGAATTGTTGTTATCAATAATAATGATAATTTATTGAAAAATTATTATGTGCCAGGCATTTTACTTATTGCTTTAAGTAAATTATTTCAATCAACCTAATGTAGACATATCCTGATGTAGACAACAATTTCCTCAAAATATCTAAGAAAAGAACTTAGAAAAAGCCACTGTCTACATACAGAATCATACACACATTCTCCTTAAAGTACAAATAAAAAGAAAACTTTCACATTGTTGTTTTTGTAGTTGGGGCCTATTAACCCTTCCTTACCCCCAAATTGTTAACCTCCTTTTTCCTGGTTGAAATTAATTAGGTTTTCCCATATCGAAAAATTTATCATCTCAGAAGCTTTGTCTGTTTGCTTATTAATTAGTTCTTACATATTGTTATAAGATTCTGTCCTATGCTTTCAACCTCCTATTAACTCTAATAAAATCTGACTTTCGTATTTGACTTCCATAATTTTAAAACATAAGGATGTACAATCATTACATGGGAGATGATTTCCTGTCTTCCATATGATAATACATTTCAATTAACCACTTACTCAAAAAATGATTATTGAATACCTATCATGTGTAAGCACTGTTACGGGCACCAGAATCAAAGCAGAAAAAAGCAATACAGACAAAACCCCCTTTTCTTGTGAAGCATGTATCCTAATGGGGTTATCCGTTCTCTTTATGCATTTCTGTTCTCTTGCCTTTGTAGGAAAAGCTTGGGTGTCCTGCTGTCAGTGTTCTGGAGTCTGATTTTGGGCATCTATAAGCATGTGTATGCTGCAGCCCTGCTATTCAAACTGTGGCCTACATACCACCAGCCTTGGCATCATTTGAGTAGAAATGCCAAATTTAGGGCCCACAGCAGGGCCCCAAGATCATTTGCAATTATACTGAAGTTTAAGAAATGCTGCTTTATATGTATTAAATAGAAATTGTTTTCACCTATGGTATCTTTTCCTCTCAGTGATCTTCCACTCCTTTGTGCTTCAAAAGCATGAAAATTTTCCCACAAATGCATGCCTCTCCCATTTTCAACTTGTCTACAATGTATGTGAAGTCAAAATTCCTCTTACAAATACCAAAAGGAATTCTTAATCTCAGGAAACAAACTGAGGGTTGCTGGAGTGGTGGGGGGTGGGAGGGATGGAGTGGCTGGGTGATAGACATTGGGGAGGGTATGTGCTATGGTGAGTGCTGTGAATTGTGCAAGACTGTTGAATCACAGACCTGTACCTCTGAAACAAATAATACTTTATATGTTAAAAAAAAAAAAAGAAGAAGAAGATAGTAGGAAGGGAAAAATGAAGCGGGGGAAATTGGAGGGAGAGACGAACCATGAGAGACTATGGACTCTGAGAAACAAACTGAGGGTTCTAGAGGGGAGGGGGTGGGGGGATGGGTTAGCCCGGTGATGGGTATTAAGGAGGGCATGTATTGAATGGAGCACTGGGTGTTATACGCAAACAATGAGTCATGGAACACTACATCAAAAACTAATGATGTAATGTATGGTGATTAGCATAACATAATAAAATAAAATTAAAAAAGAAAAAACAAATACCAAAAGCTAGCAACCAATAATTGTCTATTGAATGAATGAATCATCAAATATTTAAAAAAATATTAAAATAACTTAATTTTAACATTTCTGAATTATACAGCATACTGAAATGGAGAACAATATACCCTGTGTCCATAAAAATCTTTATCTATACAGCAGTGGAGCCTGAAATATAATGTATTTTGAAGATGAAAAAAAGCTTTCCCCAAACTATATATTTTATACATATATATGTATGATATGTATGTACTTATCTATATGAATTTCTTGACATTGTTGAAAAAGGACAGACTTTCTCAAAACTGATATATCACTACTGCTGCAGAAATTGGCATATAAGCAAAAGAAATATATTCATGACTTGCCTTACCTTTCACACTCTACATACCAAGCAAACAAAAATTGCACACACTTGCACTAACAGCTTTGCATCTATCTATTTTTAGGACAGGCAGCTACATCTTTCTCTCCATACCGCAGGGAAACTGAACATTTGTGGGAAGGTGTAGTGCATTAATTCTGCTTAATACTCAAGGGCTCACATAGATAATTGTCAGTGTATATTGAGAAGGCAGGCTAGTCAATTTTTCTTCTTTAAAGCACAATAAATAACTCAGTTTAATTGTATATTTCTCACATACTATTGCAAGATATAGTTTGGAAAAATACATTGTGAAAATGGCCAGTTTCTGAATGTCATTTTCTTTCCTTATCACATTTTCCCTTGATAATTTGCATATTGTAATCAATAGCCCCAAAATGAAATTAAAAAAGGATGTGTAACAAAATACATAACCAATATATACTCTGTATGATTCTGCACCCACTTCCAATAAACACTTGATTTTATATATTAAATAGGTATATCTGAAACATTGCTTCTGTGATGATATATTTTGCATTTTCTTTGACATAATTCTGGAAAACTTTTAAGTGCACAATTTAGTTTTTAACTTTTTATTTTGAAATAAATTTAGATTTAGAGAAGATAGCAAAGATTGTAAAGGTGGTCCCACATATCCTTCACCCAGTCCCTTATTAGCTCCCCCTAAAGCTAACACTTTACCTAACCATGGTACTATAGTAAAAACTAAGTAACAATTGATACAATACTATTACCTATAGACATTATTCAGATTTTCCCAGTGTTTCCACTTACCTGTCTTCTATCTTAATGTTTCAAGACCAAATCTAAGATATCATATTGCATATAGCTGTTAAGCATTATTTCCTCAAATCTGTGACAATGTGTCCATCTTTCTTTTTCATGACCTGACATTTTTGAAAGTACTCTGAATTGGTTTAATAAAATGTCCTTCGATTTGGCTTTGTCTGATGTTTTCTCATGATTAGACTGAGGATATGGATTTTGAGGAAGCAGAGTATGGAGGTGATGTGTCCCTCTGATCATGTTGCATCAGGAAATACATGATATTGTCATTTTTACTACTGGTGATGTTACTCTTGATCTCTTGGTTAGGGTAGTATCTGTTAGGTATCTCTTCCTCAATGTAAAGTTTTTGTTTTATTTTGTTTTGTTTTGTTTTCTTCTTCACTTGCACTCTATTAGAAGCAAGTAGCTAAGTCCAACACATTCAAGGGGAGGAAATTAAACTCACCTCTTAGAGGAAGGAGTTTCAGTGTGATTGTGAACATGTTCAAACCACCACAGTAACTAATAAATATTTTGGAAGAGAGAATTCAAGGGTATGCAATTTTCCTATTTTTCCTTAAGTTTCTCCTACCAATCTTAACATTCCTCAGTGCATCTTGCCTGCAACAATTATTACTGTGGTGTTCTAATGGTGATTTTTCTATTTCCTTCATTTCTCCTACATGTATTAATTGGAATTCTTCTGTAATACCAAGTTGTTTTTTTTTTTCTCCACTTAATTATTTATTGAAGTATTTACTTATATCACTACAGATTCAAGGATAATTTTATTCTTTGAGTTACAATCCAAGACTATTGCCATTTATCTTATGGATTAAATTTTGCCAGTTGTAAGAAGTGAAACCTTTTTCTCATTGGCTCCTGTGTCATCATCTCCTCCTCCTTCTCCTTCATCTCTTTCTATTTCATTGTCTTTTGCTTATTATTATTGTTGTTTTTGCTATTCTTGTTTTTATTTAGAATACTATCTTGCATTCTGCCTCTACAAGTTATTCTAAAATCATCTTACATTTTTCCTGCCACAGCAATTTCTCCAAGAAGTCTTGGTTCCTTTAACTAGAGGATTATATTTAAAAACTGAAATATGAGAACCCAGAAATGGACCCTCAACTCTATGGTCAACTAATTTCGACAAAGCAGGAAAGAATGTCCAGTGGAAAAAAGACAGTCTCTTCAACAAATGGTGTTGGGAAAATTGGACAGCCACTTGCAGAAGAATGAAACTGCACCATTTCATTACACCACACCCAAAAATAGACTCAAAATGGTTGAAAGACCTAAATGTGAGACAGGAGTCCATCAAAATCCTAGAGGAGAACATAGGCAGCAACCTCTTTGACCTCAGCCTCAGCAACTTCTTCCTAGAAACATCGCTAAAGGCAGGGGAAACAAGGGCAAATATGAACTATTGGGACTTCATCAAGATAAAAAGCTTTTGCACAGCAAAGGAAATAGTCAACAAAACCAAAAGAAAACTGACAGAATGGGAGAAGATATTTGCAAATGACATATCAGATAAAGGGCTAGTATCCAAAATCTATAAAGAACTTATCAAACTCAACACCCAAAGAACAAATAATCCAATCAAGAAATGGGCAGAAGACATGAACAGACATTTTTCCAAAGAAGACATCCAAATGGCCAACAGACACATGAAAAAGTGTTCAATATCGCTCAGCATCTGAGAAATCCAAATCAAAACCTCAATGAGATACCACCCTCACGAGTCAGATGGCTAAAATTAACAAATCAGGAAAAGACAGATGTTGGTGAGGATGCAGAGAAAGGGGAACCCTCCTACACTGTTGGTGGGAATGCAAGCTTGGGCAGCCACTCTGGAAAACAGTATGGAGGTTCCTCAAAAAGTTGAAAATAGAGCTACCATACGACCCAGCAATTGCACTACTGGGTATTTACCCCAAAGATACAAATGTAGGGATCCGAAGGGGTACATGCACCCTGATGTTTATAGCAGCAATGTCCATAATAGCCAAACTATGGAAAGAGCCAAGATGTCCATCGACAGATGAATGGATAAAGAAGATGTGGTATATATATATAGTGGAATATTATGCAGCCATCAAAAGGAATGAAATCTTGCCATTTCCAACGACATGGATGGAACTGGAGGGTATTATGCTGAGCGAAATAAGTCAATCAGAGAAAGACATGTATCATATGATCTCACTGATATGAGGAATTCTTAATCTCAGGAAACAAACTGAGGGTTGCTGGAGTGGTGGGGGGTGGGAGGGATGGGGTGGCTGAGTGATAAACATTGGGGAGGGTATGTGCTGTGGTGAGCGCTGTGAATTGTGTAAGACTGTTGAATCACAGACCTGTACCTCTGAAACAAATAATACATTATATGTTAAAAAAAAAGAAGAAGAAGAAGAAGATAGCAGGAAAGGAAAAATGAAGGGGGGGAATCGGAGGGGAAGACGAACCATGAGAGACTATGGACTCTGAGAAACAAACTGAGGGTTCTAGAGGGGAGGGGGGTAGGGGGATGGGTTAGCCTGGTGATGGGTATTAAGGAGGGCAGGTATTGAATGGAGCACTGGGTGTTATATACAAACAATGAGTCATGGAACACTACATCAAAAACTAATGATGTATAGTGATTAACATAACATAATAAAATAAAATTTAAAAAAACAACAAAATATGGGTGCTAAGTGTTCTCCTTTGTTAGGACAGAGACTGCTTCCAAGCACTCCTGGCATACAGAATTAGGAAATGTATATATGTATAATATACCATGTATATGCACATCTCTGTTCATCTCTGGACCATCCATATGGATATTTATACATAATAATGAATATGTGCTCATACTGGTGTCTCTAACATCTATCATTTCTCCCTTTGCTTATTTACAACTTCTTTCTCTTACAGTAAGAAACTTAGCTTACATTATATGTATATTTAATTATTTGTTCAAAGATAATACGCATGTATAGTAGTTTCAGAATTGCTAAGTCCTTTCAGCTTTTTTACTATTTGGGTACACTTTTTTTTTTTTTTTTTCTTTTGTCTTGTAGTATCTAGTCCAAACCTTTCATGAGTCACTTCAGGCAGCTCTTTTTTATTCTCCACTAGTTTCACTGTAGTTACGTAACAAATTAGCAATGCAGTTGGCTGCATTTGCCATAATCTACATTCCATAATGGGTCTCTGCCTCATTTTGTCAATCTGGTTGATTCGAAATATTTTGGATTTGAAAATTTGAGGATTTAAAATTTGTTGAATGTGAAATTTGATTTTTTTTTTCAAAAAAAATCTCATACGTTAAATTCACTCTTTGTGGTGGACAGTTCTGTGAGTTTGACAAATGCATTGAGCAATGTTTCTATCACTGCAATACCACTCAGAATAATTCTATCATCCCCCAGATTCCCTTCTGCCGCTTCTCTGTAGTCAATTCTTCCCTTCATTCCCAGTCCTGGAAATTATTGACATGTTTTCTGTGCCTATAATTTGCCTTTCCCAGAATGTCATGTAATTGAAATCATACAATATAATGAGGTCTCGTTCCTTACACTTAGGAAGATGCTTTGAAATTTTTCCATATTTTCTTGTAAATCCAAAAATACTTTTTATTGCAGAGTAATAATACATTGTATGGATGTCCATCTAAGTGTGTTTATCACTCATCTGTGGAAAGACATTGAGTTGCTCCCGGTTGTTGGTTTTTTTTTTTTTTTTTCAAATATGGAATTAAACTGCTGTAAACATTTGCATACAGACTCTTGGGTGAATATAAGTTCTCAGTTCACTTGGATAAATACGTAGGGGTGGAATTACTAAGTCTAATGGTAAGTGTATGTTTAACTTTATAAAAAACAACTACCAAACCGCATTCCAAAATGGTTGTACCATTTTTGTCTTCCTCACAGCAATAAAGGAGTTCCAGTTTCTCAGCATCATCAAGAGCTCTTGTTATTTTCAGACTTGTTTTGTCTTGGTTTGCTTTTAGCCATTGTAATATAGGTACACTGTTAACCCATTATGATTTTCATTTGCATTTTCATAAAGATTAATGATGTTATTCATCCTTTCTTTTTTTTATTTTTTTTATTCATCCATTCATAAGCTTATTTGTTATCCATATATGGTGTTTTCTAAAGTGTCTGTTCAGATCTCTGCATACATTTTATTTGGCTATTATTATTTATGATAGTGATTTTTAATAATTATTTTTTATTCTAGATAGAATTCCTCATCACACATAAGAACTGCAATACTTCATCCCAGGCATTGGATTGTCTTTTTATTCTCTTAACAGTATCTTTCACAGAGCCAAAATTTTTAATATTTATAAATTCTGATTTATCATTTTTTCTTTTAAGGAGCCTTCTTTTGATTTCATATCCGCAAATACCTTTGCCAAATGTAAGGCCATGCAGATTTCCTCCTATGTTATCTTCTAAAAGCTTTATAGCTTAACATTTTACATTTAGATCTATGAGCTATTTGGAATTAATTTTGTATAAGATGTGAAATATGTGTTAATTTTTTTTTTCTCCACTGAATTGTCTATACAACTTTTCAAAAAACCTTCTCAAGAGTTGATTGTATTTGTGTGTATTCCTGGGCTCTGTACTCTATTAATCAATGTGTCTATCCTTTTGATAATACCAAACTATCTTGATTACTGTAGCTTTATAGAAAGTCTTGAAATCAGGTAATACAAAACCTCCAATTTTTTTGATTTTTTTTTTTTAGTTGTGTTTAGCTGTGCCTTTCCAAATCAATTTTTATTGCCAAGATTGGACTTGCATTGAATTGCTTTGAATCTATACGTTGAGAACTGCCATTTTCATATCACTAAATTCTCTAATCCACAATGTAGATCTTCTAATTTTTTTTGATTATGTTCATCAGTGTTTAATAAATTACTTAACACAGATACTGTATTTTTAATTAAATGTACAAACATTTCATTTCAGTGTTATTCTAAAAGATATTTTGATTTCAAATATCAAATCAAAGTATTTTGATTATTTATTGATGATATATATTATAAACATTTATATTGAACTTATAAAATATAACCTGAATGTGTATTCCTTTTCCTTGCCTTATTGCATTTCCTAGAACTTCCAGTACAATACTAATAGGAGTACTGACAGAGGGTGATCTTGCCTTGTTCTTAAACTTGGGTTGAGAAATATTCATTATCTAACTATTAAATATGATGTTTGATATAGCTTTTCTAAAGATACCTTTTATTAGGTTAAGAAAGCTCTTTTGTATTTTATTGGTTGATAGTTTTATTACAAATGTTGAGCTTTGTCAAGTATTTGTTGCAACTACTGAGAAAAATATTCAGTTTGTCTTTATTAATCTATTAATATGATGAATAAAATGAATGTTTTTTTAAATATCGAAGCAACATTGCATTCCTTGGATGAAACTATTTGATCATTATCTTTTTTAAAGATAGTTTTTGGATTAGGTTTTGTAAAATGTTGTTGAGAATTTTTGTGTCTCTTGTCATTTACGGATATTGGTCTATAGTTTTCTGTTTTTGAAATGTCCTTTTTTGGTTTTGGTAATATGATAATACTGGCTTGATAAAATGAGTGGGGAAGTAGTCCTCCTCTTCTTCTATTTCTGCTGGTGTTTGTATAAAACTGGTATTATTCTTCCTTATGTGTTTGGTATAATTTACTTACTAATAAAAGAATCTGGGTATGAGGTTTTCTCTTTTGAAAAGTTTTTAATGACTTATTTAATTTCTACAATGCATATAGGATTATTCAGGTTATTTCACCTTTAGTGAGTTTTGATAGTTTTCCTCTTTCAAAAAATGTTCATTTAATCTAAATTGTTAGATTTAATTACATAGTGTTGTTCCTACTCTTTCCTATGTGATCAATGAATGACATCATTTTTATTCATATCGTGTCTTCTTTTTCATTTGGTTAAACAGGATAGAGATTTATCAATTCTATTGATTTTTTTAGAAGAACTTTTGGTTTCATTGGTTTTCTCTATTATTTTCATGTTTTTCAAAGTCCTTGATTTCTATACTTATTTATAGTATTTTTGTTTACTTTAGAGTTGAATGGTGTTTATTTTCTAGAAAATTTGCATTATTGATTTTAGATCCTTCTTTTCTAATATATGCATTTAATGGCATAAATTTCCCTCTAAACACTGCTTTTGATGCATCTTTCACATTTCAATAAGTTGTATTTCATTTTCATTTAACTCAAAAAAATTTCTGATTTCTCTTGAGACCTCTTCTTTGACTCGCGTTATTTAGGAGTGTACTGTTTAATCACCAAATATTTGGGATTTTCTTATATATCTTTCTATTGTTGATCTATACTCTAATTCTGTTATTGTTTGAGAACATACTTTGTGGAATCTTCATTATTTTAAAATTGTTAAAGTTCATTTTAATTCCTAGAATGTTGTTTGTCCTGAGGAATGTTCCATATGATCTTCAGAAGAATGTATATTCTGTTGTGGATGGGTGGAGTATTTAGAAACATCAATTATGTCATGATAGTTAATGGTACTATTGAGGTCATCATATCCTTACTAAATTTATGCTGACTTCTGCTATTACTGAGACAGAAATGTTGAATGTTCTACATATAATTACAAGTTTCTCTATTTTTTTCCTTTAAATTCTTTTTTTTTTTTTTTTTAAGATTTTATTTATTTATTTGAGAGAGAGAATGAGATAGAGCATGAGAAGGGGCAGGGTCAGAGGGAGAAGCAGACTCCCCGCCGAGCAGGGAGCCCGATGCGGGACTCGATCCCGGGACTCCAGGATCATGACCTGAGCCGAAGGCAGTCGCTTAACCAACTGAGCCACCCAGGCGCCCTTTCCTTTAAATTCTATTTTGCTTCATACTTTTTGAAGTTCTATTTAAAAACTTAAGATTATTATGTCCTGAGGGCACCTGGGTGGCTCAGTATTTAAGCATCTGCCTTCGGCTCAGGTCATGATCTCAGGGTCCTGGGATCGAGTCCTGAATTGGGCTCCCTGCTCGGCGGGAAGCCTGCTTCTCGCTCTCTCACTCCCTTTGCTTGTGTTCCCTCTCTATCCCTGTGTCTCTCTCTGTAAAATAAATAAATAAAATATTTTTAAAAAAAGATTGTTATGTCTTGTTAGAAAATTGGTCTCTTTATTATGAACTAATGTTTCCCTGTACCCCTGATAATATTCCCTGTTCTGATGTCCACTTTGATTTTACTACTTAAGTTTTCTCTTGATTATTTTTGCATTTTGTAACTCCCTTTATCCTTTTAATTTTCACATTTTTGCGTACTTATGGTTAGTTGTTTTCTGGCAGAAAGCATATATTGTCATACATTTTTATCTTTTGACAATCTTTTTATTTTAACTGGTATGTTTAGAACATTCACATTTAAAGTGAATTTTGATAAAGTTAGATAAAAATCTACCGACTTAGTAGCTATTTTTATTTGTTTCTTTGTTCTTTGTTTCTTTTTCTTCTTTTCATGAGGTGAGGATTTTTTTTACAATTCCAGTTTATTTATCTTTCTTGGCTTGCAGCTCTTTTAAACTAATTTAGTGCTTTCCTTAGGGTTTACAATATACATTTTTAATTAATCTGAGTCTACATGTAAATTGTACTATATTATGTGTAATGTAAGAACATTACACTAGTATATTCTCAATTGCCTCCTACTACATTTTGTGGAATTGTCATATTCTAATTTCACTTGTGCTATATAAAGAGAATGCATCATTTTCTTTTACTTGTCTGAGAAAATCTTTACTTCTTTTCTACTTAAAAAAATATATTCTTGCTAAACGTAGAACTCAGATGTCTGTGTGTGTGTGTGTGTATTCAGCATTTAAGAAGACATTCCATTATCTTCTTGCTTGCATAGGTTCTGATGAGAAATCAGCTGTATTTTTAATCCATTCTTGTGCAGGTAATGTTTTTTTCTGGCTACCAGATGTTCTCTTTGTGATTTTTTTTTTTTTTGACAGTTTCAACATGACATATTTAGGTGAGTTTTTTGGGGGGTGTTGTTTATTTTTATTCTGTTTGGTGTTCTAAGCTATTGGATCTGCAGTAGCACTAGTTTTGCAAAATTCTCATATAGCAAAATTTTTTCGACCCTTTTTAATCTTTCTTCTCTCTCTGGGTTTCTACTATGGGTATGTTAAGCTATATGATATTATGCCACAACTCTTAAATACTCTTTTTTTTTTTTTTCTTTTTCCTTCGCTGTTTTTCTCTTGTGTGTGTGTGTTGTTTTTTTTTTTAAAGATTTTGTTTATTTATTTGACAGAGTGAGACACAGTGAGAGAGGGAACACAAGCAGGGGGAGTGGGAGAGGGAGAAGCAGGTTCCCTGCCGAGCAGGGAGCCCATGTGGGGCTCCATCCTAGGACCCTGAGATCATGACCTAAGCCGAAGGCAGACACTTAATGACTGAGCCACCCAGGTGCCCCTCTCTTGTGTTTAATTTTGAGTAATTTCTATTGAACTATCTTTAATTTCACTGACTTCTTTTGGCTGTCCTGAGCTTACTAAAAAAGCTCCTTGAAGCAATTCTTTATCCCTGCTATTATGTTTTGTCTTCTGGAATTACCATTTGGTTCTTCCCTATAGCCATCATGTTTCTGAATGTATCCCTCTGGTCTTTCATATTGCACACCTTTTCCAGTAGCACCTTTAACATATTAATGATAATTACTTTACATTCTCTAAATGGTCCAACTTCTATGTCATATCTAAATTCTGTGATGATTTCTTTCATTCTTCAGTGTCATTTCTTGCCTTTTAATATAACTCTTACTCTGTTTTGACATCCAGATCTTGTATAGGACATTAGAAAGTGAGGATTTTATGCTTCAAACATACCTCTCCTCCCACTAAGCCTTTATAGTAACTTGTGTTATTCTTTCAGGAGTTAAGTGGGGGTTGAGGTTTCTTGTTGCTACGGTTACTCTGAATGTACCATAGACTTCAAATTTTCCTACTAATCCTCAATATGCTGTGGTTTGCTTTTCTGGAGGTTACTTTCTGAATTCATCCTCCTCTTTGAGTCTTTCCTTTGTGTGGTGTCCCAAAGAGAATCTATCTCTTGCAACTCTTAAAGGTGTAGTCCCTTGTTTTTATACACAACACTTGATAGCCTGGAGATAAAACCAGAAGAAGGGGTCATTCTCTATTGTTTCAATTAAGCCTTAATCTTAGGCATGCACAATATTCCTGAGTCTCATGGTGGGATCTTTACAAGTGCACCTGCTTCTCCTCCAATTTTGTGCCGAGACTAAGATGTATGTCTGCCTCTTTATAGTGTCAGTACATTTTTTCCCACACTTGCCCTAAAGCCAGTTTTTCATTGTTCCTCCTCTTGCAGATTAATATGTTTGTTTTGCGGTGGAGAGAGAGAATGTTGGTCTGGACAGTTTCTGTAGTCATTATTATTGTCCTCCCCCAGCAAGTGCCACAAGAAAAGCTTTGCTAAAATTAGACCTGACTTCCTTCTGAGTGCCTGGTGGGATTACTGAAAGATGAACTGGCAAGATGGTGAAAAAACTCATATCAGGATTCACACTCTTACACTAGCCCTTTGTAGTAGGCTGAATAATGATTTCCAAAAGATGCTCATGACCTAATCCCTAAAACTGAATATGTTGATTATCTTGAGCTAGGAAAATTATCCTGGATTGTTCAGGTTATGTAATCATAAAGGTTCTTACAAAAGAGAGAACAGATGGTCAAGTCAAGAGTAGTATGTAATGAAAAAAAGTGGAGGTTAGGGTGATGAACTTTGAAGATGGGAAAGCGAACATTAGTGAAGGCATGCGGGACAAGGCAAGGAACCTTAATTCTCCTCTAGTGATTCCAGAAAGAATGCAGCTTTGCTGACATTTTGATTTTGGCCAGTAAGAATCATTTTAGACTTCTGACCTCCCAAGTTTGTGATAAATTTCTTCATCAGCAGTAAAAAACTAATATACCTACTCTCACTTTCAGCAGTTTGCTATTTTTTAAGTCATCTTCTTATCAGCTTATATGGTGTCCAAAAGTGTCTATTCAAGGTAAGTAAATACTTAAATTCTATTACTCCTAGCAGCTATTCTGTCTTTCCCAGGTTTTGAGTTATTTGATTGTCTTTAATGACAGTTTTCTGATGTGTCCAAGAAAGTAATTATTTAGAAGTTTCTCCTCCTTTTTCTTTAATATAGAAATGGTGCTTCTTTTAGCCCTCTTCATTTCAAAGTTGAAATGAGAAATCTGTAAAAGCTATTTTTAGCAATATTATCCAGTAATAGAATTCTTGAGATTAAATTCCTCTTTTAATTTTATTTGATAGAGAAACAGAAAATGCAGATAAATTTAGGAAATTATATAACTTGATTTCAATTCCAGTTATATATAATATGTGATTTATATCAAAATTAATTAGGAATATGCAAACCTCTTATTTCTTTTGTGAAGGGTGTAAGAAAAATAGGTAAGTTTATAAAATGTGTTTCTGAGTGATAAAATTCAGTATTTTTGGATGTGTTCATGAAGTAGTTATGAGATTTTGTACTGATCCCTGAGATGTCATAAACAATCAGATTAAACTTATTGAACATTGGTAAAATAGATGTGCCAAATGTTCGTTATGCTTTATAGTTTATACTTTATTCTAGTAGATCATTTGGCTGCTTACAATCCATGTTCTAAAAGAAAATATTAAGTGTAACAAAATATTTTAAAATAATTTAAATCAAGATGTCCATAATATAAAAAGGAAAATATTCTTAGTAAAAGCCTTTATCTTTTATACCCTTTAAAAAATCTTGTTTGGTTTAAAACAAATCTTATCCTTTGGAAACACAATATTTGACTTGTTTCCTTGGATATGAAAATTATCTTCCTAAGTTTGTTATTATTCTTTCAACAAACTTATCTTTATTTAATAACTATTGTTGAATGTCTCCTAGGAGTGCTGTTATACAGTAAGGGAAATTAAAAACAAATAATCCTCAGGGGTAGAATATTCAGAAATAACATTAGCATAATTCATATTTTATTTTTTTTCCTTTTAAATACTGGTGATTAGTGCCACTGATTCTGAATCTAGGTCACAGTCTAAAAGATTTTGGATATAAAAGACAAAGGGGACAATAATTGAACTAATTCTTATTTAGATGTCCCAAACAGTCAGCTTCTACATATAATAATGTGTTATCTAAAATGAATCAATTAAAGATGTGAAGAAATCAAACCCGGTTTACATTCTGAATAATTAACAACCCCCTTCCCAACACACTATGCCCTATATTTTTATTGCTTTTTAAACAAAGGCTTAATATTATTATGTCATTTTTTTCATACTATCAACAGTTTAGGCTGATTGGCAGGTATGGTAATGCAAATGAAAATATTGTACCACAAGGTACAGAATGTTTCTTTGCAAAGTGCTATAATGACATGTTGAAACAATAGCTTTTGACTAAAATTTTCCAACTTGAAGTTTATTTTAAATTCCCTTATTCTCTAGGATAGATTTAAATAACATACTAAATATAAATACTAAATACTACATGATAATACATTTTAATAACTCTTAGATTAAATCCAATTCCTTAGCCACAAGCAATAAATCTTCACTGGTGGAACTTAAACCTCTTACTAAACAGGAATATGTGAAAAAGGAGTCTACAGAGCATTATACCATAGATTATAGATCTACCTCTAGTCAGTATCACCGGAACTATAGTCATGCTGTAGTACTAGTGAATGCCTAGAAGTTACTTCAAATTGGCTTAGAACACAGACGTTGAGACAATCAAAACAATCCATGTTTTAATATCATGTAGACATCTGCCCACAAAACAGTTTACTTAAACACAAACATATGTGTTGACAGCCATAATATTGACAAAATAAATTAAAATAAATATTTTAGCCAAAAATTTTGGCTTGGGGTAAATATTTGATATAAATTATAGCTCAAAATTGTTTACTATTAATAATTTTGTTTAAAATATTGCAAAAACTCGGTGGTTTTGAGTTTTATTGAATGTTATTGAATAACACAGCAATGGCCTTAGTTCTGTGAAAGTAAAAATGAAATAAGAATGCAAATTGAAATATAACTGCAAATCATTCTGCATTCATTTCTCTTAAGTAGTTGTTATGTTGTTATACATATGAAGTTTGAGTTATAAAAGATAAAAACCATAGTATAGAAGTACTGAAACCTTGGCATAGCAAACTAGTGAAAAGTCCATTAGTTACATTTTAGGGTTTTAAAGAAATAGTATCAGAATTATATATGTGTGTATATATGTGTGTGTGTGTGTGTGTGTGTGTGTGTGTGTAGAGAGAGCAGTGTTTTTTAGCAAAAATGAATAATTATTATAATTAACATTTTTCTTATTATATTTATCAGAACCACAGGTAAGACTGAGTTACTCTCTGAACAAAAAACCAAGACAATCAAACAAAACTGGCCTTCAAGGATGAATAATACACAGAAGAGAATGATGCTGATAATATAAAGGATGTGCCATTCTAAATCCAAAGGATATATGTCTTATTGAACTGAACCCAGAGAGCAGAACAGTACCACAGGCAACCAAATACACCAAGAGCCAGTGTCATGTGAGTTACTGCTCTGGGTGCTGGAATATAAGGATGAAGAAGACAAAAAAGCAAACTTGCCTTCAATGAACTTACATCCCGCTGGCAGGAGACTGAAAATTAACAAAGAAATTATTCAGTGAGTCATTCCAGGTACAGTGGGCTATATGATATAAAGAGGATGTGTTAGAAAGTGACTTAGGAAATGGGAAGCAGCTTTGGCTGGGAATAGAAAATATTCTTTTAGGAGTTGATACTTGAATTGATTTAATGATGAAAAGAAGACACCCATGAGATCAGTAGAAGTGTTCTGAACATAAAGATGAGAAAGCAAAATTATAAAATAATTCCCTAATCTTTACATGTTAATGAAATTTGCAGTGAAGATCTTAGGTGTTACCTTGACTTAGATTAGGGCTTTATATTTAAGCATTCTTAAAAACATCTAAGGATTTATCACAGAAACCTCTTTTTGTGCAATTAACTCATTACCTCTAATAGTACCATGACCTAGTGATCTCCAGCTCAAATGGGGAACTAGATTTAAATCATCATCCTGACTTCTACTATTAAATCTGCCTTGCTTTTCAGCTTTGTCTTCCTTGGCCACGATTATGGCCATTTTCCAGGACTCAACTTGATTGATTTCTATAGCTATTTCTCTACTAACTTATGCATAACTTTACTTTCACTACTTGTAGTCCTAGGTATACCCAGTACTGCAACCTTGGTAGATATTTTCCCCTCTCCCAAAACTGACCCCTGTACAAGGTATAATCTGGGTGACTGTTTTTGCAGAGAAATCTGAGAGACTTAATCATGAAAACCTTATCAATTCTTCTTCAGTATCGTCTTCAGTCACTGTTCATTTATTTGGGAAGGATTTTTTCCCCCTGAGTTACCAAGATATTTAGATTTGTAGATACTGAAGTCATTATCAACTCTAAGTTCAAATATACAACTATATCCCTGTAGAAAAATGATTAGTCAGCAAGAACAGAGTTTTTAAATGACACCATAAAATTCTTCAGTATGAATAGACATAGAACAAGAGAGTACAATAAATATATATGGTTACATAGTTATATTTTGTACAAGAAATAGATGAAATCTGGCTTTGCCATTGGGATCATTCTACTAATTCCAGTCAAGATTTTAACTTCATTATTTTACATTAATATTTTACTTCCAAGATTATATCTGCTAAGAGTGATTATAAGTAAAAGAACAACTATTATCAAAAACACTTTTGAGGCTTGGTGATTTCATTTGGTAATATCTTCTTTCCCCGTAACTATGTACTTTTAGTCTGGAATCCTGACCAAAGGTAGTAACCACCAACACAAAGCAGGATGATCCTTTTTCTTCAGCTTCAAATAACAGATTCATAATATCTCCTAATCTTAACATTTGAGCAGTAAACAGTCCTTGGCCAGACATAAGCACACAATCTTGCTTTATTTATTGGTTGACTAGTTATCAGGTTTTCCTGGGTCCAATATATATATTAATAATGTCAAGAACTGTATCAACTCTCTCTAAAAGTGCTCAGGGGCCTCAAACATGTGGCCCTATTCATTCTAGGTCACTCACTCTGTGATGGTTTCCTTTATGAAATATAACATGTATTTTAAATTTCGGTGGCTGACAAAATCCAGTTTATGTAGCTTCACAATAAAATGGAAAAGACATATAAATGAAAATTAAGGCGGGGCACCTGGGTGGCTCAGTCAGTTAAGTGTCTGCCTTTGGCCCAGGTCATGATCCCAGAGTCCCGGGATCACGCCCCATATTGGGTTCCCCAATCAGCAGGGAGTCTGCTTCTCCCTCTGCTCTTAACCCAGCTCGTGATCGCTCATTTTCGTGCTCTCTCTCTCTCAAATAAATAAATAAAATCTTTAAAAAAATGAAAATTAAGGAACCTCTATCATTAATTGTCCTTATTACCTAAAACAAATGTCTCTACATTTTTTCCATTGCTGTGATAGTTCACCCTTTTATCATTGTGGATAAGGAATTGTCTTCTATGTTTCTATCTAAGCCTTATATGAGGAAATCTGGTGACTATGGAGATAAGGAGAGCTTAAAAGCCTTAGCCAGAGGGAAATAGTAATTATTTACTCACAGGTTTCCAGTGTCCTACCAATGTTTGGCTATTCCTTTAAAGAGCATTTTCCTTTTCAAGACAATATTCTAATTATATCTGTTTTTAAGCCTACAAAATTATATTCATCATTTGAAAAGCTATTTTTTTCCTGAGCCACACTTCATCATATGTCTGTTGATGAAAAAAAAAACAAAAAACAAAAAGCTATGTGTTTTATCATCTAGGATAGGGAAAATTAGATAACTTCATTAACTCACCTCACCATATTTGACATTAAATAATACAGTTTATTTCTTTAACCACATGTGGCAAGTTTCCTCATCTACCTTTATAACATACTTTTCACATATATGAGTTTTCCTATATGTAAAGAGCTATTAACATGGGTATCTTATGAATCGTTTAATAGAAGCCATAACAAAACCTGTAGAATAAACCATTCTAAAGAAAATTCAAAAGCCATTTCATATACTAGGTCTGATTAAATGTTACCATATTAAAATTAAGAATCTATCAACAGAATTCATGAAAAGAGTGAAAAGAGAAATTATAGTCATGGAGAATATACTTTCCCTTTGTATACCAAATAAAAAAAAATAGTATGGAGAATATATTAGTATAAAATTTCCCTGAAAAACTAAAAGAAAACAATACTATATTAAACAGAGGAAAGAGTAACAGCATATAAAGAATAAAAAGTTGTTTGTTTTCATTAGTACCCAAAGGCATCTAAATTATGTAATTTACACAAATAAAAAGACTGACAATACTAAGTATTGGGAAGAATAAAGAATTTTTCACATACCTCATATGGGATGGTAAATTGGTCAAGCCACATTGGAAATATTAGCCATGATTTAGTAAAGTTAAAAGTATATACACATCCTATGACCTAGTTATCTTTAGTATATTTCTTTATAGAAATTACAATAATGATCATGGCAAAAAAATAAAAGTTAAAAAAAATAGAGAAGAATTCAAATGTACAATAGTAAAATGGATAAATTGTGATAAGTCATACAATGCAAAACCAAAAGAAATGAAAATAAAGCACATGTATAGATATCAATATGTATGACTAAAGAAAGAATTTTGGAGCATAAATATATTTTTCAGAAGAATACATATTGTATGAGGCCATTATATGAAGTTTAAAACAGGTAACACTAAGTAATATGTTGTTTAAGAATAGATGCCTATGCAACAAAACTATCATGAGAAAAAGCAAGAAAAATAAGATAAAATTCAGAATATGGTCATTGGTGGTGGAAAGGAGAGAAATAAAATTGAAAAATGCACAATGAATTGGTAATATTCTATTCCTTAAGCAAAGAGGTGGGTAAATGGGTCTTCATTATATTACAATTTACTAGAATATACAGATATTCTCTTTTATGTATGACTTTTCAAATAAGATGATTAGGAATAAAACACAAGATAAATAATAATATAACAAAAAAATGGGTTAAAAGCTACAGCATAAATATTATCTGCAAATCTGCTCTCAGAATATAAAATAAACTAAATTTCAGTGGCACCATTGATCTTGAATGCAACAGGTTATATCACTGATGATTTTTCAAATAAGTATAAAAAATTAACAAAGGAGTATTAAAAATTACTGATGAAACTATACAAGTATAACTGTCTACATTTTTATCAGTTTTCTATCATGATATCTTTAAGTCATTCTGAAACAAATATTGGTGTTAGAGTTAAAATACACACAAGAAAATATTTATCAAAAATAACATGTTCTTAAAGTCTAAAAATATTTATTGATATGCATTTTTAAGGCTGCATTTTTTTAGAGCAGGTTTAGTTTCACAGTACAATTTAAAGGAAGGAACATACATTTCCCATACACCCCCTGCCATCACATCTACACAGACTCTTCCATTAAAAACACTCCCCACCAGAGTGGTACATTTGTTATAATTGATGAAACTACACAGACACATAATTATCACCAAAAATCCATAGATTACCTTTGGGTTCGTTCTTGGTGTTGCACCTTCTATGAGTTTGAATAAATGTATAATAACATGATATTATTATACTATCATACAGAGTATTTTCACTGCCCTAAAATTCCTCTGTGCTCCACCTACTCATTCCTGCCCCCACCTACCCCAATCCCTGCCATCCACTGACCTCTTACTGTCTCCACAGTTTCACCTTTTCCAGAATGTCATGCAGTTGTAATCATATAGTATATAGCACTTTCAGACTGGCTTACATCACTTAATATGCATTTGTTTCCTTCGTGTCTCCTCATGGCTTAATAGCTCATTTCTTTTTAGAGGTGAATAGCATTCCATTGTCTGGATGTACCAGAGCTTAAATATCCATTCAGGATATCAGGACATCTTGAGTGCTCCCAAGTTTTGGCAATTATGAATAAAGTTGCTATAAACTTCTGCATGCAGGGTTTTGTGTGGGTAAAAGTTTTCAATTCGGGGGGGGGGGGGCAAATACCAAAGAGAATGATTACTGGATTTTATGGTAAGAGGATGTTTAGTTTTACTTCTAAATTGTCTTCCAAACTGGCTGTGCCATTTTGTATTCTCACCAGCAATGAATGAGTTCTTGTTGCTCCACATCATTCTTGCCTGCCTTTGGTGGTTTCAGTGCTCAATATTTTGGTCATATTAATAGATGTATATTAGTATTGCATTATTTTAATTTGCATTTCCCTGATGACACATTACATGGACCATCTTTTCATATGTTAATTTGTCATCTGTACATCTTCTTTGGTAACGTGCCTGTTAGGTCTTTGGTCCATTTTTTAATCAGGTTGTTTGTTTTCTTATTACTGAGTTTAGAGGTTCTTTGGATACTTTAGGTATGTTATTAGACGTGTCTTTTGCATATATTTTCTCCCAGGCTGTGACTTGTTTTCTCATTCTCTTGTCTTTTGTCAAGCAGATATCTTTAATTCTAATGAAGCCCAGCTTACCAACTGTGTCTTGCATGAACTGTGTGTTTAGTGTTGTACCTTACAGAGTCATTGCCATATCCAATATCATCTAGGTATTTTCCTATGTTAATATGTAGGAGTTTTGTAGTTTTGCATTTTACATTTAGGTCTATGATTCATTTTGAGTGCAAGGTCTGTGTCCAGATTGATTGATTGATTACCTGTGGATATCCCATTGTTCTAGGACCATTTGTTGAAGAGACTACATTTAACTCATTGTATTGCCTTTGCTCCTTTGTCAAAGATCAGTTGACTATATTTTTGAGAGTCTATTACTAATTTTCTATTCCATTCCACTGACCTATCTCATTTCACAATGTCTTGGTTACTGAAGCTTTAGTACATCTTGAAGTTTGGTAGCATCAGTCTTCCAATTATGTTCTTTTCCTTCAATATTGTGTTAGTTCTTCTGGGTCTGTCACCTTCCCATATACACTTCAGAATCAGTTTGCCAATGTTCATAAAATAGCTCACTAGGATTTTGATTGGGATGGCACTAAATCTATAGGTCTGGTTGGGGAACATAATCATCTTGATAATGTTGAGTTTTCCTATCCGTGAGCATGGAATACCTAACCATTTACTTAGTTCTTTGATTTCATTCATTGGGATTTTGTAATTTTTCTCATATAGATCATGTACATATTTTGTTAGATTTCCTATCTAGGTATTCCTTTCTTGAGAGCTAATATACATAGTGTTGGATTTTTAATTTCAAAATCCATTTGCTCACTGATGAAATATAGAAAGTGATTGACTTTTGTTCATTAACCTTGTATCCAACCTTGCTATACTCACTAATAGTTCCAGAAGTGTGTTTTGTTTGTTTTTGTCAATTCTTATAGATTATATACAGAAATGATTGTCATATGCAAAAAAAGATAGTTTTATTTCTTCCTTCCCAAACTGCATAACATTTATTTTCTTCTTGTCTTATTGAATTAGCTACAATTTCCAGTATAAAGTGGAAAAGGAGTGGTGAGAGGAGGCATTCTTGCCTTTTAGCTGATCTTAGTAGGAAAGCTTCAAGTTTTTCACTATTAAGTATCATGCTAATTTGTTAACTGTAGGTTTTCTGTAGATAATCTTTATCAGCTTGAAGAAGTTCCCTCCTCTACTTTTAGCTTACTGAGAATTTTTATCACGAATAGATGCTGAATTTGTCACATGCTTTTTCTGCATCTATTGGTGTGATCACGTAATTTTTTTTAAAGCCTGTTGATGTGATTGATTACATTAATTGATTTTTAAAATTTGAAGTGGCCTTACATACCTGGGCTAAATCCCATTTGTCTGTGGTTTATAACTCTTTTTATACATTGTTGGATTCAATTTGCTATTATTTTGTTGAAAAATTTTGCATCTATGTTCATTAGAGATATTGGTCTGTAGTTTTTCTAAATTGTCCCTGTTTGGTTTTATTATTAGCATAACAGAATGATAGAGTGAATTAAAAAGTATTCTGTTTCTATCCTCTGAAAGAGATATTATAAGTAAGTTACAAGGTAGGAAATGATGCATTTTTGTCTTATAATCCAATAAAAATGATAATGTCAGGAAATGTTGCTTATGTCAACAAAAATATTAATTGTATCCAATTGTTTTTGTTTAATGGTAGAACATTTTAAATTCAACTTTCTAGTTGGTAATTGTTTTTATGTGACATTAACTGACTTTAATTAACATCTGAATTACACAGTATATGCTTAAATGAGATGTGAATTGGCTATCTTTCTGAGGTGAAACATTCTGTGTAAAATTCACAACACTAAAATCAACAGAAAGATTAAATTAAGATGTTTCTTTTAAGAGTTTAAGCTTTTTAAAAAAAACTTATTAGAGAATTATTTGAAAGGAAATGAAAGTATTTTAATTATTTCCTAAAGGGAGGATTTTCTTCTTAGTTCATAAAAATATGTGGTTAAAGATTGACTCACAGGCAATTAGAAAAAAAAAACAAACTTTTATTTTAATAATATGTAATTTCTAATTATGAGGAAATTGCATTAAATTATCACATTATATTATGCAAGTTTATTATGTATGGTATATAAAAAGTGACTACAATGACCATTTTCAGTATGATAAGTACTCTATTTCTGACCTTATTTCTCACCAGAGACTGAGGATCCTCTATGGGAAACTCAGCAGATCAATTAGTTGAATGTGTGTTCTGGATATTAATAAGGATTTAAGGGCTGTTGAAACTGAAACTGATTGTAGAAATGAAAAGGGGAAAAGGCACAGCATTTTTCTATACTATAAAAGTAAATTAAACATTTTTTATTCCTCTTTCTCACTTCTAGAACCTTTTAAGTTAACTACTGGTATTTTTTCATTAAAAATAGAAATCCAATTATTATTACTGTAATAAATTTATGTATATAATATTTTGCCTCCCAGAAAATGTTTCTTCAAAACTAAATTCTTGCCTAAAAACAAACACAGTAACTTTTAAAAAGATATTTATCATTTCTGTTCACAAAATCTGTCTGAAGTCAAGACATATTTTTAAGCACATTAACCAAATGATCCAGGTATATTACCACTTCCCTACATTTGACTCCACCACTGCTAGATCCCAACATTCCTGAATCTGTTAGTGGGAAGACCTTGTTTTTTCAGGTCCCACAAGTATTATCAGTTAATAAATTTAAATAAGAATTATTTTTTTTTGCCAAAACAAGCATTTTTCTTCAAACTACTAAATTGAGATATAATCAAACTACTCTTTAAAAAACACACAAAAAAACCCAAAAACAAACAAGTAAACAAAAACAAGGGAGAAGGACAAAATGTGTATCCCTTGAATCCAGTCAAGCCTCTTACATCACAGGGAGTAAATAGACCTAAATGCCAGATATAATTAATTCACTAACTGACAGGAAAATATTAAGTGTTGTATTTAGCCTACATATAGTTAATACATGTTATTTAAATAGCATTTTCCATTGAAATGATAGTAGAATTTTCAGAAAAGCAAACTACCTTGGCTAGAGTTTGGGAGATTGAGAAAATATAGAGTTTATTTATCTCTGGATAAAAAGAAATTATGGAGAGCTAAGTTGAAAGAAAGGATTTTTCTCATTAACTATATGAATGTAATGCAAGGAAAGCCTTAATTCTTTTAATTTTTTTAGTTTATTTTATTATTTTTTTTTAAGTAGGCTCCATGTCTAGCATGGAGCCCAACAGGGGGCTTGAACTTATGACCCTGAGATCCAGACCTGAGCTGAGATCAAGTGTTGGTTGGTAAAAGGACTGAGCCACTCTGGCGCCCCAACCTTAGTTCTTTTAAAATTCTTAATCCAAAAGACAATAGAATCTTTTATTCAAACAGATTTTCATAGCAAACAATTGCATGAGTGTCTCTTTAGTGTATGTCTGTGAGGAGCACATGCTATGGTCCTTCCACAGAGGTCGTGTCTGCTTTAAGATTTGTAATGCTGTTGAGGAAGACTCTGAGGTGTGCTGAGCAGCCACACCTTCTGAGTTTGGGTCATGGTCCCTTACCTGAATTCTCAGGTTGGGGAAGACTGATTCCTACTTACCATCCAGCTCATCTGCGGCAGTGATTATTGTACAGGCTGGGTCAACTCTGCCTGTCTGTGGATGGAGAGCTAATCACCCTGACAAGAAAAGAGTGGGAGCTGAAGAAATTCAGCACAACTAAATTAATATGTTTATCAGTATCACTAGTGTAAAATGTAATAGTTGTATCTGCTTAAAAATATCCAAGAACAACATTAATCATTTTAATAGGATTGAAGTTTCCTCCACGCAGTCAATAGACAACTGGTTAACCAGGTTTAAAGAGACATATTAACAATAACTTTAACTACTGTGAACATAGATATTTGAGAACTCTAGAGTAGCAAAACATCATTTAGATAGGAAACAAACCAACATAAGAAAAACATTCCTGTCATTTAAAGTGTAGGGAATAAACTATATCAATACCATTTTTAAAGCTCTTCTGTTTTAGGAAAATGACTGAAATTTATCTTAAATATTTTAATGGCTAAATCTAGTTGGATAATGTAAAATGACATGCAGAAAGAAAAAGAAACAAATTTGGAAAACCTGTTACTTAACTGATAGGTTAAAAGAAAGAAGAAATTGTAAGCAGAACAATTTAAATAATTTCATTCAAAATATAAATGGGATAGAAAGTAGCATACATCCCTGGTGGCCTAGGTAGAAACGTGGAATAAACCCCAGAGGAAAACAAATGGAATACAGCCTTTAGTCAAAATACAGAACTATGTTTCTATGTTCCCTTTGATCCTTTCCTTGTTTATACTGCATGCTGTGCTTTTTTAAGGAGATGACAGAATGTCAGATTATATTTTCTACATGTAATGCAAACTAAACTCCATTGTAATGGACTTCAAAATAATGCCTGCATTATTTAATAGTATTGTGATTATTTTCCTTCCCCCCTTCTTTTCTTCTTTTCCTCCATCCTTCCCTCCTATCATTTATCCAGTATTTAACACCAGTTAACTCCAATATTGTGTTAAGAGCTAGGAAATATGTGTGATAGATTTACTACTGTGTTATTCAGTCTAAAATAATAACACAGCATAATCATAGGTGCGTTTGGCTACTCTAAGTCCTATCACCTTCCAGTGTTCCCTGACAGGCTGGGGAAATAAATCTCTTAAGTATTGTGGGGTGGCTAATAAGCCAATTGCATCAAACACAATGGCAACAACAACAACTATACACAGACATAGGTCTGGACAATGACAAATTAGACAACAAAGTCTAAATCTACATTGTGGAAGATCAATTGTGATATAACAGCATCAAAACCAGCCCTGTTGTCCTGACCAGGGAGCGCGCTGCATCACCACGCTCTGCAGTAGCTATTCATGGGAGACCTTTTACGCTTTCACATTCTGTTCTTGGTTCTAATATAGACCGACCAAAAAGCCACACATACTTGGGAGCCAAGAGAAGGTTTAAAATTGAAGCATATCTTTATTTTTCAGGCCAGAAAATTCATACATACTAAGAGTATATATACTGATACTAATTCATATATACAAAGTACATAATGCAATGCTTTAAAACAAGGAAAATTGCCCTTTCCACCACATAGGAGAGAATAATAAATTCTGCCCCAAAGAGACTTTTCAGAGAGTGCATGTAGGCCTTGAAAGGAAGGTAAAACTTAACTGCCTATGTAATGGGAAAGAAGAACATTCCACAGGGAAAAGAATGAATCAAAACACAGAGATAGGAGATAGTATCTTTGATGATAAGCAAATGTCTGGAGTGCCTGGAATGTAAGTTTAGGGGCAGGGAACAGAAACGGCAGTAATGAGAGATGAAGCTGGGAGGACAGAGCATAATGTCTTCTAACTGAGGAGCTTTTTCCTTTAATTACTAGAATTAGTATTGCTCAAAATAAATACATCATCAACTATGGTTTTTAAATAATTTAATCATAGAGTTTGATATTTTTGCAAATGACTTGATGTCAACATATAACTACATTTTTCCTGCACTTTAAAAAGACTCATCATTAACAACAGGTTCACTGTTTTTCTTGTTATACCTTCATTTGCATTCACTTTCTTTAAATTCTCATTTCAAAAGAAATAAACAATTTACTGAGCTAAAAAATTCCATAACAGACTATCTCAAAGGAATTTCTCTTATTACATAAAATTATTTGGGTAAAATAGTGCAAAGGTCTCATTCATTTCAATGAGCTTTTGCTTATTAAAAATAAGATGCATTTACAATATGAACTTTTGCCTTTTTAACATGGGGATGCTTTTTAGCTTTGACTTTTCTAGAAATCATAAGACATTTTCAAATTATGTTCACTATTCTTAAATAATCTTAGTTTCTCTTTTACTTTAAATTCAAATGATAATGTGAATTTTATTTACTAAATTTGCCCCTGTAATAAGGTATAATGAAGAGGGTTGATAAATTACCTGCCCATTTTACCACAGTTTTTTTTTTTTTTTTTAGAAACAAATTGTCTTGATCAGTGTCAAATCAGGGAGCATGAGCAGGATAAAGGGAGTAGTTCCACTTTGCAGGAAATAAGCAGGTAGAGTTTAGGGAGAAAATTTTAAAACAGTAATAAAACTGACTAAAACCTGGTATGCTTTTTATTAACACAATGCACTGCCAATTCAAAATACTGTCAATGATAAAAAATACTACTTCCATCCCCAAATCTTTTGTCACTCTAATATATTTGCTGTGATTACTGTGTTTTCATTTAAATATTTCAAGAATATTTCAAGAGGAAAAAAAAATGAAGGCAAGAAGTAGTTCAAGAAATAATGACTAAGAATATCTAAAAATTGAATATATCCATCTTCAAATTTTAAAGACCATACAATGCTAAATAGAAAAGATCGGGGAAGGACTAACAGATTTAGACAGCATAGTAAAATTTAAGAATATCAAAAACAGAAGTTTCTAAGTCTCTAGATAGGTAAAAGCAGAATACCTTCAAAGAGAAATATTTCATTGAATAAAATTCAAATTCCCAATTGAAATAATAATTGCAAGAAAGCATAGATGAATTTATCTATTTTTTTATTTATTTGTCAGAGAGAAAGAGAGAGAAAGAGAGAGCAGAAGCAGGGGGAGCGGCAGGCAGAGGGAGAAGCAGACTCCCCGCTGAGCAAGGAGCCAGATGTGGGACTCCATCCCAGGACCCTGGGATCCTGACCTGAGCCGAAGGCAGAGATGCTTAACCAACTGAGCCACCCAGATATCCTGATGAATTTATCTATTTTATATTACATGGAGTAAATCATAAGTTTTATATACAGAAAGAATAGCTTTAAATGTAAAATGAAAATATTCTTAGCTATATTTTCACACATTGAATTTTCTCTAAAAGACCATCTGAATGACTGACTCCAACAAGAAGAGAATTAAAGCAGTGAGATTTACCATATAATTAATAAATAAAAACTATCCATAATAATTATTACATTTATTGCTAACATTAGTGTTAATTATGTGCAAGGCACAGGTAGTAATAATATATTGCATATGTATATTTAAAAGTCCACAACACCACTATGAAATAAATATTATTATTATTCCCAATTCACAGTCACTCAATTTGGAACTGAAATTCCAGATTACATCAATATAGGATGGACTGGAAGGAGACAAGAAGGAATGAACTATGATTTGGCATTTTAACAAAGGTACATGTTTATCAAAGAATAAAATATGGGTATAATCAGTTTTAGATATCAATTAGAAAATTAAGTATAAAATATATTAGAATATTAAGGAGTATAGATAGAATGTAGATTTATAACTTTTAAAACAATAGGAAAAATTGATCTCCCACTGGAAATTAGGAAAAGAAAAATTCCAGAAAAAAGGAAGACTTAAAAATAGTTATAAGTTAGGAGAGATATACCTTGATATGAAAGTAATTGTAATCATTTTAAATGAGTTAAATTCACTAACCAAAAGATAGATATGCACAGATCAACTCCCTTCTGCAAAAATTCAGCAATGTTATTTTCTATAAGGTGTACTTAAAAACAATGATGCAGAAATATTACAAATAAAAAGAAAAAGTGACAAGTACTAGACTGGCAAATATAACGTCAGATAAAATAGATTTTAAAGTAAACAAAAATCAATAAAAATTGAAAATGCATACTCTCAGTGGAACAATAGATCAATTCTTATTATAACAGTGACATTATATGGCCTTAATATAGCCTTGAAATAGGCAAAGAAATAAGATGTGATGAAAAGAAGAAATAGATAAATCAACATCTGAAGTCATAAATTTTAATATACTATTCTTAAAATCCAAGAGAGGAAATTCATAGAAAATCAAAGTATAAGAGCCATGATTGATGTTATTAATAAACTTGCTATAATATAAACAACTTTATACATCACCGAAAATACTTTCATTTTAATCACACATTTAATATATTCTTTTAAATCACATCATATCCTAGCTCCCAGAAATGATCAATAAGTTTTGAAGAATCAATTTCTTAAAGACTATGTTCTCTGACCACATATTTGGACTCAGAAATTAATAACCAAAATACTGTTAAAATTCCCATATGTCCCCAAACTACAAAACATACCACTGAATCCATGAAAACTGGGCAGAGGGAAGGGTTTTAGCCCATAGGTGAGAGGTATTACTGAAAATCCAGCTTTGGAATTGGAAATGGCAAAAAATAAGTAGAGTGTCAGTCCCAAAGAAATGGGCTGATCTTTGGGATAAAATTTCTGTCCTTGGATGAAGTAAGGTACGGGAGCTAAACAGAATGCAGGTAAGAGGATGTACGCATCAGACCAACTTTGCACACTGGTCAGCACACAGGTAAGTGGGTGCTGGAGTCATACCCACATGGTAATCTCAGTAATCTAGAGCATTCTCAAGAGGCTCTGCACCCTGGGTCTTACTAGCTGCAAAATCATTTGTGGAGACATGCTAGAGAACAGAAATCAGTTAAAAAGTCTTGGATTTTGAAAAGTAAAAATCTTTCCCTCTCTGAATTGATCTGGGGATTGCAGCATTCCTCAGTGTGAAAACTCCTCAGTGAATTTGCTTGCAATGACTTGGGAGGAGCAAAGGCCAAGGATCCAGCACTGATGTAGTATCCATCCAATAGCAAAAGTAGATTTACACAAAGAAGATGAAAGATATGACTACTGAGGCATATGCACTTTTCCTTCTAAGCATTCACAAAGAAAATAAAAAACACCAACTCAACAAACCTTTTTATCTATTGTTAATTTGGCTTACAGTATTTGTGTGCTTTCACACTTCATGGCGATCAGTGAAATGACTCCTTCGTGATTTAGTACCATTATCAAACCAAAGATGTCATACTTCTACAGCCTATGTGCACAGACCCTCCTCTTCTTTGCTTCTGCACTTTTTTTCCCTTTGCTTTCCCTTTTCCTTTCTCTTCTTTTCTCTTTTCTTTTCTTTTCCTTTTCTTTTTCTTTCTTAAGTAGGCTCCATGGCAGTGTGGAGCCCAAGGTGGGGTTTGAAATCACGAGCCTTAGATCAAGACCTGAGCTGAGATCAAGAGTTGGATACTCAACCGATTGAGCCAGGAACCCCAGGTTCTGCACTTCTGTCAAGCAACAGGATTTTTTGTTTTTTGTTTTTTGTTTACTTTTCAATCAGTGGCTCAAGCATCTAACAATAAAAGGCATAAGGATAGTCTTAGGGGGGTTATCTACTTGGTACAACATCATGACAGATAGAGAATAATGTTCACCAAATAGCTGTCAAATGAATAAGACCTTTCATCCTAGATAGACAATAAAAACCTAATGACTGTACCAATTACTACTGCTGAGAAACAGTGTAACCCGAAATTTAGCAGTTAAAAAAAAATTATTTTGCTTACAATTTTCTAGGTCAGGAATTTCGAAACACCTTGGCTGGGCAGTTCTCACTTGGGTTCTTTCATGGAGTTTCAGTCTGATGTTAAGTGGGGTTGGGTTATCTGAAGATTTGTTTAGGTTGGATATCTAATATGGCTCACTCACATGGCTAGCAGCTGAAGCTTGTTTATTCTTTGGGACTGTTGACTAGTGGTTCTACAGGTGGCCTTTTCCAGCACGTTGGTAACAGGATAGGGGCAATGCTTACATGTGGTGGTAAGACCTAGACTAAATTCCCAGAGAACCAAGAGGATGCGGCATCACCTTGTATAACTTACCCTTAGAAACCACACAGTGGCACTTCTACTATAATCTATCCATCAAGGGAGTCACAAGTCCACTTAAATTCAAGAAAAGGAAAGAGAGACTTACCTCTTGATGGTAGGAGATTTGTGAAGTTTTGATTTGTGGACATGCCTTAAAACTGACACAATGACTAATATATCATTAGGCAATAAAGATTTATTCTAAACTAAACTGAAATGTCCACAGGCTTCATTCAGAGAGAAAATGTAGAGATTTCAAATAGCTGAATTAACCATTATTAAAATGTTACATGTTATTTTAATGCATATTTTCAATACACCATAAAATAGGCATAAAACCAAGAAAAATTTTTTAAAAATTTTATTTATCTATTTGAGAGAGATAGAGCGAGCAAGAGGGAGCATGAACAGGGGGAGGGAGAGGGAGAAGCAGGCTCCCCTGCTGAGCAGGGAGCCCGATGTGGGGCTCGATCCCAGGACTCTGGGACCATGACCTGAGCCAAAGGCAGACACTTAACTGATTGAATCACCCAGGTGCACCCAGAGAGAAATTTTTAATTAAAATGTCTGATTCAAAGAACACCAGAAAAAAATTTATTTATTAAAGCAATGTCCTATCTAAAATATCAAGTTTAAACATTGATAGAGAATTAATCCTGTAATAACCAGCTACATGGGCCTAGCTTTAAATAAATGTAACCTTTACTTAAATGGTCAACATTCTACCAGTAAGGAAAAAAGAATCTAACCAGCCATGTTTAATCAATCCTACCTATTAAAGTGTCTTAAATTGTGGGGCGCCTGGGTGGCTCAGTCGTTAAGCGTCTGCCTTCGGCTCAGGTCATGGTCCCAGGGTTCTGGGATCGAGCCCCGCATCGGGCTCCCTGCTTGGCAGGAAGCCTGCTTCTCCCTCTCCCACTCCCCCTGCTTGTGTTCCCTCTCTCGCTGTGTCTCTCTCTGTCAAATAAATAAAATCTTTAAAGTGTCTTAAATTGTAGTGGTAATCGTGGAAAGGTTTTATATATGAAGTCAATGAAACACAATGGAAGAAAACATTATATTTTAAATTAAAATTCTATGTGTTACTTTTTAAATATGTCATTTAATGTGTCACTGACTAAATAACTGAGAGTGAAATAAAATGTCTGCTGCCATTGTAGAGATGATTGGGGACACCTACCCATACGTTGCAAAAAAGAGTAGCATGCCTTAGATGCTGTTCTTTCCTCTATTCTTAAATACAATAGGAAAAAACACCTTGTAATGATTTCTAGGTGAAAATTTCTACACTAGCAATTGTTTACAAACTGCATAAGAAAAAACTATTTACAGATATTCATATATTTAGATAATATTTGCTGCACAAATTCATCTATTTATTAAATGGTTTATGAATACACAGAGCTTTTTTTATTCATAATTGATTAAATTTGTTATTTAGAGAGTGATTATTTCTGAAGTTATTTCTAGCATTTTACAAAGCTCCAAAGGAGACTCCACATTTCTTTTAAAAAAATCCATACAATGCAAAGTCAATTTTTAAAGGGAAGCAGTAAGAATTTGAGTGCTATTATTTTCGGCTTATTTGTTTGAAGATTTGAGTCTTACAAGAAAATTAGTAAGGTCGTAAAGCATATCTTTTCCTTGCTTCTCACCATCTTTACCAATATCTAATATGCCTTGCAGTGAAAATGCTGCTTCTGTAAACAGAATATGGAATTCATTTGTGAGTAGTGTTTTTGCTCTGTATAGTACTAGTGATAGAAACATTTGGTTTGAAGCCAAAAGATACTATTTTAGGCTCAGTATAATCTTCCAGCTGTTGTTGGGGAAAGCATGTTACACTTCCCCACCCATTACACTGACATGCTCATCTATACACTTATATTTTGCTGCTTTTTCAAATCAGTGATGCAGCTGCCACAGTATGCCTCCTCCTTCTAGCAGGTGGTAAATTATTCTCTACATAAAATGACATCATTCCCTATCTCACAGAAAACATGCCCTCTGAGCTGTGGAAAAGGCAGAACTATTATGGAAAACAAAATTTAGATGAATTTACCACATTGTAGTTGGTGAAACTACATCATATATTTTAGAGAATCAACAACTAAAGGCAATAAAATCAAGTTATTAATAATATTTGAAAAAAGAATCAGTAAAATATAAAGATTTCAATAATTGAAATGGTAATATTTTGCCTTCTTTGGAATCAATGCTACAGTAAACATAACTTATTTGTGTGGCCCTACTCCTATCTTCCCCAACAGAAAAAAAAAATCGTGTTACACTTAAGATAATTTCATTGATTATGAGGTTACAGTTAAGTGATGATTTGGTGATATGTTTACTAAGCAAAACCGTAATAAAAATTTCCATTAGCGTTATACTGGCTCAAAACTTTTTTCCTCTCAGAAACCTTTTCAATAGTCAATAAAAACAGCTTTTGGCTGACATTCATTTCTAAATGAATAAGAAGTATTTCATTTTTTTAAAAACCAAGATAGAGTAAGAAATGATGTCAGAAAATATAGATCCAAATGGACTATCCAGTTACTTACTGTAGAGAAGTGATCCTATAAATGAGCAAGTAACATTATAATATTTACCATGAATTAATCATTTCTTTAATAATTTATCTGACATAGATGAATCAGCATATTTGTGCAATATATTGTAAATATTTTAAACACAAATACCCATAAATGAATCATCTTGATGTATACTTAGCAATATTTTCTTTCATAAATCTGTTCATCTCTTAGTTATCCTCAAATGTCATAAAAAACTGTAGAATAAGAGATCATTAGTTCTAACCTCTACTTAGTTATAGAAATAATTCCTCATAACACTTATGTGGGGTTTAAAAGGAGCTGGATTTTCAACACATACAGTAACAATTGTCTGTATGTATTACTTCATATACAAAAAAGTATGTCTGGATAAGAAGAAACTTAAATTTTTCAGAGGTGAAAGAGATCAGTTTTAAATTTATACTAGTGTTAGGAGAAACCAAATGTCCTCAGTAATAAACAGCATTAAGAATGATTGGCAAGCCCACTAAAGCTGAGAAACATATTCCATGATGAAGGTCTACTGATTAGCAAAGTGGAAGGAGAAGGGCTAATGGTATGGTTTTGCTGGATAGCTGTTCACTTATTTATCATATCCTTTCTGGAGGATGCTATAAGATATCATAGGAAAATGTTTCCAATATCTAAGAGTTTTCTAACAAGATAGACCCAAGAAGATGAGAGATAATAGATGGTGGTTATCTAATATAGGAGAAACCTGTCTCTAATTAGTCTTAGCACAAGAGGTCCTAGTGAACCTTTTTTAAATGGATGCAAGAATGAAGAAACTATTCTTTAAAAGGGAGTTAAAAGTAACATCTCTCTGTGCTAAGCCAATAATTACCCCCTGAAGTCAGTGTTGCTGCCCTTTAAAATTTCCAGAAATTTTGCATAAAAATCAGAGTTAAATTATATTAGGTGGTAAACTGGTAACAGATATGTTGTTAGGAGTAATGTTTATGTTATATGGAGAAGTATTTTTAAAATTCTATTGCATTAAAAATCATATTCTAGTAGCAAATGTAAAATATTCACATAAACAAAAATAAGAAAATAAGACCCTTCCATGATTCTACCAACCAGATGTAACCATCATTATCACAGTAATGTATATCCTTTCAGCCATTTAGATAAATGTATTTGAAATCTCTAATTATTGGAGTTATAACATCAAATGGCTTTATTTTTCCTAATAATTACAAGAAATACAGCATTTAAACCAACCTTCATACTCACACAACTCACATCATCCTTGCTTACTGGTTAGCACCTTCTTCACTGGCATCTTACTCTGACTACATAATTTTCAGGTACTTTTAGTTACTAGAATATTATAATTGGGGAATTATTATGCAAACTCAAAATTGATCCAAAGCTTTGGTCCCTGTCTCTCAACATAGGCAGATCAATGAGCCTAGTTCCTTGGAGTAAAAAATTAAAGGTCATTGTCTTGCACTGAAATGTTTCTTCGTCTTCCCTCTTCTATTTGTTCTTCAGGCTTTGTCACCCCTGAGTGCTAAAGGTGTCAGGCCCCAATTGTCATCAGTTCATTGTTGGCTGTGTGAATTTAGAAATTGTGTAGTTAGCAACTTTTGAACTTAACTCTATGTCTTAGGTACAATTTTGAGACATTGGGAAAAGTGTTACTTAGCTACACAAACACCCCTATTTTTTAATGGAAATTACTATACAGATTGCTTTGTGATCTATTTTTAACATGAATTTTATCTTGAACATTGTTTTATATTAATCTCCACCAACAAAAACTTTTATTTATCTTTTCCATGTTATAAGGATAATATGTGCTTCTTTCAATAAGTGAAACATTATAAAATCTATAAAGGCCAAGCTAATTATTTTTCTCTGCTTCTACTTACCACCTAATTGATATAACCAATGTGAATAGCCTAATATGCATGCTTTCACTTTTTTTCTTGCTCATAAATAGTTATGCAAGCATATATATTCACATATAGGATATCCAGTATATTCTTTGTTTTTAAAGTTACGTATATGACATATATAATGCCCAGCAACTTTTTCACTGAAAAATAGACTCCCCATAAGTTGAAAGAGAAAGATTTAACAGGTTTTCAAATAATCTACTACAAAAACACATTCACATAGGCAAATATAATTTTATATAAATTGATTTTACTCGTGTGCACAGCATTTTCTTTCCCTCTCTTCCCCTAGGTGGTCTGTGCTAAAATCCTAGGGTATATACTCCTGTTCTTTTTGAATTTTTTTCATAGTCTTCAGTACATATATTCACCCACACACACACACCTGCATTTGGGTATAAAATAGAGCAACCGATAACTTCAAACACCCTCTTCTGCGTACTACCTTCAAAAAAAAATCAACAGTAAGTCCTGAAATGATAATTGAGAAGGGTCAGTTCAAATATACAGCTCCTCCTCAGATTCTTGGTGGCATACCAAGACTCAGGACATTTATGGGGCCAAGGTAAATCTTTTTTCATGATGTCCAATAACCCATACCTCTCTGAAGAGTAACAGTCTCCAGGACTTAACAATATTCAGATTCACTCTTAATCTATCCTCAAGCTTCTAGGTTACCAAGATCCTATAATTCCAAATATTCTTAAATTATTCAGGATCCACATTACTTTTCTCTGGGTTGTATTAAGGTATTAATGCATAATAAGACTAAATGCAGGGGCGCCTGGGTGGCTCAGTTGTTAAGCGTCTGCCTTCGGCTCAGGTCATGGTGCCAGGGTCCTGGGATCCAGCCCCGCATCGGGCTCCCTGCTCTGCGGGAAGCCTGCTTCTCCCTCTCCCACTCCCCCTGCTTGTGTTCCCTCTCTCGCTGTGTCTCTTTCTATCAAATAAATAAATAAAATCTTAAAAAAAAAAAAAAGACTAAATGCAACACATAGGTTTGAAAGTAACTGTGGAAAGTTTTATAAAAAATCACATTCATGGATAAAATTCCCTTCATTTTCTTTTATAAGCCTATATTAATTTTTTTAATTTTATAATAAATAATATTTTGTATTGCAAATATTACCGGTTAGAAATGCTAGATTGGCTGTTATGGAAAGATAAAGAGATGATTAAGACCTCAATTATTTGATAAGCTACCTACTGTGATCAAAACTTCCTGAGAGAAATATAAAGTTGGCACATCACAAGTGCATCCACACTATGCATTACAACAAAACCTTAATCCCAAACCCTTTATGAAGTCTTCTCAGACATAAGAATAAAATAGCTAGTTTTGGCTCCTTTATCTGTGTTTCACATATGAAAAATGGCATTTCTTGTTGAGGGAGTAAATATCCAGACTATGGAAAAAAAGAGCCCAGGATAGGCCCATCTCTACTTCACTGGAAGTTCCCACCCATAGTAAAACAGATGGTTTGCTCTGTGAGTGTCTACCCCTGAGTGGAGTCTAGAGAAGGAAGTGAATGAGTGAGTATGCCACAGTCAGTACCTGAGTAGTTGAGTGTGTGTGTTTTGTAGGGTGATTGCTGGCAATGAGCTCCTCCTAGAGGTTATAGATTGAGTCTCCCAACCTATGAAGTTAAAATCGTTAAGAAACTAAAAACAATGTCAGGTATACATATGTTCTATTAGTATACATGTATGTGTATACAGAAAACCAAAGATTTTTTTCTATATATATAAGACTATTGTCTTCCAAGGTTGGCTCTTCAACATTTAGATCTGTTATAAAGTCACAGTAGGTCAGATCTAGAAGGGAAAATAAAAGTTATCTTGATCAATAATACCATTTTATGAAGAAGAAAAACACTGATTCTAGAAGACTTGAATTTGAAATTTACTTACTGTCAGAATAAAAATAAAAATCTGTGGACATATATCCCCTAAGCATTATGTTCTATTTTTGCATTTTTAGTATTCCTGTATATATTTTTTTTAAAGAGTTTCATTTTTTTTTTTTTAAGATTTTATTTATTTATTTGAGAGGGAGAGTGAGAGAGAGAGAGAGAGCACAAGAGGGGGCAGTGGGAGAGGGAGAAGCAGACTCCCTGTTGAGCAGGGAGCCCGATGCGGGACTCGATCCCGGGACTCCAGGATCATGACCTGAGCCGAAGGCAGTCGCTTAACCAACTGAGCCACCCAGGCGCCCATATTCCTGTATATTTTTAATTAAAGGGCTTCAAATTATATTTATTATAGAGTTTTAAGATAAATGTTTTTAGATTTACAAAATTATTATAAAGATAGTACAGAGAGTTCTAATATACCTCACATCAAGTGTCCCCAATTATTAACAACTTATAATAATATGGTACATTTTTTACAGTTAACCAGTATTTTTACATTACTTTAAACTAAAGTCTATCCTTTATTCAGATCTCCTCAGTTTTTCTTAATGTCCTTTCTCTGTTCTAGGATACCATGTTACAGGTCCTGTCTCCTTAGATTACTCTTGTTTGTGACAGTTTCTCAGAATTTCCTTGTTTTTCATGACTTGACAGTTTTCAGGATTACTGCTCAGGTATTTTGTAAAATGCCCCTCAGTAGGGATTTGTCTGAAGTTTCCCTCATGGTTAGAATTGGGTTATGTGTTTGGGTAGGATTATAGTGTTTTGTTTGGCCTTGGTGTAGTAATCACTTTAGAGTTCCTTCCTTATGCCAAGTTTCCTAAGGAATGGCCTCCAGGGAGAATAACCCCTAGCAAAGGTGATCAGGAAGCTCAAAGTTTGTTAAGTGTTCAATGGTGCTTTAGACCTGTACACTTTCAGAAAGTTTCTATACTCACATAAATATTGTATTAGTTCATATCAAGCTATTCAATACTATATATGGAAAAGCAATTACCAAGTAAGTTAACTCAATTCTTAGCAAAGATAGAGTGGCTTTATAGATAAACATTCATTCTAATTTGACAAGGACATTCCCATGTTTTCACTGTTGTCCCATTGTTGTGTTTAATAGTCCTTCCCTCACAATCTTAAAAATGTTTCAGACTGCAGGACAAATCATTTGGTTATGAATTCATTTCCTCTTGTTGCTATAACAAATTTCCACAAACTTAGTGGCTTAAAACAACAGAATTTCTTTTTGAGTTCTGGAGGTTGGAAGCCCAAAATCAGTTCCCCTGGGCTAAAATCATGATATATGCAGAGCTAAATTCTTTCTGGAACCTCTTGAAGAAAGCCCATTTCCTTGACTTTTTTCACTGACTTTTTGCACCCTTTCAGCAGTGACCTAACTCTGACATTTTCTGGGTCATTACATTTCTTTGTCGGCCTATGACCCTCTCACCTTCCTTTTATAGGGACCCTCGTAAATGGTTTGGCCCCACCTAGATAATCAAGGATAAACTCTCAATTTCAAGATATTTAATATCATGTTCAAAGTCTGTTTTGCTGTGTAATGTATTTATAAGTTTCAGGGGTTAGTATATTGACATCTTTGGGAGGCCGTTATTCTGCCCAGCATACAACCTAGTAATGAAGAACAGGTAAAAAGTTAAAAGAAAATTTAGTTTGAGCTATGAAGAGTGAAGGTGTTGGGTACAAGACTTAATTCTGTGTAATGCACTTAAATGCACCTCTCCATGCATTTCTACCATTTATCTGCTCTTAAGACATAGGAAGAGAAATTATGGAAGTTTATGAAACTATTTGGTGGTAATTTGGGATAAAAGAGAAGGCAATATAGAGTGAATTTATGGTCACATTTTGTTTATTAGACTAGACATCTATCATAACATTGGAATGTGAACCTAAGCAAAAGTATAGAGTGGCTGAACTCATATGGCAAAATAATAAATTTTCTGAACTGAATTTTTTTGAGCATTCCAGGGTTTCATATCACTTCATCAGTTTTCTGCCATACTAATTTCATGACTTCTTACTAAAGTGAGAAACATATATTCCCAAAGTTAGACACCTACAGTTAGTTATTTCTTGGAAACAGGTTGGTAGATTTCCTTGGAATGAATACATTAAGCAGAGTAAGAGTTGCCTCTCTATATGGCAGAGTAGACAAGAAGTAGCCAAACAGGTAATAAAGCAAGATGGAATCCTTCCAAACACATGACTTTTTAAACCAATAGTCAATTTTTAACAGACCACCAAAGATATTTCCAAATGTGTAACTCAGAATTTCCATGTATACTTTAGATTAAAATAATTCAAAATCCTTCACAGTTAGATGAGTACCCATTCATGGATGAAGGCTGCTTTATTCTGTGGTATATTAAAAATAGCCATTAAAACTGTGACCCTAGTTCTAATGAGAGGTGAGGTCTGAGTCCTCCCTAGAATCTACACTAAACTCTAATATTACAAAAATTATGCTGTGACAGTTTTGGCCACAGGAGGAGCCACGATGTAGAGGTCTGATTAACCTGAGGCCTCCACGCTGTGAGGAAATCTAACCTATGGTTGAGGCAATGCGTGTGTGGGGGTGGGTGGCGGACGTAGGGATGTCCGATTAGTTCCCAGCTCTTCCTGTTATCTACAATCATCCAAGCTACTCTAGCCAGAGACACAGTTTTTGCAGAGCAGAGATCAACCATTTTTGTGGAGTCCTGTTCCATTTCTTGACCCCCAAAATTTTAAGAATAAGACCATGATTGTTTTTTATGATGCTAGATTTTGGTGTTTTATGTTACATAGCCAGCAGTAGTTAACCAATACACTCACAAAGTGCTTGCCTTTATTCTTGGGGAAAATCCCTTTGTTAACTGTTCTCTGCCCACCCTTCAAATATTTTTTTTGTTTGGTTTTGGAGTTCTTCCAGTTGCCTTGCGCAGTTTTCACTGCTTGGTTGATCTTCAACTGATATTTTGTTTAGAATGTCTGATTAATTCTTGACTCTGGGTTTGATCCAGAAGTAAAAATTATGTTTTGTTTTCTACTTCCTTCTCTATCCCAAGGCTGACAGCTAGATTGATACCAGATTTAACCAGAAGTAAAAGTATGGACCAATCACTGATACATTTAGGATAGAACATTTTAATTTTATATTATGGCGAGCTGACCTAAAGAGCTTTTAAAACTTAAAACTTATAAAATTTCTTTAACTCTTGCTTGAAAGAGAATACCACATTATTTATTTAAATTAGAAAAAAAACACCTTTTGAATTTCTATTATCTTCAAAGTATTAGAGGACACAAAAATAACCATGTGATAGCTACTTTTAGTGGTTACAAAACTGAACAACAACCAAAAAAAGACAAAAACCCTATTCTGAAACATAAATTTTACTGAGAGGGAGAGAAAAAATATACACATAAACAAATAAATAAATACATGATATGTCAGTTTGTGCTACACTTTATGGTAGCCACTGGCAACACATGGTGGTTTAAATTTAAATTAGGTTTAATTAAAATTAAATAGAATCTAAAATTCAGCTTCCCAGTCCTACTAGCTGCACTTCAAGTGCTCAACAGCCTTAGGTGGCCAGTGTCTATTACAGATTACAGAACCTTTCCATCTTTTGTAGAAAGTTCTATTGGCTGACATAGAAAATTAAAGCAAGGTAAGAAGAGGTGCTCACAATAATTTGAAAATTGAAAGAAACAAAAATATTTCTTAGTGTCTTTTACAGAGCATTATATACATCTTTTTTTTTTATCAAAAGTGTGTCACAAAGAGCAGAACACTCAAGGGCTGATTCATTTATCTTAGAGGCAAAAGAAGGAGGTGAATTTATTTTTCTTCAGCAGTCATTAAGGGCACAGTTCAGAATTTTCTTAGTTTTCTTTTTAAAAATTCCTCTACAATAAAGAAAAAAAACAGTATACCAATGACAGTTTTCCCTACTTCTGTAGTATGAATTACACAGTGTTTAGAGATGCTATGAAAGAGAAAATCTTGTTTGCATGTTTATGGCTGATTTTTTTAAAAAGTGAGAATGTTATAGTAACATTTAAATTTCTAGGGAAAAACATAACTGATAAAGCATATCAAGAAGTTAGAATTTCAATTTAATAAATATCGTTGAGTAAGATAATTCAAACTTATCCCTAGGACTAATTTGATTTTAATTGTTTTTAGTTATTATCTTCTGCCTTTGGTTCATCAAGAAGATCTATAGTTGTACCAACTTTTTATGAAATCATTATTACCTGCATATAAATATTTCTAAATTATGATCATATTATATTACCACTGAAGTGTATTTTAGGTAGGAGCAGCTGGCTGGCTCAGTCAGTAACTCTTGATCTTGGGGTCATGATGTCTACACCCACCATGTTCGGTATAGATATTACTTAAAAAAACTTTTTTAAAATGTATTTTAGGTAAAATATTAACTAGGTGAAAAAGCTTACCACTGTACCACTGAATGAAAAAAAAAACATAAAATGCTACATTAGAGATTAGAAAGGACAATAATATATCATTCATAAAATTCAGGACAGAAACACATACCAAACTTGAAATAAAAAGGAACTTCTTTAACCAGATAAAAGTCGCTACCAAAAACTCCCAGTAAATTATCTGATATTAAATCAGAACCAATATAGTAATACATGTCCAGTTTTATAAGATTTATTCTGCATATTATGAGAAGTCTTAGGTTTTATATTTTATAAGTAAAAAAAGAGCTGTAATTACTAGAAAGAAAGAAAAAACCTATCAATATTCACAAATAGCATTATATTCACAGAAATTTCAATACAAAAATTCACCTAGATTTCTTTTCAACAAAAAATGTATATATTTTTTTAAGATTTCATTTATGACAGAAACAATATGAGTTACTTATGAATAAAAATTTTAAAAAAATATGCATGCAAACTTTATGGAAAATATTTAAATATGTTGAAAGATACTAAGAATGTTGTGACTATATGAAAGAAAATACCATACTCACAAATAAAAACACATTTCATAAAGATTTATATTATCTTCAAATGGATCTAAAGATTCAACAGAATTCTAACCAAGTTAAAAAAAAAAAAAAAAGACAAATGGACAAGCAGATTTCACAATGGAGGAGAAAAGAACCAATAAAAGTTAAGGTGCATGGAAGAAGAATGACAAGGTTGTGGTAAGAGACATTTTCTATACGGAGAATTATTACAAAATCATAATAATTAAGGGAAATGTTTTAGTTCAGAGATTAATAGGGCAATAAAAACAATGGAGATAAACAGACCTACCTATACAGATTTAATAGATAACTGATGTGATATTGTTTATTAGAATATTTTGCTTATCTCAACAAATGGTCCTGCGAATTTTAGTAACCCTCAATGTTTTAAAAAGGGAATTTCATACCCATAACATCTAAAATAAAACTCAGAGGAAAGTGTGTCTTAAATAAGTTTACTGAATTTGTCAACTATAATAAAATTAAGACACATTTATCAAAATAACTATAGAGTAAAAGATAAGCCACACACCAGAAGGAGATATTTTCAACATCTAGCACAGAAAAAAGATTATTTTCCAAGCTATATAAATATTTCCTACATACCCATAAGAAAAAACACCCAACCATATAGGAAAAATGGACGAATACGTAAATAGAAAAAAGGAAACATACAAATATGTTTCATCTCACTTCTTCACAGGAAAATGCAAATTAAACCCATAATGAGATCTCATACTACAGAACTAGATTGGTAAAAATTAAAATAGGCTGATGATACAAAATGTTGTCATGGATACAAATAGCAGGAATTCAAACTGCTGGGAGATTTGTAAATTATTATAAATACTCTGGAAAACCATTTGACAAGATCTAGTCAAAGTAGACATATGTATATTTTAAGGCAAGATAATTTTATCCTTGGATAAAGCATATATTTATATTTATATGTGCATTTAAAACAATTGAGAACCTTTTCTGTAACAGTTAAAAAGTGGGAGAAATCTGAATGCCTATCAACAATATAATGAACATATATATGTTAGTATATTCATATAGTGGGGATATTATATATGAAAATAAATGAACAACAGTTACACATATCAAAATAGATGTATTCTAACAAAATAAAGAGTGAAAAAAACATGTCCAGAAGAGTATGCATAGTATGATTTCAGCTAGGTAATTTTAAGAAAAAAAAATTAAGTAATATATTACTTAGGGATAAGATAAATAGCTAGACAGGTAATATCTAGGCTTTTATTTAAAAAAAAAAAACAACTAATATTGATGTCAATTACACATCTGTCAACTGTGAGCTCAATATCTCACACAAATCTTCCTGATAATTATAAAAGCTCTATGTTATATATATTTTTTGAAAATCATTTCCATAATAGCATCTAAGAAGTATCAAAATAGTGAGGTTTCTTTGTATTGTGATATAGAATAGAAAGGGAAGCCAGAGAGATGGGTGATCATCTGGAAGCTTTTTTTTTTTTTTTAACTGAAGAAGTTTGTTATTTTCCAAGGAGCCTAATGAATGCTTTCATGGGCTTCTTGGGGTTAGGGATCCATCAGGAATGAAGATACTAGTAATCATGCTCTGTTTTGGGTTGGGAATCCCAAAGTGTTGCTCTAAAGTAAGATAAACAAGAACAAAATGTCCCTGACAGCAATACCTTTGACTTTACATCATTGGGATGCCCTAGCACCTCAAGCACTCAGGTGTCCTAAACCAATATAACTCAAGAACTAGGTAGAGGCAAACAAAAGTTCTTTCTGGCAGGAGAAAACATCATCTTATGCCTTACATTATTGCAACAAATAATTTTCAAATATAATGAATGTCCTATAAACAATCAAAGATGACATACATTAAGAGACAAATGAGAACCAGTTTAAAAATAAAAAGACAAGAGAAACATCACTGGGGCACCTGAAAATACCAATGCTTACTATGTTTAAGCACGTAAAGCCAACAATAAAATATTTATAATGAAAGGTAACATTACATGGTTGGAAAATATAGGCATTCTGGAATTTAAAAATACAATACAGTTAGGACATCAATGAACACTTTTATCAGTAGATTAAATAAAATTGAAATGAAATAAAATAGCATTTCTGTGGTATCAACAACACATAAATACAAAGAATTATAACAACATATTATGAAAACTTATATGCTAACCAGTTGGACAATCTAGGAAAAACAGATACATTTCTAGAAACATAACCTTCCAAAGCTAAATCAAGAAATAGAAAATTGAATAGATGAATTACTACTAATGACATTGAATCAGTATTCAAAAAACTACTAACAAATAAAACTACAGGACCAGATGGCTTCACAGGTGAATTTTACTGAACATTTAATACCTATTTTTCTCAAACAATTCCAAAAAATAGAAAGGAAAGAAAGCTTCTAAATTCATCCTATAAGGCCAGCATTATCTTCTTACCAAAACCAGATAAAGACACAAGAAGAAAGAAAGAAAGAAAGAAGAAAGAAAGAAAGAAGAAAGAAAGAAAGAAAGAAAGAGAGAAAGAAAGAAAGAGAGAAAGAAAGAAAGAAAAAGAAAGGAAACTATAGGCCAGTATCTCTGATGAACATAAGTACAAAAACCCTCAACAAATATTAGCAAACTAAATCCAACAATACACTAAAACATAACAAACAAAAACATAACAAACAAATAAACAAACAAAAACCCCAAAACATACAAACAAGCAAACAAATCACCACAATCAAGTGGGATTTATTTCAGGGATGCAAGTGTGGTTCAATATTCACAAATCAATCAACATAATATTTCACATTAACAAGGGAAAGGATAGAAACCATATGATCATCTCAATTTTTGCAGAGAAAGCATGTGACAAAATACAACACGATTCATGATAAATACTCCCAACAGAGTTTAGAGGACACATATCTCAAGATAATTAAGGTCATAGAGGAAAAACACACAGTTAACACCATATTCAAATGGTGAAATACTGAGAGCTTTTCCTCTAAGATCAGGAACAAGACAAAAGTGTCCATTCTCATCACTTTTATTCAATGGAGTACTAGAAGTCCCAGCCACAGTAATCAGACAAGAAAAAGAAACAAAAGGCATCCAATTTGTTAAGGAAGAATTTAAGCTGTTGCTCTTTGCAGATGACATGATACTACATATAGAAAACCCTAAAGACATCACACACACACAAAAAAAATACTAGATAAATTAATTTGGTATAGTCACAGGATACAAAACTGATATAAAGAAATCTGTTACATTTCTATACGCTAATAATAAAGTAGCAGAGAGAGAAATTAAGAAAACAGTCCCATTTATAATGTACCAAAAAAACCCACAAAAAACAACAAAAAAAAAACCTAGGACTAAATTTAACCAAGGAGGTGAAAGACTTTTTCTCCAAAAACTGTGAAACATTGATGAAAGAAATTGAAGATGACACAAATGGAAAGATAATTCATGCTCATGAACTGGAAGAACCTAACATTTTTTAAATGTCCATACTACACAAAGCAATCTATAAATTCAATGCAATCTCTACCAAAATACCAACACTTTCCACAGAAATAGAACAAATATTCCTAAAATTTGTATGGAAACCCAAAAGACCCCATATAGACAAAGCAATCTCTAGGAAGAATAGGTTGAAGTTATCACAATCCTAGATTTTAAGATATACTACAAAGCTGTAGTAATCAAAACAATATGGTACTGGCACAAAAACAGACACATAGATCAATAGTATAGAATAGGGAGCCCAGAAATAAACCCATGCCTATATGGTCAGTTAATCTATGATGAAGGAAGCAATAATATATAATGGGGCAAAGATAGTCTTTTCAACAAATGGTATTGGTAAAACTGGACAGTCACATGCAAAAGAATGAAACTGGACCACTTTTTTTACACCATACACAAAAATAAACAAAATGGATTAAAGACCTAAATGTGAGACCTGAAACCATAAGACTTCTAGAAGTAAACATAGAGTAATTTCTCTGACATTGGTCTTAGCAACATTTTTCTAGATATGTCTCTTCTGGCAAGGGCAACAAAAACAAAATTAAACTATTGGTACTACACCAAAATAAAAAGATTTGCAAAGATAAGGAAACCATCAACAAAACGAAAAGGCAACCTACTGAATGGGAGAAGATATTTGCAAACGATACATTAAATAAGGGATTAATATCCAAAACATAAAAAAAACCTAACTCTAAAACAACAAATAATCTGAGCAAAAATGATCAGATGGAGTGAATAAACATTTTTTCATAGAAGACATAGAAATAGCCACATGAAAAGATGTTCAACATCACTAATCATTAGGGAAAAGTACAATCCGATATCATCTTATAACTGTCAGAATGGCTAAAATAAGAAAAACACAACAAATAACAAGTGTTGGCAAGGATATGGAGAAAAAGGAACCACTGTTGTGGGATTGCAAATTGGCACAACCACTGTGGAAAACATTATGGAGTTTCCTCAGAAAGTTAAAAATAGAATTACCATATGATCTACTAATTCCATTACAGGGTATATGCTCAAAGAAAATGCAAACACTAATTAGGAAAAGATGTATGCACCCCTATATTTATGCAGCATTATTTACAAATAATGAAGATATGGAAGCAACCCAAGTGTCCATCAATAGACATATGGATAAAGAAAATGCAAGATACACACACACCCCCACCCACCCACCCATACACACACACACTAGAAAATTACTCAGCCATAAAAAATAATAGAATCTTGCCTTTTGCAACAACACGGATTAACATAGAGGGTATATGCTAAGTGAAATAAGAGAAAGATAAATAGCATATGATTTCACTCATATGTGGAATTTAAGGGAATAAAAAACAAAGAAAAAAGAGACAAAAAAACCCACACTCTTAAATATAGAGAACTGGTGGTTGCCAGAGGGGGGCGTGTGGGGGATGGGTGAAATAGTTAAAGGGGATTAAAAGTACACTTATCTTGATGAGCACTAAGAAATATATAGAATTACACATTATATTGTACTCCTGAAACTAATATAACAGTGTCAATTACGCTTCAATTAAAAAGCAATGGTATCTGGAAGTTAGGACAGAAATAATTATCAAAAATGAAGCATTAAGAGAAGAAAAAGATGAAAATACAGAAGTATAAAATATCTTTAAGATCCAGTGAAATGGAGTAACATACCATTCAACGCACATTGCAGAAGTGAAGAAAGAGAAGACAGCAAAAGTGATATTTGAAAGAATACTAGCTGAGATTGCTCAAAAAGTATGGAAAGACATCAGATTCTAGAAAGTCACTAAATACAAAACAGATAAAAATTACCATACATTGTCACACCAAATAGTAAAACACAGAGAAAATCTTAAAGTATGTATAGTGAAAGTAAGCCTTACTTTGAAAGAGCTAGAAGGACCAACCAATGGCTGAGTTCTTAATAGCAGCAGTGGAAGACAAAAACCAATTTTCTTTTTTAAATTTTCACCTGTGCCAGAAAATAATCAGAAACCATAAGGAAGATGTAGAGTAACTGGAACTCTAATGCATTGCTCATGGGAACATAAAATGGTACAACCACTTTGGAAAACAGTTTGGCAATTTCTAGTAAAGTTAAACATATATGTCATTTCTCAGAATTAAAACTACATCTCTCATTGTTGCTGAAAAGAGTCCTAGCCTTCTGAGACATAGAAATGGATATGATATAGAGATTATTGCTTTTGGTTCTCCTAGAAACATTTTCACATACTGTAAGAATTAAATCTGTAGTCATTTGTTTCCCTAATGACAGAACTAATTTATCCGATCTGAAGGGATAATAAAAACTTCTCTTTTCTTCCCCAAAGTCAAATGATTATATCTAGCAATAAGCCCATAGGTTAATTCTTGGCATGCCATAGAGACTGAAATGTTATCTTCCTAGATATTTACATTTCAAAGAGGAATTTGGCTCCAGACCTTGCAGATATCTCCATTTCTTAAAAATTGAGACACTTGGGGTTGTCTGGCCCTAGATTAGATTTTATTTACATACCAAAGAATCGGAGTAATGCGAAGACGATTTCAGGGGCCAGAAAGATAGCTGTCTCCTTCTCTATAAGCAAAGAAAAATCACTTTGTTCTCATTCTGCATATAGGAAGTGTCTGGCCAATTGTGTAGGAAAAATTTCCATGAGTTTTCATTGTATTGAGTCAGGTATAAGCCTAGGGTAAGAGAATGAGAGGTAAAAAATTTATTAATCACTATGAAGAAATTAATAAATCTTCGCCTGATTCAGAACACTTTTTATACCCAATGAGGATAAAATTAATGAAGATGAATATTAAAAGCCCAACACTCATAGAACTAAATAATTCTATTCCTAAAGTGTTTTCCAAAATAAATGAAAACATATATCCCACAAACACTTCTGAATAATAGTTCACAGCTTTGTTTCTAATGGCCAAAAGCTTTTAACACAACAAATGTCCATCAGGTGAATGGATAAACAAATTATAATATATCTTAATGACTCAGTATATTCACCAATAAAAAAGAATGAACTAGTGATATACACAACTGTATGGATAGATATGAACGTTGAGCTGAGCATAAGTAGCCAAATAGAATAGAGTGAATTTTGTATAATTCCTTTTTAAAAATAATTTTAAGAAACCTAAATATATAGAGATACAAGCTGATCTATAACTATCCAGGGCCAGGAGTAGGAATGAGAAAGAGCACAGGAAAACTTACGGGGTGATGGTAATGCTTATATCTTGAATTATAATGGTGGTTCCATGAATTTACACACTGGGCAAAACTCATTACTGTATATTAAATGCTTAAACTGGATACACTTATTGTATATAAATTTTATCTCAATATAGTTAATTTAAAATATCTGTAGGGAGATGTGTGCTAAGGCTCTTACTATTCTGGAAAGAAGGTGGTTTAACAGTGGCTTATTTGGTTTTATTAATAGATTTTATATTTTAGAACAGTTTTAGGTTTACAGAAAAATTAAGTAGCAAGTACAGAGAATTCCCCTCATCTTCCTCTGCAAATTTCCCCTATTATTAACATCTTGCTTTTTTTTATTATTATGTTATGTTAATCCCCATACATTACATCATTAGTTTTTGCTGTAGTGTTCCATGATTCATAATTTGTGTATAACACCCAGTGCTCCATGCAGAACGTGCCCTCTTTAATACCCATCACCGGGCTAACCCATCCCCCCACCCCCCTCCCCTCTAGAACCCTCAGTTTGTTTTCCAGAATCCATCATCTCTCATGGTTCATCTCCCCTTCCGATTTCCCCCCTCCTCATTCTTCCCCTCCTGTTATCTTCTTTTTTTTTTTTTAACATATATTGTATTATTTGTTTCAGAGGTACAGATCTGTGATTCTACAGTCTTGCACAATTCACAGCACTCACCATAGCACATACCCTCCCCAATGTCTATCACCCAGCCACCCCCTCCCTCCCACCCCCCACCACTCCAGCAACCCTCAGTTTGTTTCCTGAGATTAAGAATTCCTCATATCAGTGAGGTCATATGATACAGGTCTTTCTCTTGTACTAATGCCATACATTTGTTATGATGATGAACCAATATTGATACATTATTATTAACTAAAATCCACAGTTTACATTATGGCTCACACTTGTGTTGTACAGTTCTATCAGTTTTGACAAACATGTAGTGTTATCTATGTATCATCACAGTCTCATACAGAATAGTTTCACTGCTCTAAAAGTCCCCTGTGCTTCACCTATCCTTGTTTCCCTCCCTTTCCCCAAGCCCCCTGACAACCATTGGTCTTTTTATTCTCCATAGTTTTGCCTTTTTCAAGATGTCATATAGCTGGAATCATGCCATGTGTAGCCTTGTCACATTGGTTTCTTTCATTTGGCAGTATGCATTTCAATTTCCTCCATGTCTTTACAACTCACGAGCCTACTTCTTTTTTTCCTGCTGAATAATATTCCATAGTTTGGATGTATCACTTTTCTGATCCATTCACTTATTAAAGGATATCTTATTTTTCCCCAAAGTGTTGGCAATTATGAATAAAACTGCTATAAACTGTGCATGTTTTTGTGTGGAAGCAAGTTTTCACATTATTTGGGTATATACCAGAAAGCACAATTGCTAGATCGTATGGTAAGAGGGTGTTTTGTTTCGTAAGAAACCACCAAACTGTCTTCCAAACTGGCTTTACCATTTCGCATTCCTACTGGCATGCAATGGAGATGTTGCCTCACGTCCTTGTGAGTATTTGTTGTTGTCAGCATTTTGGATTTGGGCCATTCTAATAGGTGTATGGTGATATCTTATTGTTTTAATTTATAATTTTTTAATGGCATTGATGTTGTGCATCTTTTCATATGTTAATTTATCCTGGGTCTCTTTTGATTGGTGTCTGAAGAGCAGCTTTGATCAGTTAGTGTTGGGGTTATAATTTTCTAGGTTAACCAATAAAATAACTAAAAAAGAGTATATAACTAACAACAAAAAGGAATGTTTAAGCAATACTCACACCAAAATAAGGCAACAAAAGTTAGTAAAAGCAAAAAAGATAACTGAATCAGATAGAAAAGCAGAATAATTTATTAAATTTGAACCCACAGACATCAGTAAATACAATAAATGTAAAGGTATTAATTATTACAATTAAAAGAAAAAAACCAAAACATAACAAAGCCAATGATATCTTTTTAGCAGGAGATACTATAAAATATAAGATTGGTGATAACAGAAAAGTAGATGATGGAGAAAGCTATATCAAATAAATACCTAAATAAATATGTTGCAGTCATATTAATACCAAAGTATACTTGAAATAAAAAATCAGTTTACCAGGAAGAAACATAGATTTAATAGTTCTAATAACATAACGTCAGACTATATAAGCATAAGTTGAGAGACAAACAAATTTATAACAATGGGAAAAAATATATATAAAATAGGAATATATATTAATATATTAATATATGCTATAGTAATATATATAAATAATGTATATTATGTATATACACAGTAATGTATATATTACTATATATATACACACACAAGAAAAATCAAAAAACAGACTAAAAGCAGTAAGATTACATGATGTTAAACTACTAACTTATGATGAATAAAATTGCTATTGAAATTTTGTTGAAATTTTATTGATTTTCAATTTATTGCAACTGAAAATTCTTGAAATAGAAAACAAAACAAAGATGCCTGTTATAAGAATGACTGTCCAGGATTGTACTAAGAGTACTTGCCATTATAAAAAAAATCAACAAAAACATAGGGAGTAAGAAAGAAGATTCAAATAAGTTGAGGGATATATTATGCCTGTATGTACTGGAAGATCCAAATTTGTGTGTTTGAATGTGTATATGTGTACATGTGTATGCCAGTTTTTCCCAAAGTGTTTGTAGATTCTACATAAATCCAATGACAATTCCAACAGGCGTGGGTGTGGGTGTGGGTGCGGGTGCGGGTTTTGTCGTTTTTATGCTTTGAAAGTTTAAATAAATGCAAACCTCCAAGAATTGGCAACACACTCAAAAGAGAACATGGTGGAAAAACTTCTATTGGTTGCCAAAAATCATTAAATATCTATAGTAATTAAGACAGTTTGTATAGGTGCAGGAATAGACAAATATATCAACAAAACATAAAAAAAGAGAGATGAAAGCAAAAAGATGTTACTGCCTATCAATGGAAAATAGAATGATATTTTCAATAAATGCTGTTGGGAAAAAATGGTCATCCATATGAAAAAAAAATGAGCCTAGTTTTCTAGTTCACTCCACACACAAAATCCCTTACAAATAGAATACCGATTTCAATGTAAAACGCAAATCAATCAATAATGTAGACCTTAAAATAGGCAACACTCTTAATGAATACATGGTAGGAAAAGCTTTACTAACACACAAAAAGAAAAATCATAAATGAAAAAGTTGATATATTTGAAAAACTAAATTAAAAACCATCTGTTCATAAAAAAAAAACATTATTAAGGGCACCTGGGTGGCTCAGTCAGTTAAGTGTCTGCCTTCAGCTTAGGTCATGGTCCTGGGGGCCTGGGATAGAGTCCCACGTCAGGCTCCCTGCTCAGCAGGGAGTCTGCTTCTCCATCTCCCTCTACCCCTCCTCCCTGCTCTCCTGCTCTCTCTCTCAAATAAATAAATAAATAAATTTTTAAAAACCACTATTAAGAAACTTTGTAACACATAACAAATGAAGAACTCATATTCAGAAAAAAATATATGTATAATGTCTACTCTATAATCCAGTATGTACACATGCAGGAGAGACAACTAATTCATATGTATACAGGAGATGTTTACAGTATTTTTTAAATAGTAGCATTGTTTGAAAGAATTAAAACCAGAAACAACAGATGAAAAATTTATGGCATATTCAAATACTAGATTATCATCTAACAATGAAAATGAAAGAACTACAGTTATAGGAAACACTACTGATAAATTCTTCTGATAAATGATAATATTAAGTGAAATAGCCAGTCAACATACTTTTTTTTGAGAATAGATAATTATTTAGTAAAACTATATAGAAATGAAAGAAGTTATAGAAGTTCAAAGTTATATTTCTCAAGCTTGGTGTTGGGTCCACTGATGGTTATTATTATCATCAAAACTATACATGAGTATTACATATAATACTCCTATATGTCAGAAATATTTTAGAATAAATTTTGTTTTTAAGAATGAAGCAAGTTGTTTTGTTCTAAAGCATCAAGCGTATAAAGAAAATATGAGGGATTTAAATTGATGGGAGTAAAATTGAAGTTACAATTTGGACTGTAATCATAAATTTTGTTATTTACATTTTTATGTACTACAATAGAAACAACAATTGGGTTGAAAGTTTTACACCATTCTGGTCCTCATTTCTTGTGGAATAAATATGCTCTATTCCACTATAGAAAGGGACAACTAGTCCTTGCTATGTTTTCGAGTGTGAGATAGGAATACTCATTCTCAAAGATAAATTGATAATTAGATACTGAACGAAGCTGAGTCTGACACTGAGAACTCAATCCCATCCCTCATTAGAAATTTCTAAAAAGCTGGGGTACCTGAGTGGCTCAGTCAGTTAAGCATCTGCCTTTGGCTCAGGTCACAATCCAATAGTCTGGGAATCTAGGCTGCATAGGGCTCCTTGCTCAGCAGGGAGTCTACTTCTCCCTCTGCCCCTCACCCAACTCGTGCTCTCTCTTGCTCTCACTCTCTTTCTCTCAAATAAATAAAATCTTAAAAAAAGAGAATCTCTAAAAAGTGAACAACCGAGTGAGATTATAGAAAATACCTGTACAAAACTTCTGTTTTGCTTTGTGTTATAGAAGAACAAGGCTGGGATACAATGCATTTGCCTCCTCACCATGACATTTATCTTTATGTTCTCTGTAGACTAGATTTCTATTTCTTTTGATACGGCCCTCATTCCAATTGTTCTTTCTGTTTTAGTATAGGAAGAATGTAAATAACAAAAATTATGATTGGGTTTCAAATTATAGATACAATTTCACTCCCATAAATTCAAATTCTCTCTGGTGCTTTTTCATTAGTTCTCATATTTGAAAATGTGGAAGTTTTCTGGACTATGTCTTAGTTTAGGCATTTCTTTTAGAAATAATGGATGTATTCTCAATTCCTTTTAGAAGAGAGTGGAATATAAATACATAAATCATAGAAACTAAACTCATATAGGCTGAATTTAAATAGCAAAATCAAGACTGTCAGGGTAATATTCCAAGCTATTGATTTCTATTTTGTTTTCTTAATATTTTTTCCATCTCCCATTTACTTGCCTGAAATTAGAAGTTACCAGAGGACAATCTCCCTTCTGGCTTATACAATAGAAACCTGGGACTTATGGTGCAGTGTTTGCTAGGGAAAAGAGATAAAGATAGGTTAATGACTTGAATAATGGGATTTTGAAGTTGAGATAACAGTAGAGATTCCTATAAGACCAGGTAAGTTTGGTTTAGAGTTACAGTGACTGTGATCTACAACACACCTCCTGCCTGAATCCTGGAATTGGAGTCAAAATTTCAGAGGAGAATGAATATACTGTTAAGTAGGAAGACAGACCCTTGGGTACCAAAGCTTCCAGTCTGGGAGAAGAATACAAAGCCTAAGCACTGAATGAAAATCATCAGCTTTTCCTGCCTCCTGGGGCCACTGGGTTGGGATAACCTGCATACCTGCAGTTACCCACCTGGACTAAGACCAAGACTCCCTGAGTGCCCTACTTGGAGTTGGGAGTCCCCTCCACTCCACAGCCCAAACTCATAACTGTTCAATTACTGGGCAGTGTGGAAGAAATCTTAGTAACAATAAAACTGACTTTTCTGCCAAACTAATGGGGAAATAGGTTCTTAAATTCAAATTTAGTATTTTTTAAATATAATGAATCATATCATGCACACCTGAATTTGGGCATGTGTACCTAGAATTATACTTGTGTACTTAGAATTATGTTTATTTTACTGAGTCATGGCCCTCTGTTTACATTCCATAAATATTTTAATATCTTTTCAAATACGTGGTATATTTTCCTTCTAATTTCTTTTAAATGAAGCAAAGATGACTTGATATTCATATCACATTGAAAAAAAAACTGCTAGGAACAGTATTTTGACACCGTGGATATAATTGTTGGACATAATTCCAACTTTTCTTTGCTCTAACTAAATTCAGTGATTCCGGTCTGTTTCAAACACTGCTTATATCTTTTGTAGCTTTTTGGAAAGAAGACACATGTTCTCGTAAGTTTTATATAATTTTCATTCAGCAAAGATTAAAAAAAGTAATTGAGTACAGGTTCATGAAAAAGTTTCTATAAAAAAAGAATAGTCAGGGTAAGTGGCTCCTTGCTAGTAATTTAGAAAAATCATGTGAATTATGCTTTTAGAACCAAATTTAATGAAATTGTGCTAGGGTATGTTTTATCTGAAATATTCTGCATAATTTTAAGCCCATGAATACATAAACACAATTATGATTCCAAGTTAAAATGTTCTAGTGTCAAACTTGGTGCTACTGCCAAAATATTAACGGAAAACAGAATATTTGGCACATAGAATCTATCAGTATTTTTGAATAATGCTAAAAATTATGGGAGATAGACAATATTTTTCATTATGTAGTAATGTTGATATTCAGTTGTTGAAATAACAGAACTATAAAATGAAAATGAGTTATCATAAGCTTTCTTTGCTGAAATTTTAGTGAAAATAACACAGCAAGAATTCCTCCTATTAAAAATACTCCAAAAGTCTCCGTTTTTTAACACACTGGTTAAGTCGGAACTGCTAAGGCTGGCACAAGGACCGTGACTTTAGAAGAGCTCTTGGTTTCTTTTATAAATGCTATGGACTCACATTTAAAACATTAAACTCACAATTTTTTTTTTTTTATAGAACCAAGTTTATAATTACAGTAGAAGAAGCAACTTAGAAAGGTAGAACTAACTTTTTGCTGCAATGTGGACTCTAAGTGGAGATGGTAATGCACAATGGTAATTGATAAACATATGTAGGATAAAAAAGAACAAAAGGAAAACACTGATATGGAATTACAAATACACAAGAACATTTGTGATGTAAAGTTAATGAAATAATTTCATATTCTGCAGCAGCACACCTGAACATCTTTCCTTATAATAGAGTCAAATAAATGATCTCCATAATCCTAATTTATGTCATGTGGGAATTTTGGGAAAAGTTGACATTTCCAAGGAAAATGACATACAGACCTCCAAAATTGCAATTAAAAAAACATATATACTCTTCTAATTCTTGAGAGTCATATTTTTCTTCAGAGTCAAATGCAGTGTGAATAGCTGCTTATACTTTGAAGTTTTTTGGACTTGAATTCAACTCATATTATCTCTTGATAAGACTTTACAAAATGTTCAGTGTTTTTGTTTTAGCTTTTTTGCCTTTAAAGAGCATAAAAGAATGGCATGGCCCAGTAGAGAGGCTGATGCTGGAGAATGGTCTAGGCTCACTTGTTGGATATCTGATCCACTCTCATTTATATAGCTATTTCCATTAATTATATAGCAAGATATATATACATATATATACATATATATGTATATATATACATATATATATGTATGTATAAATATTTTATGGGATATCATTTAAAAATCAAGGATATATGGAAACTAAATTTTTAAAGGCCCTGAACAAAAGCCATGTGGTAGGCAGAATGGCCTCCAAATCTGTCTCCACCATACTTCCCAGAATCTGTCATATATATAATAGGCTATACAGCAAAAGAGATTTACAGAAGTGTTTAAGGTTATGAATCTTAAAATAGGGAGATTATCTTGGAATACCCCGTGAGCACAATCTAATCATAGGAGCCTTTAAAAGCAGACAGCTTTCTCAGGCTAAAGTGAGAGAGATATGGCAGAAGAAGCCAGAGAGATGCAAAGCATAAGAAATAATCTATTGTCATTGCTGGATTGAACATGCAGGGGGCAGAATGATAATGCAGGTGGCTTAAGTTGCTCAAAGTGGTTTTTGGCTGAAATAGGGACTTCAGTCCTACAATCAAAACGAACTGAATTCTGCCAACAGCTTGAATGCGTTTGGAAGCTGACTCTCTCCCAGGGCCTCCACACACCAGCCCAGGCCATCTGACACATAGATTTTGCCCTTGTGTGACCCAAAGTTGAGCCCAACTCAACTTCTGACTTATAGACACGTGAGATAGGTTTGGGCAGTTTTAAACCACTGAATTTGTGGTAATCGGTTACAGCAGCAATAGAAAACAATAACAAGCAATTAATCATTTTCATACTTTTTTTTTAATTTTTAGACTGTCACATTTCAATTATCTAGAAACAAACTATGTGGGATGCTCAATTACTTCATAATGTCAGAAAAATTATTTTGCTCATGAGACTGTGGTGCCCAAGGGCTTTCTGGAGTTTTTGTTTGTTTGCGGGGTGCAGGCAATGAGTCTGTACCATTTTTAGAAATGGGAAAACTAGGGGCACCCGGGTGGCTCAGTCGTTAAGCGTCTGCCTTCGGCTCAGGTCATGATCTCAGGGTCCTGGGATCGAGCCCCGCATCGGGCTCCCTGCTCTGCGGGAAGCCTGCTTCTCCCTCTCCCCCTCCCCCTGCTTGTGTTCCCTCTCTCGCTGTGTCTCTCTCTGTCAAATAAATAAATAAAATCTTTAAAAAAAAAAACAAAAAACATTAAAAAAAAAAAAAAAGAAATGGGAAAACTAAAATATTTGCCACAGTAACTATCTTATAAAGAAGCTCAAGGACAGATAAAGAGAAAACAAAGAAAGCCATAAGTTAATTTTATTCAGCAAGCTCTAGGGCTAAAAGTCTGTAGGTATTATATTCATATAATTCCATATTAATAATTACAAATATTATTATCAATTAATAGAAAGTAGAAGAAAATAGTTTTGTTAAAACAGACATGAAAATGATAGGGAATGTGAATTTTTATAAAAAAACTAAGTATTAAAATAAATCTATTGATTAAATCATATTTTAGAATACACCTAAAACTCACATTCCTCCTGAATTTCCAAAGATACATATTTATTTATATTTGTCTTTCTCTCTTCCTCTTCCTCACATACATATAAAATACAATTGCTACATTTGCATTTAATTTTTATGTGGAACTGTGTAGAAAGGGGCTTTACATACTTAGAAACAATATGCATAAACTAAAATTAGCAAAACTGTCCTTTATTTCTTAGGAAAAAAAATAGGGCTTTTTGTGGATCATGGACAACACAATTTTCTCTCTCATTCCCTTACTCATTCTATTCTAGGTAAGGTTTAAGTAAAATAACAGGTAAATTATATCATCTATTATATTTTCTAGATCCTTTAGTCATATCCATGCATATCAAAATATGGGACTAAATTGTGTATTGTGTGGCTTCTTCCATACTTTTCCTGATGTTGAATATTTACTACATGGCATGCACTGAGCTCTTTTCATTCTGTTATATTTAATGGTCATAATAATATTGTATAGTTGGCTTTATTAGCCTCTTTCTGCAGATGATGGAAAAAGATTTAAATTTTTGGGAAACCTGTCTAGGGCTTATAGTTAATAAGTGGTAAAGTTCACATTAAATCCAAGATTATCTTATTTCAGAATTTATACCTTTTCTTCTGTTCCTAGGTATTTCTCTCATAGGGTGATCTTAGAAAAACAAGTTAAATTATACTTTCCCTTTAAAATGGTAAATTTTAAAGCCACACAAGCTGTTTTGTGTATTAATTCTAATCAAGTGATTAGAAAACTATGGGAAGACTATGGACTCTGAGAAACAAACTGAGGGTTCTAGAGGGGAGGGGGGTGGGGGGATGCTGGTGATGGGTATTAAAGAGGGCGTGTACTGAATGGAGCACTGGGTGTTATATGCAAACAATGAATCATGGAACACTACATCAAAAACTAATGATGTAATGTATGGTGATTAACATAACATAACAAAATTAAAAAAAAGAAAACTATGGGGAAATGTTATCTGATGTCATTTATGGTAAATAAGTTATGATGCCTTTTCTAGAACCCTGAAAAACCAAATAATCTAATTAGCACTTAAGCCACTTTAAATCCCGGTGATGTAAATCCATTTTGTACAATTTCAATTAAGTCATAAAACCTCCATAAATAAATATGAGTATGCATAACATAAACATTTTAATAATTCAGTTTATTTTTATATGTATTACGATGAAAGATTAAACATTTATTCTTCACTATTTAATGATCCTTTTCTTTTGATCTATTAAACATTTTTAATGAAGACTTTTGTGTGGAAAACTTGTGATGATCCAGTTGTCGACATGCTAGAACTCAAGTATAATTAAGCAATGGATTCTATTTAGATATAAAATATTTCCACATCTAGAGCTAGTTACATAACTTAAAATTTGTTTTCCATAAACAAGAACCAGCAAAAATCTCAGAGCAAAACAAGAGGATGAGGCGCCCTGGAAGCCAAGAGAAAAAAGTGTATCAAAGAACAGGGTGTGCTCAGCATTTCAAATGTCATTAACATGGCAGATAATAAGGACAATGGAATGGTGTTGGCGTTGAATTACATGTTACTCATTGGTGGCTTTGACAAGTGCACTCTCAGCTCAACAGTGGATTTGAAAACCATAATGGAGAAGTGTCAAAAGAGAATGGGTGGAGAGGAATGAATAGGATATAGTGAGTATAGGCAATACTCTGGGAGTTTTTTGAAAGAGCAGGGTCAGTGTAAGGAAGGAAAGGCAGATCAAGAAAGTTTTTTTTTAATTAAAATACATTAGGAAAATACTGTCAGAAAACCTACAGAAGTGGTCTTTTACTTTTACATTTTCTCTTATTTGCATTTTCAAGAAATGATTCGAATTTTATGTACTTTAAATTTTAAATGCAAGTGCATTTTGAAATTTAATTATATCACCATCATCAGAAAAACTATGTGAAAATCTTGATCGAAATAATATATTTATTCATTTTTGCAGAAGTGAATAAAGAAAATGATTTTTAAATAAACACATGCAAAGAAGTTTTTGTCTTTATTTGATTATTTATCTGAACATTCCTGACTTTCAAAAGAATATCCAGACATGTGAAATAATGTTAGAATGCAATCAACTTTCAATTATACAAAACCTTTTAGTCATTATGCAAATATATTTGTAAGGAAGGAGGAGATATGTTATTTAATTTAGTAGTTTGTTAATAGATATAGAAATTTAACTATTTAGATATATAGTATGTAGACTTTAATTTTTGCCATTTTACCTATATGTGCATGCATAGATGTAAGGTTGACCTGACAGTGGAATTAAATTATTGTTGAGGTCAGAGTAACAGAGGGAGTAAGCTGGAACTCTGGGAATTCCAGAAGTATGCTAACAAATTATGAGTAGATTGCAAGTTTGGGTAATAGTCTGAGGTAAGATTAAAGGAATGGGTACTTGAGGTTGGGTGCAGGAAAAGCTCATGCAGAAGATGAATTCCAGAAAATGATGGGCTGAGGAACACTGACCAGAATATTGAAATTACCAAGGAATTAAGACAGGAATATTGAGGAAGAGGGTGATATTGAGATAGAGCAAAATAAAAGGAAATGAAGGAAAAAAAAAATCTGAGAAATGAAGGCACTTGATTTGGTGATCAGTAGATCATAACGACAATATTGGAGGCTGTGTGGTATTTGTTATATTTATAGTGGATTTAAACTTAGATGACATTTCTACAGGGCTTCATGTCTTAGCCACAATATTAACACTATCATCTGGCATGGTTTTTTAAAATGTTATTAAGGTTTTAATTTTAATTCCAGTATAGTTAACATTCAGTGTTATATTAGTTTCAGGTATGTAATATAGTGATTCAACAATTCTCTACATTACTCAAGGCTCATCATTATGTGTGCTCTTTAATCCCTATTTTAACATGATTCCTTATATAATTCAAACAAAGGGATACATATATAGTTTTTTTCAATCCAGTTCTCCAAAATACAATGATTTTGCTGATTATGATCAGTCTAAATTATTAGAAGAAGCATTTCTTTGTAGTTGGGAGATACAGTTAGTATGCAGTAATTGTAATGTTAGGAAGAATACGAAAAATGCTTTGGGGAAAAATGAATTTTTTTAGTCCAAAGTAATAAACTGAAGGACATGTTATCTGTTTTCTTATCTGAATGGTGAAAGAAGTATAAGATTTTAGCATTGAGATGAGAAAAAAACAACACAGTAAAGAAGGTAAAAGTTTAGGAGTAGGAAAGTGTAATGTATTTGTGGAATATTTATAATTTGGCTGGAGCATTTGTTGGAAAGGAGTAGGAAATAAAATTAGAATTGTAGGTTGGTGTCATACTGTGGAGAGGCTTGAATGTCAAGGTGATTCATTGTGTATGTTCTTCTAAGTACCAACAGAACACATTAATCAAAACTTAGGAATTTTCTTAAATGTGCACTAAAAAGAAATGCTATTCTCTATATTAATATATTCATGTCAGTGTATATATCCATTATTTTATTATATAATATATCCTAATATGTTACAGGTCAGATTTACTTTATTTCTTGGTTCAGAAAAAATATCTTTTTAGGTAGAATATATTATCTCCTGATTCACTGGGATAGCTTTTGATCATAAGCTTCTATTTTTTTTTTTCCTTTTTTCCTACATCATGGATTTTATTCATTAAGCCTTTGCCCAGAATAGGAAGGAATGCAGTAAAAAGGGTAAAATAAATTATAACTCAATCCAGAACTTGAAACTTTCTATAATCCTTGTGCAACATAAAAATCATGGCACTTGAGATTTCTTCTCTTTGAAGTACATATATTAACTTCAGTGGCTCTGCTGCTGTTATCTTATAATATCACTTCCACCCACCACAGTCCATATAAAGACCAAGATCTGAAATACTGTAGGCTTAATTCTCTTTCAAACTAAAGAAAAACATTTTTTTTCTTTAAATTTACAGGCACTCTACTGAATTCTATTCATTTTCTTCCCTTTTGATGCATGACTCCAAAAGAAAAGAAGAAAATATAAATGTCTTATGCTTTTCAAAAGAAGATACTTCAGAATCAAAACTGTCTTCTAAGGGATGTTATATATTTTTTTTTCAAAAATATATTTTATAAAATATTAGACAATCTGAAAATTTTAAGACGATAATTTTAACACAAATGAAATTAGCAATGTTCTATAAAAACTGTACATGCAAAATTGAACCAATGCTGGAAAAGAATAATAGAACAACATTTCTGAAAATAAATTGGTAATCAAAATGACCATTTCTAAATCCTCTATACCCCAAACATTCCTGGACGAGATACATTTTTCAGATTAGTCTTACCAACATTTAAGATGTAGACCATCTGGATTGCATGCAAGATATATATCTTCATATCTTGTGTGTGTGTGTGTGTGTATCCATATATCCCCTAAATTCTCTATAGGAATTGGATTTATGATAGATAGTTGGACTTATGAATTTGAATTTCATATGAGAATTTGGGATATATATTATAGTGAAAAGGTAAGAAAAACTATCAAGAGCCAAACTCAGAGGAACTACAAAGGAAAGGAATCCACAAAGAACATTGATAGAGAATAGCCAGATGGGTAAGGGACACCAGGGGTAATTGGTATCATAGAAACCAAAGACGGAGGGAGTGGTCTACTGTGGACATTTTTTTTTTTACCTGAATTTAGCTACATGGAGAGCACAGAAATCCTTATCAAGAACTGTTTTAGTAGTTTTGTAGGGCAAGATAGATTTGGAGTCAGGAACTTCTTAGTAGTGAAATGATGATAGTAAATATTGAATAAAAGTATTTTTAGAAATTTGGCTTGACATGGAGAGAGATAAATTGATAGCTCAGGAAGAATAAAGTTTTGTAATTATTATTTTTATTCTGTTTTATAGATGACAGGAATCTACAATATGTTAAAATACAGATAAAATATCCATTAATGAGAGTATAACTGATTATAGAAGAAAATACAGCTGACGTTGTTAATGTCTTAAAAATGAGGATAGACATGATACTTAGAAGATTTGATCAAGCAGTGTGAAAGCAGTGTGGAACTTCCTCATTCATAATAGGACAAAAGAAGAAAAGAGTAATTAGGTGAGCAAGTAAATTTATGGGATTTAATAGAACTCTCATCTCTGGAACGATTACTACTCCTCTGTGAATAAAGAGTTCAGTTTAGTCCTTGAGTCTCTTGATCATACTCGGGGGAGGTGAATGATAACTTTTGGCAGGATTCTCAAGAAAGAGAATATACAGAAAGATAATATGAGGCTTAAGACCAAATCCTCAGGAACTGCAATATATAGGGGAAGAATAGTCAACTAGTACCAAATATCTTTGAGAGGTCTGGTGAAGCAGGGCAGGCATGTCTTCATCAGACATGGCAAAATGAACGTCATTACTGAGAACACTTTTGAGGGCTGGAGCAAAACCATACCAGAATAAATGGAATAGTGATTTTTTTTCTATGTTGTATATTTCTAGGTATATTTTATCCAAATGTATGTATTTTATAGTATAGTAGAATAAAATTAGAAATTTCAATACATTTCTATTTTTATTCATTTATTTTTAAAGATGAATATGTCATGATGTCCCATCATTTAGCCTCATAAACAGTAGTATATTTAGTTTGAATTATGTAAAAAATGACAAAGAAAAGTTTACATTGTCAAAATGTGAAAATAGATGAATAAAGAAAATAGACAGTATTAAAAGGAACTATATACTTTGTGTGTTTGTGTATAAAAATTTCCAGTGATTTCAGGTTACAGATATTAATGTGACCTTAATAGATGTATATGCACATATATATCTCCTAGAAATATTCTACATTTTAGATACACTTACTATTTAGGAATAGGAAATTTTCTAATTAGGAATGTGAAATATTGTGTAATTACTGGAAGAATAACGAAAGTGTGAATACATAACTAAGTTTTTATCTTGCTTTGTTTTACAATTTGCTCTATTCCTACATTTGTGGTATATTCTCTGTGCAGATACTTTGTTGTTGTTGTTGTTTTTCCCCTGAGGAAGGATACAAAATAGAGAGACAGCTCTTTATCTGGGATAATGTACTTGTTTTCCAGAACAGTAGCTTAGGTCACATTGGACAAAATAAGTCCATTGAGAAAAGCCACAAAGAACACCTTATAGATCTCTAAAAATTAATCACAATTAAGGCAGCTTATATGAACAAAATAGTCTCAGGAAAGGCACAAAGTAGAATTCTTTCTGTGGGATTAAGTCTTGGTAGAATCAAGTACTATAAGCAAATATTTCCAACCAGACTCTCTAAGAATGGGAGGGGATTAGCCATCTGTGGGAGTTGAAGTGGGAGAATGGATAACATTGCTGAAGTCTGGCCAAAATTAGACTTAGAAATTAGACTTTAGGCCAGAACAAGTTGTTTGGAGGGTGGGAGTAAAGTCAAACTTTGACACTTAAGAGGAAAAAGAAAAAGAAGAAGAAGAAGAAGAAGAAGAAGAAGAAGAAGAAGAAGAAGAAGAAGAAGAAAGAAGAAGAAGAAGAAGAAGAAGAAGAAGAAGAAGAAGAAGAAGAAGAAGAAGAAGAAGAAGAAGAAGAAGAAGAAGAAGAAGAAGAAGAAGAAGAAGAAGAAGAAGAAGAAGAAGAAGAAGAAGAAAGAAGAAGAAGAAGAAGAAGAAAGAAGAAGAAGAAGAAGAAGAAGAACAACAACAACAACAACAACAAGAAGAAGAAGAAGAAGAAGAACAAGACGAAGAAGAAGAACAAGACGAAGAAGAAGAAGGAGAAGAAAGCTAGCAGAGAAGATCAAGGAACTGGAAAAGTGCCATAGGCCATACAAATTCCATTTCAGTGTATCCAAGGTATGAGGCAGAAACTCAGGTCCAAGCATTTTGGGGACGAGGCAACTCTCCAAGAACTAGAGACTTGAGATCAGAGCAGGGCTAGCAGTAAATTGATCCAATGTGGAACAAATAAGTGACCTTGACTTACAGTATGTCTGGCTGAAAAGAGAGACAATCCTTAGGCTCTGAGTCAACACTGAATTTCTAAGAAAATAATAATGATTGGGACAACTGCAAAGAATAAACACTGCAGAGAAAAGAACCCAATCTGTTATATGCATAGCCCTATCCAGAGTAAAATAAGTTTTTGGGATCTCTGGTGTCCTCATCTTAATTATTCACTGATTCAGGTTGAAATATGCAACTATATTGAGATGTTCACAGAGGCTCTGGTCTTGCATAAAACCTTCTTTATCAACCTAGACACTCAGAAGTTCAATATTTGAAAATATATTGGCATGTCACATCTCTAAGGATCACACTGCTCACACAAATAGAAATATCCAAGAGAGAAGTCTGCATTTTATAAGATAACTAAATTATTAAAAGAAATAGATGAGAACTGAGGCTAGAAATTTCCATTTTAGGTAATAAAATCATATGATGTGAAAGTCGTGTGCAGATTTTTTTTTCTCTCAATGGAATACTCAAGGAAAAGAAAAATGGAAAGAGAGGCCAATATTTATTGCATGCTTTTTATGAGCCATACAGTTTATTATGCAGTTATCTCATTTGTTTCTCACAAAAGCCACAGTGAGTACTACCACCATTTTACATATGAGTATCCTGAAGAAGATATTAAGTATCTCAACACATAGGTAAAATGGGATACAGTTCAGTTTTAAACCACATCTGCATCTTTCTAAAGTTTGGCTTCTTTCAAATATATCAGACTTCTTGCCTAATTATAAAATTAATTCTCACAAGATCATTTGGCCATTTGTATCATTTAGAGAACAGAGCATATAATATTGACTCTGAATAATTAGATGCAGAATGTGGTCTAATATGTAGTTAATATGTTTATGCATCTTTAATGTAGTGCTAATAGTTTCCTTACTATTCAATTCTTTGCTTGGTTTCTTATTAGTGGTTTTAAATACACTCTAATTTCCTTTGATTAAATATTAAGCTCTTTTATAGTGAGACTGTAGGCAATTTATTAATAGTTTACACAGCACAGGAAATACATTTTCAATTATATTCTACTGAACACATTCCAGTTTCCCTTTTTCAGTATTGTTTCATCTCTTAATGTCATTTGTGTTATGGAGTGGCATTTCCCCTAATTAATCTTTTTAGATAGACTGAATCATTGGTTTTTTCATGGATTGGAAATAACTGTTTTATGAGAAATATTAACATTAGGTATATATTTCTGCATCTTCTCACAATCTTTAATTCATTATTTAGCACATATTCATGGACACAAACCTAATGTCACACCTTCTTGTGGGTAACAAAAATGACCAAACTCTTGGATATGAGTCAAGCAGTTTTATTTTAACCAAAAGATTCATTGTTTTTTTTGAATATGTTCTGGGACGACCGCATCACAAAACCTAAAGGGCATGTTGAAAACGCACATTCCTAGCTCCTACCTCGGTCTTACAGATGTAGAATACCTGGGAGTAGGGTACACATTTCAATTTTTAACAGGGTATGGAGGAATTCCTATGAATACAAAATTTTAGAGTTAACGATTAGGTGAAAGCCCCTCCCTGAAGGTAGAAACTCTGTTGCAGGCTGTGAAGAAGAAAGCTTCTATGAGGTGAGAGGCCATGATGGAGAAGCCCACATAACAAAGACTGCACGTGGACTCTAGGGCTGAAGCAGCCTCCATCTGAGAACGTGAAAGCTTCTGTTCTGCTCTCACAAAGAAACGGATTCTGCCAACAAAGTGATGAAGCTCGGAAGTGGGTCTTTCCCCATTCGAACCTTTGAGGACGCTCCAGCTCCAGCTGAACCCTGGATTGCAGCCTGCTGAGATCCTGAGGCAGAGAACCCAGTTAAGCTGTGCTCAACTTCTGACCTACCGAAACTGTAAGATAATAAATGTATATTGTTTGAAGCCATTAAATGTGTGGCCAATTGTTATGCCATGATAGCAAACAGAAACATATAGAGCTAGCCGTGTATGTTATCACATTTAATATAACACTCCTGTAAGGGTAGATACATTCACATATCCACTTTACTATTGCAGAAACAAGAATTAGAAAACTAAATATCATATTTATGGTCACAGAACCAGTAAGTAGTAGCACTGATATTTGATTCAGAATCACAATCAGAATCTAGAACCTATTCTCCTGTAAGATTTAGGGGACAAATTGACCAAAAGATCAGTATCATCTGAGACAATGATGGGTAAAGATTTCCCCTTAATCATCACCTTAATACACTCCCTAACAATTTATGTTTACACCCACAGGACAAAAAGTTTACAGGCTTAGCAGATTTAAATTAGCACAAATACAGATGGTAACAGTTAGAAATTAGCATCTGTGTCTGTCATCAGCCTGCTGAGTAGTCAAGAACTGCAAGTGGCCCTTGTAATCTGTGATGAGGTGAAGGCTGCATAGAGTAATGCAAGGCTCATGTAAGATGCAGTGTATCCATTGTACAATACATAAGACAGCAGTGGCTTCTGGGAAGTAGTTGTTTTCTAAGCAGTTCTAAGCCAGGTAGTTGTTTTCTTAGTTCCAGGAAGATGAATTTGTCTGCATAGAGCAGACAGAAGACGGACTGAGGTCACAGAGGTAGAATCTTCTGGCCCCTAAGACCCTCCCAAGCAACAGGTGTTAACAAGGCTAGACTAGAAATCATATAGGCTAAGTGCTCATTTTGGCAATTCCTACAAGAAACCAAGGATATACAGGTTACGGACCTGGAGGGCCCCCGGTGCTCAGGAATCACACCCTCCTTCCCCGCCACATATACACCAGGCAAACCAGGTGCTCTAGAGTAGATGTGAACAAACTATGATCTCTAGGCCAAATCTGACTTATCTACCACCTGTTTTTATACAACTTGTGAGCTAGGAATTTTCTTTATATATTTAAGCCATTTTTAAAAATTAAAGAAAATGATTATTTCATGTCACATGATAATTAATATGAAATTAAAATTTCAGTGCCCACAACGTTTTATTGAAACACAACCACACTTACTAGTTTCCCCATTGTCTATTATGCTTTCCTATACAATCACAGTGTTGAGTAGATGGAGAGAACTGATGTCCCAAAAACCTGGAAATATTTACTATCTGGCTTTTTCTAGAAAGTTTGTTACTACTTTTCTAAATATTCCTTTGCCAGAGATCAGAGCTTTACAATAATTCTAAACTCAGTCTTCATTGATTTAGAAACTGGAGAAGGTTAGTTTAAACTAACAGTCTTTTTAACTTCTTGTTCTGAGAGATTAAGGAAGAGAGATAAACCCACTAACAATGACTTATAATTGAACAAAGTAAGCAATCTAAAAGTATTTAGGAAACTCTGCCTGTAAAACACACACGCACACACTAGGAGTAACCACCTAAAACATACACTAATTTTGAGTTAACTCAGAATAATAGAAGTCTGTGAATATAAATTTTTGCTGAGTTTATGTGACCAGTAAATTAACATTACTCTTTCACATTTTTTATGGAGAATGCCCTATAATTGAGGAAATTATTCCTGATACATATTGTTAGACTCATCTTTGAGACAAAGTCCTTAATACACTGTAACAATGTTTTCTTCTCCCCATCCCCTTTAGGTGGTGAATCCAAATTTCCCAACTTTGGAAGGAGAAAGAAAATTATACAATGTTTAAACATCTATACATTTCCATTATTAGCAGGGTTTAGAAAAAATAATGTCCAAGTATTCCTAATGATGGTTTTTACTAATGAATGAGAGATTGCTCATGAAAATCATAATTATACATGTGTATATGTTTTACTATCACTATACCAAAAAGGAACAAAAATTAGGATGTTTTCAGGACATCAAGTATTCATTATATAAAAAAGCATTCTTTATGTATTACTATAGTTCTTCAAGTGCTTATAACTTTCTAAAGTGACATTTTTATAGTTTTTTTAAATTAAAGCAAAAATCTACTGTCTGCAAGTTTCTGAGTCATGAAATTATTTTTAAGATATTTTGTCAATATCCCAAACACTAACTTTTAAAATTTTAAGTAGCTCTGTAATTACAAAAAAGTTGGTACTAAAGTCTAAAATGTACACCTTAAAAATTATTATTCTTATTGCGAGGAAACACTAAAATGCACTTTCAGTGAGAATTGTTGGAAGTCACTGCATATTTTAAAAGATTTTTTGGTGAAAAATATAGAGGTTGAGTTTCTCTGCTGATATCCCAGGTAAAGTAAATATCATGTGACCCCACAAAAAGAAAAACTTGCTTTATATCTCACACATATCCCCCAGAGATACATTGTTACTGAAAAACACAGAGTTTAGTCACTTAAGAGGAAATAACGAGTTCTGAAGAATTAGTATATTGTAGGTGAGTTTCTGAGAGTTTATGAAGATAATTCTATGATAAATAGTAATGATTTTAGATGTGGTGTTTGCTGAAGACAGGGAGAATACAATAGAGAGAAAATGCAAGAAGGGTCCAGCATCATCAAAGTTCTGTGGATGCATGGTTTGGACTGCCAACTATCTCTTTTATTTAAGGGCAAAGCCAGATTTTGGATATTAAAACCTATAGTGCATTCATATGGCTTTCTAGGGAAATGGTTGAAACTCGCCTCATTTTTTTGTATGCCTCCACTTTATCTTAGAGATGGTCTCCTGGAAAAGGTATGTCTTACTGGAAGAGAGCAATTCACACTAAATCCTCACAAACTGGCAGAAGAGGATCAGATTCAGTTCTGGAGCTATTTATAGATATTTTGCTAGAAAAACAAATACTCAACCTTCTGGAGTTTACCTTGTACTTAGCAACGAACCCACTGGGGTTTAAGTTCCTAAAATCTCTTCTGCTATGTAGTAATAGCTACACAGAATTTGGGGACAAGTGTCCGGTGCCTTTAATCCAGAAAGTGTAAGAGTTCTGAAATATGCAAAATCTTTTCTCCCCCTTCAGGGTTTGATTAAAGCTATTTGTCATTAACCTTTGTGCATATACTAACCTTGGCAAAGTGAAGTGAGGCATTGCTCACATCTTTTTGTTTAATATCATAGATACTGTTTTAAGCTTCAGCTCACTTAATCAGACCCATTTCTTCATTTACTCAAGTGGCTATTATAATCCCAATGCCAGTCTTTATTTTGCAAATATATACTTAGCACTGTGAGCCAAATGCTTTCGAATCATTTTCTAGGTAGATTGATAATTTTATTTGGTGACCTAACCCATTCTAAAAGTTTGCAATGCAGCAGTGTAGGGGCTTTGGATTCAATACTATTTTCCAAGAAAAGTAGGAAAATCTGCTTTGCATTTAAGACCATGATGTAATGTCTCACATTTGCAGATTATTTAAAATGAAAAACAGGTTTTCACCACTTGAAAGCCTATATTTTCATTGGTGTTCATGACAGGTACAATATATCTGAGGCAAATACATGTATATTTGTGTATATATGTGTGTGTGTATATATATGTATACACACACACACACACACACACATCACTTTCAACTGGTGGGCCTGATCAGAGCAGGTGACATTAAATAATTAACAAGTTCTCTTTCCAAACCACACTCCATGCTTTAATTAATTTTGTTCCTTAAAATAAGAAGTTGTTTACCAATGCTGCCTCTGCAAGCTCACACACATACACACACACACACACACAGGCCTCTGAGATGTGCCTATGCCCAAGGGATTGCTTTCACTTCTTTGTTTATAATAACTACAAACAAAGAGCTGCAAAAGCTCATTCTCGCCATGAGACATCCTGACAATCTGCCAGTTTAGTCACCAGTAATAACGGACTGGCACCAGCAATCAGCTCAGTGCTAATCTAATGAGGGCCTGTTCCATTCGTCCATTGACATTACAGCAGCTGCTAAGCACCCGATGTTTAGGACATATAAACAAGAGGTGTGTCTCCAACCAGTTGAAAGATAATTACCCCCCAATATGGCCTTGATAGCACACAGAAGCAGCAGCGTGTATTTTTCTGTGAGATTTCCTAGAGATAGAATATCTTGTCAAGATCACAAAATTAATGAGGTCATCTGCCTATGCTATGCTTGGAAAAGGTTCAATTAGTTGTTACTGTTGCCAGTGGGATTTTGTTGTTGTTTGGCTGAGCACACACCCCCCCCACCCAGTCATCCATGCAGATAAGAACATACATGTGATTTATGGACTTGTGTGTATAAGGACCATGTGATGTCACTTCCTTCACTTAGTTCCTGGGGTGAATGCAATTATGAACAGATGGGCAAATGACATGATTCCACTGCTAATGAACTTCCCTACTGAGGAAGAGGACAGTGCATTACCCTTTTGTACTTCAGAATCTTAATTATCACTTTTTTTTTCCAGTGTGATTATTACACATGCAAACATCTTTGAATTTAAGTCATGTTGATGGAGCATTATGGACATCATTAACTGCCTCTGTTCTGGCTGGGAAGCAACACATGCTTCTGAATGCTGTAGAATAAGACATCTAACACAGGCAGAACTGTCACACTGGATTCTAAATTCAACATCTACAAGGGAGGGGAGATCTTAGTAAACATGTCATTTGTTTGTTAAGAAACAAATACCAGAAAGTTCCCTTTGTTTACTTTTTCTTTTCTTTTTTTTTTTTTTTAATATACAACAGAAGAAAGGGAAAAACACCTAACAAAAAGAGAGTCTGTTCAAGGTAGGGAAATTTTGTGCAGCTTGAATTCATATGTGAGATTCTAACTGATCCTCTCATTTAAGCATACTTATAATCCAGAACTGTTATCGCTAGAGATCATTAATAATGCACCGAGCATTCCCTTCATCAAATATAAAATCTTTTCCTGTCAAGATATCATAATTACCCTGTCAGTATGTCTAGATACTCTGGTCATTTCCATAGTGTCTGAGAGGGGTGTTATAAAGCCTGGGTCACTTCCTTACCCTAAAACTACAATAGATACAGGGCTTTATAGACATCGGTCCATTCATGAACATTCTTCATATACCTAAGCAAATCAGACTTTGGGCCCCTTTTAGATAATCTAGACACAAAATCAATTTGGGAACTGGCCCAGATTTTCCGTATTCAAATCAAGTCACCCTCAGATCTAAAGCTTTGAGTATTTGAAGCATCAGGATAAAAATCTGTGGCCTTGCATCTTCATGCCATGCTAAGCCTAATATTCCCTAGAATTAGGATTGTCATTTATCAGACATAAATACAGGAATTTCAGATAAACAAGTAAATTTTAGTATAAAAAATGTCTTGCTAGTAAAAGGAAATAGATTACTTCTGTAAGTTTTAAGATTTTATTCTAAAATAGTATTTATTAACTTAAATCTGCCCAGAATATTTTATCCCATCTGGCCGTAAAGGTCACAGGAAAAAATAACCTAAGATGGTTACTTCATTTTAAATTTCCTTGTTCAGTCATTAAAATATTTTTGTATATTTTTTACTTCCCCAGTTATGTACTCTGGGTAATAAGACAAGCCACTGTATTAGTTTTCCATTGTTATTATAACAAGGTACTACAAATTAGTGGCTTAAGACAACACATATTTATTACCTTATGTCTCTAGATATCAGAAGTTTGAAATGTGTTTCACTTGTCTAAAATCAAGGTATCTGAAGTGCTGGGTTCTTTCTGGAGGCTCCAGGGAAAACTGTTTTTCTTGCCTTTTTAACTCCTAGAGGCCACTTGCATTCCTTGACTTGTGGCTCCTTCCTTTATCTTCAAATCCAGCTGTGTGGCATCTTCAGTGCTCTCTGACTCCTGCCTCCTTCTTATAAGGACCATTGAGATTTCATTGGACGTTCCTGGACAACCCAGAATAATCTTGTTTCAAACTCTTAATCACATCTGCAAAGTCCTTTTGCCATATAAGGTAATATATTAACAAGTTTTGGAAAGCAGGATATAGTAGTTTTGGCAGAATATTTTTCTACCGAACTTAGGCATTACTCACAAATTCATCAATCCACCAATTATTCATTTAGTTTGTAGTTACTAAACACCAAATTTTTTTCTCAGGAAGTAGATTTTATTTTGGAGAGACACAGATAATATATTGAAGCTGTGTCCTCAAGAATCTCAGTGGAAGACACTGACAAAAAAGCTGACAAATTAGATAATAGGGCTAGGTATCGTGTGACCACACTTGAACGAACCTAACTCAGCCTGAATAATGGAGTGTTGAAAGAAATTTTATCAGAGAAGGGAATATCTGAGATAAGTTATAAAGGGTACATAAGAGTGGGTTTGGAGAGATAAGTATGGCAGGTGATTTTCTAAGAGAGAGAAGATGTGCAAAGACAAGGAGGTGTGGTCTCTAGAGATAATAGTAAATGATTTTCGATACTGACATGGACACTGGTGAGGGGTGAGTGGTGAGCAAAGAAGCTGAAGATGAAACTGAAGCCTAGGTCATGGAGAACATTATATGACTTCCTAGGGAGAAGTTACTACAGGCATTAAGATATTTTAAACTAGAGAATTATATGATCAAATATGCATTTAAGGAAATTATTATTGGTGTAATTATGAATGTTGTATAAGAATGAGTCATTTTGATCTGCTAGGATACTAGTGATGTAAACATTTCTGTAGATCACATGAGTTCATCATTACTTCCAGTAAGGGTAATGAGTATGGAGAGAAGGTGGATTTCAGTGAGGCAGATAAAATTGTATTTTAGGAGCAACTGATGTGAAGTTAAATGGCTTGACTAAGTGTTTTCCATATTGTTTGCCTAAGTAAAAAGAGTGGCCATTCACTGAAATATAAAATAGAGAAGGACTGGATACAAGGTACAAGGATAATAGGTTTTGTTTTTGGTACGTTAGCATTAGGGTGCCAACAGAATTATAGGTCACACTGTTGAATGTATGGTATATAAGGCTCATTGTAGACATGATCAGGATTAGAGATACAGATGTGAAAATTCTCTAATTACATGATAGATGCCATGACAAGAGATCTATAGATGAAATAGCTGATTATCTTTTTCTTTTCTGATATATTTGCTTCTTCCAGCTTCAGCCCTGTGTTTCATTTACCAAGTGGCTCAATGCACACAGATTTAACTGAGTTGTTTCCTCTCTTCCTCCATCATTTCAGGATATGGTCAATTATTCCTTCATTTCTGGAAATCATAAGTGAATCTTCTACTTGGAAATCATAAGTGAATCTTCTACTTGGAAGAACATGAAAAATATGATGCTCTTGCTATTTCAAAAATAATTGTTTTAGTTAAAAGCACTTAGACTTCATGTCCACATGAAGCTTCAAAATTTTGTAGCTGTCTTTTGACCCAGGAATTCTCTAAAGCTAAAAATATGCTAATATTATAGTCTCATCTTTAGAATGAAAATTTGAAAAATAAGGCTGCATGTTTAAAGAAGCAATATATTTAGGTGTTCCTCAACTAAGTCTAGACCTATTTTCTCCATATCCAGAAAAGTTGTAATATAATGACTCTAAACATACTTGATCTTGTGTGAGCATACTTTACAAAGATCATTTAGAAGTCTCTCACCATACAGGATAAAAACACATCTGCATTTTTATCACTGGTTTGTTTCCATAACAACACAATAAGTGGAAATAGAAACAAAATTTAGACAATTTTATTTTCAATTTACAATCTGATATTTTTATATAAAAATTAGAAATCATGCTTGAGATTTAAAGCTTTTAAATAATAGAAAAGTGTCAAATGACATTTGAAATTTGTCAAACTCTTTTACTTAAAAAATCATATAGTCAGATAACTTTACATATAATTTTCTTAGCTTTCCTTCTAAATATAAGCCTCATTAAAGTAAATCCAACATTGAACTCTGGAATGGCATTGAAGTATGCAAGTTGATTTTTTTAAAATCTGAGTAACATAACACATATTGGTGACAAATGCAAATTTCAATGCTTTAAAAATATTCATTCAATATAAAAAATTCCCTGTGAGATCGGCATGGTATTATACCCTTTATTCAGAAAGAAAGAAATTGAGTCACAAATTAAGTCATTTGCCCAAGTTAACAAAAGTGATCAATTTTAAAAATTATTGGTAAGCTTCTAAGACACTGCTTGAGCCATACTTCCTAGAGAGCAAACTCAATGTGAGTTATGAGGTTAGTTTATGTGAGTGCAGTTTTTGTAATTCTCCTTATCTTGTATCTGGTAATGGACACAGCCCCTTTCCAAGAGAGAGAAAAACACAATTATTTTTCTCCTGTCTCTCTTCCCCTGTAGCTGGGCTGAAGATATTGCTCTGGCCAGGACAACAGGACTAGAAGAGCTCTCTCTCTCTCACTTTTACTTTTTCTTCTTGTCTCTAGAGGGAAATGATGTCTCAGACTTTTTTTTTTTGTAATTCATATTGGTGAGATCCTAGCAACAAGGTGGATTTTTTATGTATGTGTGTATGCATGTGTGTGTGGAGGTGGGGGTGGAGTGGATATTGAAATGGCAAATAGATTCTGTATGAATCTATTTTGAGATAACTAACTTGAGATAAATAGATGGATGGTCCTTTTAAAGGTTTGATCCAGCTTTCTAGAACTCTCAGCTTTGGGGATCGGGCCCAACCCTTGCTAATAAAGTGTCAGTGTTTCTTTCCTTTGGCATCTTTTGGACATCTCTCAGGGACATTAGTTGTTTAACTGTGGTCTGGGAGATGGGACAGGTTTAGGCATCTCTTGAATATTGAAGACAAAGATTACCTAAAAGTATCCACATATCACCCAAAATCTAAAGTAAACTTATAAACTATGAAGAGCAAAGCTTCCATTCAAATTACCTCATGTTTTTAATAGGGTTCTTAGGTCTTACTTCATCACAACTAATTTTTTCCTGCATTTTTAGAATTCTATTTATGTTTAGGGCAATCCACTCTGAAATTTGTTGTCATCACAGAATTATTTTTACATTGGGATTGATGTTTTATCATTGATAAATTTTCTTTTAATATATCACTTTATTTCTTTTTTATTGTCATTGATAAAAAAAGTTTACATACAAAATAATGATTAGCCAAATATACACCAAAATGTTAATAGTAATGGTTTCTGGGTTGGGAGATTATGAGTGATTTAAAAAAAAATTCTATAATGAACATATACTTCTTTTGTAATAATAAAAGTCAATTAAAAGTTAATTCTTAAATCTCCTGAACCCCCAATTTCATTTCTCTGTGTCTAATAAAAGCCAAAAACAGAATAAAACTTTGCTGGTTTGAACTTCTTGGATCATTATCATCATACACTATTTTTAGTGTTATAGGGAGCTAGTGCTTTCTTACAAAAAACTTCCTACTGACTAAACAAACAGTATGAAGCCAGAATGGGAGGTTCTCTTCATGAAATGTGTGGGTTTGCTACAGTCCTACTAGAACCTCTGATGTCTTGTCATTATATAGATTAACTGCCTAATGAGTGAATGGGAGCCATTAGCCCTGATAAGCTGAAGAAGAAAAAGCACTTCAGCAGTCTACCCTAATCAATCCTGAGTCTCATTTTCTTCCCTGTTTAGATAGTTTAATCAACAGAATCATTATTGAATAGGGTCCCCTTTATTTCTCAATATAATAAAACATATGTCTCTTCTACTGTGTTATCTGAAGTAGAAAGAGTAGTCCTCTGCTTAATAAAAACCTGGTTCAGATATGTGCACATATAGTACAAATATGCAACAGTGCATATTTATATATAATGTTAGTTCATGAAAAGAATTTAAAACAGTGCATGGCACACAGTAATATGAAAACAACATTAGGTATTATTATAATCATTATTATTTATATTTTAAAATGCTTTGAATTGACCTGATTCTTTATCTGTCTTAGGACATCAGCATTTTGAGATCTTAAGATATCCCTGTCCATATTCATATCCAGAAAATTGGCATTTATACAATAATAGCAGGTAAATACATTTTGGAAAAAGATAAAAATATCCAGGAAAAAATTCTGATAAAAATAGATATACAAATGTAAAGCTAATATCATTTTATTCAAGTTAACGTTTTATCATTTAGCTCTTTATGTCTGGCATCTAATTTTTTTCATTTTTTTATTTCAAGTTTTCATTTAAATTCCAGCTCTTTAACATACAGTGTAATATTAGTTTCAGTAGTAAAGTTTTTGGTTCATCACTTACGTACAATATTTACATTTAACCCATCCCTCCGCTCATCACAACCTCCAGTTTGTTCTCCATAGCTAATATTCTGTTTTATGGTTTGCCTCTTTTTCCCCCCTTAAGTTCATCTGTTTTGTTTCTTAAATTCCACATGTGAGTGAAATCATATGGTATTTGTCTTTCTCTGACTGAATTATTTCACTTAGTATAATACTCTCTAGATCCATACATGTCATTGCAAATGGCAAGATTTCAATCTTTTTTATGGCTAAGTAACATTCCATTATATATTTATATATGCCACATCTTCTTTATCCATTCATTCAGTCAATGGACACTTGGGCTCTTTCCATAATTTGGCTATTGTAGGTAATACTGTTATAAAAATTGGGGAGCATGTATCCCTTTGGATCAGTATTTTTGTATCCTTTGGGTAAATACCTAGTAGTGCAATTGCTGGATTGTAGGGTAAGTTGTATTTTTACTTTTTTCAGGAAACTCCATACTGTTTTCCAGAAGGCTGCACCAGTTTGCATTCCCACCAACAGTGTAAGAGGGTTCCCCCTTTTCCACATCTTTGCCAACACCTGTTGTTTCCTGTGTTGTTAATTTTAGCCATTCTGACAGGCATGAGGTGGTATCTTATTGTAGTTTTGATTTGTATTTTCCTGATGATGTTGAGCATCTTTTCATGTGTCTGTTAGTCATCTGCATGTCTTCTTTGGAAAAATGTCTACTCATGTCTTCTGACCATTTCTTAACTGGATTATTTGGTTTTTGGGGTTGGTATCTAATTTTTGATGTATTTTATGTAATTATTTTCTGGCTCTTAGTATGTTATTATGAACATGAAGCAGATCTCTAAAATCAGGCACTACACCCATATTGTGCATATAATCTTTTCTCCTGCTTTCTAAATATCTGGAAGAAAATATTCTGATGCAAATATAGGTTCCTACAAATCTGCTCTTTTTAAGTATTATAGTTTGAAATGATTAGCAGTGTTCTTTTTTTAAGGCAGACACCATGTTTTATTAAATTTAGTATTACTTGCACCTATTACAATAAATGGTTATACAATATGAGATCTATAAGCATTTGTGGAAATAAAAAGAAAATGAATGATATAAAATAAAATGGCTCTTCAATATTCATCAGTAAGTCTTTACTGTGCAGCATTTATGTATGGCTTTAACATCTTGCTAAGAATCATGAGGGATTCAGGTTAATTATATTTAAGATGACAAGTCTTTTTCCCTTAAGGAGATGGAGACCAAATAAAAAGAAAATTCAAAGCCCTTCATTCCTACAACAAATATTTACTGATCAATTTTTGTATTTCAGAGCTTTTCCTGCTCTAGTTTCTGGAGATACAGGACACAGTGTCTACCCTCAGAGAAATTATACTCTATGGAGGGGAAACAGAAAATATATGATATGAGGGCAGAGCATGGGGAGGAATTTATTTTATATAACATGGTCTAGGAATGATAATCTTATGATTATTGATTTTACATATGAACTGAGACTTGTAATTACCAAAGTGTAGTAACTGTAGGTACAAACGTATATATCTCAGGAAAGTATTTTCAAGAAGAAGGAATATCACATGCAAACCTTTCGGGTAACAGTATGTTTGGTGTGTCAATAGGCTACAAAGAAGGATGATAATGACCTGGAGCACAGTGAGTGAAATGGAAAATGAATCATTTTAGGAAGATAGCCAGAAACTAAAACCTGTAGGATTTAACAGACCTTTCAAAATATCATAATAGTTTGGCTAGAGTAAGATGGGAAATCACTGAAGGCTTTGAATAGAGGAGATATATAACACAACAAAGATTTTAAAGTACCACTGCTAGGAATTAAATACAGAATAAATTTCAGAGACCACTGAATTTCCTACTTGGTTCATGTTAAAACATGAACTATGTGCTATACTACTAAGGTTTATTATTATGTTTTTAGGAGACAACAATTAGTTGTTAATTTAGAATTTAGAATTTTAATAAATATTAAAATATTTCAATCTTTTCCAGATATCATAATTGGAGATAGGGTGGCCAAATACTTTTTTATTAAAATGATTTTAAATTAGACAATTTTTTACTTGAAAAGTTTTCAAAATCAGTTGATTAATAATAACTGCCATAAATGTGTCATTTAATTCATATTTCAGTGTAAATGAGCCACCATTATATGCATATATATATACATGATATATACAGACACATATTAAATGATGTGTGTATATAATTTAATAAAACATATATTAAACAAATTTTTAAAATATGTTTAAAATAATATTAATGTTTTCAATAAGGCAGATATAAATTCTGGGTAATGCTGTTTTTGGGGGTTTTTTTTTCCAGGTAACTTTGATAATGAGGGCTACTTAAGTTGAAATATCCCAACATTTTCTCTAAAAAATAAGAAAAATAAGAAGAACTGGTAAATCCACATGAACCTCATGCCTTCAGCCTAACTGGAAAACAGTGAACAATACAAATTTAAATTACCTATTAATAGTAAAATAAACACCAATTTTAATAAAACTATTTATTAATCTCTAACACAAGCTTTTTCAAAGAACCAAGAGACTGTCTTACAAAAAAAAAAAAAAAAGCCCTACAAGCAAATGGAGAATTCGAAGATACAATGTGGAAATACGATTACTAGGAGAAAGTCTACTCTACATATGAAAATACCGAGTCATATTAAGTCTAAGCACATAGTACAGGAAAAGAACTTCAAAAAACACAGGATTACCTGAGACAGCCTTGGAAAAGCAGTGCTTCTTGGAAAAATATATTTTTTAAAAAGAAGAAGCTCCTTGGAAATTAAGCAGTAAAAGAAAACACTTAAACAAATGGGAAATTAGATCCTACAAGAAAAAAGAATATTAAAAACCAAAATTCAAAGGACTAGGTGACTAAAGAACAGATTCAAATTAAAGCTTAAAAGGGGGAATTGAAAAAGGTAGAAAAACAATCTCATGAATGAAAATGAGATAAAGAAAGAAGGTAAAATGTTCTGAGAGAAAAAGATCATTTAAAAAGAAAGCAGGCAAAAAAGATTCAGTACATGTACAATTGAATTCCATGAAAAAGGAGATCTAAACAATGGAACAGAATAAATATTTAATGCTATAATAAAAAAAATCCAGAAGTTAAAGAAGACCTGAATTTACATATATAAAATGCTCACCAGGCATTTGAGACAACTGTCCCAGAATAGTCAACTCTAAGGCATACATAGTAAATTACTAGAATTTAAAGATTAGAAAAAAATCCTCAGAGGCTCCATGGAAAAAGATCAAATAACTTATGAGAGTATTACACTAGCATCAGATTTCTAAAAAGCATCATAAAGATCAAAGGAACAATGAGGAGTTTTCAGGAAACCAAAGGTTTAACTTACTCAATAAATATGATTTTGATTTTGTCTCAGAGAGAATTAGTCACTCCATGCTCTACACAATAAACACATCTAAGGGTGAGTTGAGCAAGGTGGAAATGATACAAAGCAAGGGTTTAAATTCTAATAACAAAGTAAAGTTCAACCCAAAAAGCATTAAAGCCACTGTTCAATACAAAGATTCACATTACCATGGTGATACGAGTTATAAATATTTACATATAAAATGACAAAGAAATCACTTTTATAAAGCCTAAACTATAGAAATTGGAAGGGAATATAGATAGATATGCAGTAAAAATAGAAGACTTTAACATAATTCTTTCAATAAAACGCTGATCAAGTGGAAAAAAAGATAAAAATCTAAATAAATATGGCTGATGGTTGATTTTATGGTCCTATTTCACACCATGATTAGGGAAACCGCCTTTGTATCTAGCTCTACTGTGCATGGAACATCAGGAAAATTTGTTAGGTTACAAAGAAAACATTGATAAGTTTAATAAAGTGGAAATATTGCAAAGAAAATTACCCTGATCACAAAAAAATAATATACCACTAATGACAAAGTCATAAAGAAAGTTCTACATGGAAATTTAATGTGAATGTGAAACTTGAAATAAAAGCCAAAACTATAAATTTCTATATCAGGATACATTGGATAAATAAAAACTATTATCAGAAGAAAATCTAGATCTTAAATTTCTTTTATCATAAAAAAATTAAAGAATCAAAATAAATTGGTTAAATTCACAATCAAAATTCTTTTCTAGAAATTCTAGAAAACTCTAGAAAACTAAAGTAAACCCAAAAGAGCACAATATAGCAAATAATAAAAATATGGCAGAATGGCAGAAATTAATGGGGTAGAATACAGAAAAATAGTAAACTAATAATTCAAAATCTCATATTTTCAAAAAAAATAAAAATAGGCTAGCCACTAGCAAACTCAATTAAGAAAATGTGAATAAAGCATAGAATAAGAAATGATTAAGGAGAAATAATGATAGAAAAATACTACACTTTTTAAAATTATAACAATTATCAGATCTCAATGCATATATGTTTTTTTAAAGAAAATGATAATTTTGGTAGTAAAACAGTTTACTACAATCCAGTAAACATTTTTAAAAAATCTTGGTAAGACTGATTTCTGTAGAAGAAATAGAGAAAGTTATTAAGGAAATGGCCTATAGACAGAATTACCACATCTGGATGATTTCCAGAGGTATTTTATCAACCATTCATGTAATCTAAATGCTATGTATATTGTTCTAGAACATGAGCATTTCAAATTATTTTTATGAAGTATTTTATTGTATCTAAACCTGATAAAGATAGTACAAAAAAGGAAACTGGTAGAAATATAAAGCATTGATATCATAGAAATATAAGTTTTCCTTAAACTGGAAGTTTAGTAAACTACAAAAGAGCCACTATATATATATATATTTTTTTTTTCTTTATGGACATAGGCAACTTGATAATGAATGTTCTTCTGAAAGAAAAAAATATTAGAATAATTTTAAATGATTTTAAAAAGAGAAGTCCTAGCTCTACCATATATTAAAAGTACTATAAAACATCTATAACTACATCTGTGTGGTAATGATATAGAAAGAGACAGGCCAGTGGGATAAAATAGAAATATAATAAATAGAACAAAGTATATACGAAATTCTAGTATATGAAAAAGAAAGCATCCCATATCACTTGGGAAAAATAAACTTCTTAATAAATGCTGGAGGGGCTGAGTAGCTATTGGAAAAAAGATAACTTTAGATCCATATCTCAAACTATAAGCATGAATAAAATCTAAGTGGTTCAAAAATCTATTTGTTAAAAAAAAAGAAAAGAAAAGAAGTTGTACAAATCCTACAGGGAAATTTTTCCAAATTTGACTCAAAGTCTAGATGCAATGAAGAAAAGATTAATAAATTTGAATACATTTTAAAAACTGTTTCATGACAAAAAACAAAACAAAACAACAACAACAACAACAAAAAGCACATAAATTTTAAAGACAAATGACAACCAGGGAAAAATATTACAGATAAAATTCCACAACCTATAGAAGCTTAGGGTGAAGAGTCCATATACTCAATAGAAAAAATAACAGACAATTCATAAGAAAAAAAAGGTATTAAATGAGCCTAAAATACAAGAAGAAATATTCAACTTTACTCATATAAGAGAAATGCAAATTAAAACTACTGTGGATACCATCTACTTGGCAATAAGTGAAAAACAATGATAATTATTTTTTTAAAGCTTTTTTTTTTTATTTAGTCATTTGACAGAGAGAGACACAGCGAGAAAGGGAACACAAGCAAGGGGAGTGGGAGAGCGAGAAGCAGGCTTCCCCCCGAGCAGGACGCGGGGCTCGATCCCAGGTCCCTGGGATCATGACCTGAGCTGAAGGCAGACGCTTAAGGACTGAGCCACCCAGGCGCCCCAACAATGATAATTATTTGAGTAAACCCTTTTAGACAGTTTTACTTTTGGAACCATATTAATATTTGACATCTTAAAAAAAATAATAAAACACAAATCTGAGGCAAAAAAAAAGAGTCTAAAATGCAATGTAAACAAATCAGCCAAACTGCTTTTCAAATAAATAAATTTGTTAAATAAATATTTGTGTTAGAAAGTAATATTCAAGGAGTAATGGGGCATGACCAAAAGACATGGGGGCTTCATGAAGGACCTTCACTGTCCATAGCTTGGGCAATCTGAACATTAAAATACGTAAAGAAATAATAGACTATATCTCACTAAATAAAAATGGAATCTATGGGTCCTTAGTGAGGTAAATTCTTAATTAAGTATGTACGTGTATAGAGCAGGAGGAAAAGTTCTTATATATGGTAGAATGCCAACTAGTAAATTCGAAAGGAATGATGAAATTTGCAAATCATCATCTGACAAACATCATAGTAATAATTGATTCAGGTGGGGATAATCAATAGGTGCTAACTCTTGATTGTGGAAATTTAATAGGAGAAGGGATATTTGCTTATTCTCAAAGTATCCACCCACAAAATATTTGCTAATTACAAAGGGAAAAATATCTTTTTACTATGGAGAAGTAAATCTAGCCAACCTCACCTTAACCAAGTGATCAGTTATTATCTGTAACTAAACAAAGCCAGATCACTTACAGAACCTCTATTTAATCAAAAGGAAATAGCAGTTAAATACAAATTGGGAGAAATTCCACAAAATAACTAGCCTGTAATCTTCAAATTTATCAGGGTCATGATAGATAAAGAATGACTAAGGAACAGTGTAAGAAGATAAATAGATTAAAGCTAAATGTAATATGTGATTTTAAATTAAATTGGGGGCCACTTTTTTTTTGTAAAGCACATTATTGAGACAATTGGCATTTAGTTCTATAAGTTAGATAATAAAATCACGTCAATTATAAAAGTACAATGTTGTACAATTATACGAATACAATAATTATGTATAAACATGTTTTTGCTAGTAGGGAACATACACAGGCATCATGTCCACAATTTATTCTCACATGGTTTAGAAAAATACAAAATGTATTCATGCAGGCAGAAAATTATAAAGCAAAATATGGTAAATGTTAACAATTGAGGAATCTGGGTTTAAAGTGTATAGTAGCTGTCTGTACAACTTTTGAAACTTTCTTCTAAATCTGAAATACTTTCAAAGTAAAAAGTTACAGAGAGTGAAAATATTTTCTTGTAAAATATATATTTAATGCTTGCCAGCCAACTTTAAAGATAGACACCATAGTTTAAAGTTTATTAGACTAATTGCTCTGGAAGTACAGTTCTGCCACTTATTACTTGTAGTATCTCATACAAGTTATTTTACTGACTTTGTCTCAGTTTCCTTGTTTTAAAATAGAAGTGTTCTATCAGGAAGACTATATGATAGAAGGCTGTCATGAAGATTACATGAATAAATATATATGTAAAGCACTTGGACAGAGACTGGAACATAATGAATGCTATATAATCGCTTGTTAAATAAAATTTATTTATTTTTGCCATCTGTACTGAATCAAAGCACAAAATTTTTCCTTATACTTAATATCTATGATCAATGAGTACAATATAAGAACCGTGGTGTATCTTGTTGAGAAATGAGTTCCTGTTGAAGACTGGGCACACTGCATTAATTTTAAAAGCAGGAACAAAAGTAATGAGAACTAAGACAAATTAAGGAATAGCAACTCAGAGCCAGACCATCTGGTCCAATCAAGACCCAACATTAGTGTAATCCAAATTAAAAATCAGCATCTCTTGGTTTTCTGATTAAAAAAAAAAAAAAGAATATGTACCAATCTAAATTTAGACCATAATTTTGACACAGAAGGTAAGGAGCAGAGCTCTGAGAAAGACAGATTAAAACAGACAGACCAAAATTTGTTAGGGGTAACAGATGAACATAAAACCACCATTCATATTGAAAACGTCATATAAAAACTGAAAAAAAGAAGTTCTTGGAGATAACCATGAAATCTTTGTATTGTGTTGTTTGCTATGTATGTTTTTGAGGTGGAATGCATAGTTTAGTCTGGATGTAATTTGTTTATGGGTTTTTAGAAACTCTGTATAGCTCTATATATTTAGAAGCAATGCATGTCTACGTATGTGTATTTATGCATTGGTATTACTTCTGTTTAGGTTTTATACGGAATCAACAAAATAGACAAATAGAGGCCAGGCATTAAAAGGAGGGAAAGGAAACATTAGCAACAGTAGGGGAAAGTTTGAGCAAAGATGAAAGGAATGCTTTTGAAACTCCATCACTTGAAAGGAAACGAAGAAATAGAAAAGGTATGGAGTGGTTAGAAGGATTCTGGGGAAAGCGCCCAAAGAGTATGCTGGAATCTGATCTCAGAGAGCCAGTGGACTAGGGCAAGAGGCAGACATGTAAATGGCAGCACATCTGTGTTCAATCAGTGCTTTTTTTTCATGAATGCTCTGTTTCTCCTTTCTTTCTCTGAAATCACCCTTCCAAGAGCCCTGAGGCCGTTGGAACATGTGTGCTTCCTCCTAACAAACTCCTCTTGGCATCAAGAGACCTGTCTCTGTTAATTTAACACAAAGCTTAAAGTATACATAGAAAATTTAGTTCAAGGACTTAATAATATTGATCTGAAAGTCTTGTCCTAAATTGCTGGATTTGTAATCTGTGCCTGAGTCACAAGAGTCTCTAACTTCAACGATGAGACCTCTCTAACACCTTATGCCTCCTATAGTTTTTTTTTTCATGTTTCACATGTTTTCATTTGGAATCACTAAACTTTTGAATATAAGACCATGTTTAGCTTTTTTCTCTTATCTACTACATTTCTTCATTCCTGTGTTTCCAATGTGGGCATGGCATTAGTGATGCTGAAGTAATAAGCTTCTTTTAAATGAAAGGTTTTCTTTAATTTTCTCCTATCCTTTATAAGACAGTTTATGATATCCTCTATCTAATCTAAAATAGTTATTTTCATTAAGGTCATGAGTACTAAAAAAATAATTGCATTTCCTTATTCTTATTTCTGATCCTTATGCTCCTATAGATAAAGTAAATTTTTTTCTTATCTATTTTACAAAGGATTTGATTATCACACTTCTTTTACTTCTCTTGCTATCTTTTAAACTCTTCTGTTTTTTTGGTATGCATAATTTTTCCCATGATAAGCTTCCCCTGATATCTTATCTCTAGTTCTAATTTAATAAGATTTCTATCTTATTTTCTTCTGCATTGTTGGAATGTTCTTTTTTAATAAAGAAGCCATTCACAATTTTATATGAACATTTTGTTAGTTCCCTATGGCCAAATTCTACTTATGCAACAAATATTGAGCATTATACCCTCACTACCATGTTCCAGACAGTTGTAGGTATTTGTGATACAAAAATGAAAAATCAGTTCCAGGATTGCTCTCCAAAAGAGAGGAAATATAAATAAAAATAATGAAAAATGTGATGAGTGATATAAGAGAAGTTTGAACATAAAACCCATATGCAACTAAGAATAATCTACTATGTCTTTGAGTATAAAAGTAGTCTTCACAGACAATGCCCAACAAATAAGGGTAGAGGAGCTTTCTAGAAAATGAGGATTCACAATGGACAAAAATGTAGGTATGTGAAATAGTACAAATCAGGACACATTAGAAAACAGGAAATTTCTGTGTTGCTAGCGCTAGAGCATCCATGCAAATGGAGATGAAGATCAGAGAAGAGAATCAAAAGATAGACGTTTCTTGGGAGGGGTCTCTACTATATCTTGGAGAGTCATTAAGAGATTTTAGCAAAGAAGTAGCATGATCATGTTCATATTTCAGAAAGATTGCTATATCTTTAATAAAGAAAATGGATTGAAGAGAAATAAAATTGAAAAATAGGAGGTAAATTTGTAAACCATTGAACTATTAAGCCAGACTTGATAAAAACATGAACTAGACAAGTGGTGCTATGAATTAAGAGAAGGGAACAAATGTGAAATCCTCTAAGAAGATAGACTTAATAGAATTGTGTGGTTGGTTGCATATGGATGATGAGAAGTCTAATATGGTTTCCCTGTCTTTGTACCTGTCTTAGCAACCAGGTTGACAAATGCTTTGTACCTGTCTTAGCAACCAGGTTGACAAATGCTCCAATAAAGATGAAAAAAACAGGGAGAGGAACAGAATGATTCTGGGGAATAACAGTTGAAATTTTGTTTATACTACTTTTCTACCTTTGAGCTTGTAGAGTTATCAATAAGTCAGGAACTATTGGCAGAGATCTGAATTAGAGGTAAAGCTTGGACATTTTCAGCACATTTATAGTAAGCAAATCTCTGGTCATGGATGAGGTCATTCAGACTGAAAGATCAGCATAGGAAGCAACTCTATAAAGTGAGACAATGATCTCTCCCTTAGGAAGAGGATCATGAGAGTGGGATGCAAGAGAGTTTTCTGAACAATGACAGGGAAACAGAATCAAAAGAATCATGGAGGGGTGCTTGGCTAGCTCAGTTGGTGGAGCGTGGGGCTCTTGATCTCAGGGTTGTGAGCTTGAGCCCCACATTGCATGTAGAGGTTACTTTAAAAATCTTTAAAAAAGAAAAGAATCATTGAGGTGAAGAAATATAAGGATTAATATATATTTATTGAATTTGGCAATTAGAAGTCCTTTATGAGGTCATCAAGATGATCTTTAGTGGAGTGGAGGGTGCATAAGCCAGATTACAGGGCATAGGAAGGAAAGAAAAGCAGAGATCTTCTGCGTAGCAAAGATTTGATAAAGGAAACTGGGAGTGTGTTATAAGGAAATAAAAGATTGAGAGAGAGAGAGAGAGAGATTGTTAATATTAGAAATACATGATTGTGTGGAAGGAAATCTGCCAGAGAAGACAGCTACATACTATAGCTTTTACTGCTAGTCGCAGTGACAAGAGAAGTGGCAGTTCCATTTCATAGGGCACCAAATGAAAAGGTGGGGTAGGGGATGAAGTACTGACTTAGATCAGCTAAACTACCAAATGCTAACATACTGTATATATGTATATTTCAGAGAATTTCTGGAGCTATGTCTAAACCCAAATAATGACTAAAGGTAGAAAATTCAGACATATTTGTAAAAGGAGGAGAATCTCTTGGCAAGCAAGGCCTACTTATAATATCAACTGTTGCTTATCCCAGTAATTGCAGCTACTTGCACTTGGTCCCAGAAATCAGGCTCTCCCTAATTCTACATTACTTTATCCATCTAACTTGCCCTGAAGAAATCTCTCCTACAGTCAAGCCAGTGTATTTATTCTAATTTTCTCTATGTTCCGACATCATTTTGTTTCTACACCCTTGTACTTTTATCTTTATTTCCCAGCCTCTTCCCTTCCTGTTTTTTGGGGGCTATCTTCCCTCCTTTGCTGGTAAGTTCTGCAATTTTACTAAATAAACTCACTTCTGTTCTAAATAATTGAAAATGATTCTTACAGAATAACAATTCTTTTCTAAATAACTAGGAATGTGTTATAGAGTCATTCTTTCTAATCCTCTAATGTAGTGTTTTCAAAATACAAATGGAAGCTTGTATTTCCTTTTGAGCAGTAGAGGGTCTTATGCATCTTTTCTCTAACCCTTTATAGGACATAGCTAAGTAAGTATTCGGGATTTAGTCACTGAATTATTCACATGATGTTCATAGTCACTATTTTGCTTACTAGTAAGGTGAGGCATTTCTTATTTACTCCATATCTGTATGGTTCACCTTCTGAGCTTTGTCAACTCTTGGCTCAAATGATTTCTTAGTGACATTTCCCTGACCATCCCATGTAAATCACACCCTTCCATACACATGCTGCTACGTTCCTCTCCCGTCTACATTTTCTTCCTAGAATATCATAGCATATATATTATACTTATTGGTTTATATTCTATACCCTGAATTAAAATATTAAGTACATTGAGGACAAGATTTGCTTCTGTTTTATTCAGTGATGTATTTTCAAATACATAGACTGGTATGGAAGAGAAGTTCACATATATGTATATTTAAAAATCTATAATGAAGCTTATTAGCCACACTTCCTCTTTTAGAGTCTACATTTTTTTCTCTTTTCATCCCAGATTTTTTACATTTTCACAAGTATGCCACACCTCAATTTAATATATTTATATAAAATGCTATCATTCTTAAATATTTTATCAATGCTCTAAAACATATTTAGGAAGCTCTGTTAATTCAAACAAATAGTACCAGAGAAGTTCAAACTAGGGCCAAACTGGGAACACATTTATGGAAGCTCTTCTCTTAATGAGCCTTGAAGTAAGTTAGGAAACAGCTTTAATTCTTTTGAGCCACTCTGGTTCTATTTAGTGTATTACAAGTTCAGTGGTTAAATAGTTCCTTAGTGGAATAAAGCTGAAACAACTCTATTAGACTAATGACAAGGGCTGATTTGATTTTTTTTTTTTTTTTTTTTTTTTGGTCTTTAGTGCTGAGAACAAACAAATTAGGTCATAGTGATGGATTAGATCCAAGCATAGTATCTTGGCTTGACATAGAGGAAAAGTTCTGGTCCAAAATTACAAAGCATCTATATTTGTAATGCTACATTTGTGACTATGTACATTGAGAGTGATGAGATTTGTGGAAAAGTAGAAATAAAAAAGAAATAAGAAATGAATCCCATAGGAAAGCTAATCAGAGGAAAGGATTTTTCTAGAATTTATAGGTTAGGTATTCTTTGATGCTAGAAAGTCACACCTTTTGCAGTCATTGAACAAGTTGTGATTGAACATGAGCTCATGCCCTGTCTAAGCTTACACAGATATGCATAAGGCTTGTCACAATGGAGAAGTATCTTTGACTTCCATTAAGCTCAATGGAACTGGACTGATTGTCCCAGCAAACTGATAGCATAGCATTCTGAATTGATCATTAGAATGGATGCTGGCAAAATGCCCTGACTAGCTCTGTCTTTTGTTTGACTGATTTCAAACAAATTTCCATAGGTCATGTGTTGTTGCAGAATAGACATAGCAAGGCTTGAGACCTGGTTCTGCCAAGGAGCCAGAAACCACAGAACTCGTGGGAAGTTGACCTTGAATTCTCCCACTTGAGGGATGAACTCTCAGGAAAATGCTGGGGTTGTTTTGAATCCATTATTTCACTTGGTGAGCAGGCAGGCTCATAGCCAGCATTTCAAAAAAGGCCAGCATAATAAAAAAGGGCCAGGAGAGTATGAAAAATTCCTGATATTGGCAAATGGTATTCCTTGCACCTGGTAGAAACTTATCCTATGAAGGGCATTATCTGCAGCTGTGTACCTCCTTGAGGACTTTGGAAATTTGGTAGGTTTCCACTACTGACTGAGAGTACACTATAATATCTCCTACTTATTGTAGCTGTCTCTGTCTCTAAACAGGTTTCTATATCCTCTGCCATTAAATAAAATTTAAAGAAAATTATTTCCCTCTGCCAGTTGGCATCTTTTCATTAGTCAAATCCTATCTCATTGTTTCATGCCCACATACCCAGAAACATACAGCAAATTAAAGGTGACATGAAGTACATTACTGAAATTTACTTTTATTAAACTACAAAACTTCTCTTATACTTTGCTCTACACTCCTTCTTATTCATGTCTTCTCTAAATCCAAAACAAACCAACAAAGACAAAAACTAAAAGTCAATAATTTGTAGCTTCAAAAGGGAGCTGACAATTTAATATTTATTGGACCTATCTTTTTGAGGCATGAACACCAGCTACAGTGAATAATTGAAGGCCCAGAAAGATCTATGGATCCCGGGAGGTGTAGAAACTTCCTCAGCCAGACCTGTGACTGCTCATGGCAAGACTAAATCAGAGGCATCCACAGATCTTCTAAAGTCCTAGTGTAACTCTTTCATCTTCACATCTTTATCACTGCTTACAGCAGTGAAATGTTACAAAATGTTCTTTTGACAGTAGTGTGATCAAATTTAACTAATAAAAACAAACAGAAAAGCCCTAAATATTGGACATTTAACAATTTCTATAAAAGATCTATTAAGGTAATTCATATATTATAAAATTTTCCTTTTAAAAATATATAACAACTAAAATTTAAATGACCAAGATGTCTAGGAAGAAATCACAAGGGTAACTTAAAAGTATATTTTGAACTGAATGTCAGTGAAAAACAACATATAAAAACAGAAGTAATACAGCTAAAGAAGTGTTTAAAAGAAATTTACAATTGTAAAGGCTTAGAAAAAAATGTTTACTATCAGCTATCAAGTTTTTACATGAAGAAGATAAGGAAAGACAACAAATTAAACTCACATAAGCATAAATGCAAAAATAATGAATGTACCAGCAGTAATCAATAACATAGAACAAACAATAGTGTAAGTTAACAAAGCCGAGAGTAGTTTCATTGAAAAGATTAATAGAGACATGACTAGACACTAATGTGGGAGAAAAAAAAAGAGAGAACACATATTACCAATATCATAAGTAAAATATTTCTCACTAAACAACCTACAATTATTAATGATTATAAATAATTTTAAACAGTTTTGTGTCAATAAATCAACAATTGTAATATTATTGGACCAATTCCCTAAAAAAACACAACCTACCAGAACTAATACATGAAATGTTTTTAAATCTATAGAATTCTCTACCTATTACAGATATTGAATTTGCCATCATAAGATTTGCCACAAAGAAAACTCAAAATTCATATGGGTTTTCTGCTGCATTCCAGCAAACATTAGGGGAAAAGTACATTACTGAGTATAATATACAAACTCTTTCAGAAAGTAGAAGATAGGACAGACTTTGTAATTTATTTATGGGGCCAGCATTGTTCTAAAACAAAACTAGACAGAGGCATTCCAAGAAAAGTACAGACTAATATTATTCATGATCATAGATGCAAAAACTTTTAATATAGTAACAGCAAATTGAATCCATCCATATATAAAAAGAAGATAAACATGACCAAAAAGGATTTATCTCAAGAATGCAAAGTTGTTTTAACTTTTAAAAATCAATCAGTATAACTCACCATATGAATTGAATGAAGGAGAAAAAACACAGGACCTTATCAATAGATGCAGAAAATTTACTTGAGAAAATTCAATGACAATTCACAATGGAAACTGTCAACAAATTAGGAATAGAGGGATACTCCCCTGAATTTGATAAGGGTATTTATAAAAAGAAGTCTAATGCTAACATCATACTTAATGGAAAAGTATTAAATGATTTCCTTCAAAGACTGAGAGCAAGGCAAAAATGCCAACTCTGTTTTTATTCAACAGGGTACTGATAGTTCAATCCTGAACCACAGTGCAAGGAGAAAAAACTAAATATGTAGAAACTGAAAAGACAAAACGAGATCTTTTTTATTCAGAGGTAGTATGACATTATACATAGAAAATCATATGGAATCTTCAAAAAAATTACTAGAGCTAAAAAGTTAATCAAGTTATAGGATACAAGGTAATTACATAAAAATCAGTTTTATTTCTATATGCAAACATCAAATAATCGGCAAATAAATTACAAAAAAATCCATTTGCAATGGCAGTATCAGACATTTAGGATTCAGTTTAATAAATAAAATACCAAGGCTTCCACATTGAAAACTACATTTCTGGCGTAAATTAAACAAATAAATGGTGAGCTATAACAAGCGCATCATTAATACTCTTCAAGTATTTCACCCATCCCCCCACCCACTTCCCCTTTGGTAACCATCAGTTTGTTCTCTATAGTTAAGAGTCTGTTTCTTGATTTGTCTCTCTCACTCTCTTTCACCCTTTGCTTGTTTGTTTTGTTTCTTGACTTCCACATATTAGTGAAATCATATGGTATTTGTCTTTCTCTGACTGGCTAATTTTGCTTAGCATTATACTCTCTAGATCCACCCATGTTGTTGCAAATGGAAAGATTTCATTCCTTTTATGCCTGAATAATATTCCATTGTATATAGACACAACATCTCCTTTATCCATTTATCTATCAACAGATACTTGGGCTGCTTCCATAGTTTGTCTATTGTAAATAATATTGCAATAAACACAAGGGTGCATATATCCCTTCAAATCTGTGTTTTCGTGTTCTTTGCAAAAATACCCAGGATTTTTGTGTGATTCCTGGATCATAGGATAGTTCTATTTTTAATTTTTAGAGGAACCTCCACACTGTTTTCCACAGTGACTGCCCCCGTTTGCATTCCCACCAAAAGTGTATGAGGGTCTTTTTTCTCCACATCCTCGCCAACACTTGTTTCTTGAGTTTTTGATTTTAGCCATTCTGACAGGTATATCTCATTGTGGTTTTGATTTACATTTCCCTGATGATGAGTGATGTTGAGCATCTTTTCATGTGTCTGTTAGCCAATTGTATGTCTTCTTTGAAGAAATGTCTGTTCATGTCTTCTACTCATTTTTAATTGGATTATTTGTTTTTGGGGTGTTGGGTTGTACCAACTCTTTATATATTTTGGATACCAACCCTTTATTGGATGTGTCATTTGCAAATATATTTTCCCATTCAGCAGGCTGTCTTTCAGTTTCATTGGTTGTTTCCTTTGCTGTGCAGAAGTTTTTATTTTTATGGACCCCCAATATTTTATTTTTGTTTTTATTTTCCTTGCCTCAGAGACATATCTAGAAGAATGTTGCTACGGAAGTCAGAGAAATTACTGCCTGTGTTCTCTTCTGGGATGTTTATGGTTCAGGTCTCAAATGTAGGTCCTTAATCCATTTTGTTTGGTTTGTTTTGGTTTTTTTTAAAGGTAAAAATCATCAACATTTTATTTAACACAATCCATCTAAAATGTCAGTCTTTCAGTATGTACTCAATATGGAAAATTGAGATATTTTACTTCTTTTTATACCAAGTCTTCTAAGTCCCTTATAAGCACTTCTGAATTCAGACTACATTTTTTTAATGGTAATCTTCTATTTTTTAATTTTTTTGTATAATTCTTTTAAAAATCTTTTTTATTATTATGTTCAATTAGCCAACATATAGTACATCATTAGTTTTTGATGTAGTGTTCAACGATTCATTAGTTGGTATAACACCCAGTGCTCATCACCACACGTGCCCTCCTTAATGCCCATCACCTGGTTACCCCATCCTCCCACACCCCCTCCCTTCTGTAACCCTCAGTTTATTTCCCAGAGTCCAGAGTCTCTCATGGTTTGTCTCCCTCTCTGATTTCTTTCCATTCAGTTTTCCCTCCCTTCCCCTGTGGTCCTCCTCGCTATTCCTTATGTTCCTTAATCCATTTTGAGTTTATTTTTTGTGTATGGGATATGTGGTTCAGCTTCATTCTTTTGCAAGTTGCTATCCAGTTTTTCCGATACCATTTGTTGAAGAGACTACCTTTTCCCATTGCATATTCTTGCCTCCTTTGTTGTTTGTTGGCCATCTGTATGTCTTCTTTGGAGAAATGTCCATTCATATCTTTTGCCCATTTTTTATTGGATTATTTTTTTTCTGGTGTTGAGTTATATAAGTTCTTTAAATACTTTGGATACTAACCCTTTATCAGATATGTCCTTTGCCAGTATCTTCTCCATTCAGTAGGTTGCCTTTTAGGTTTGCTGATTTATTCTTTTCTTGTGCAGAAGCCTTTTATTTTGATGTAGCCCCAATAATTATTTTTGGTTTTGTTTCACTTGCCTCAAGAGACATATCTAGAAAAAATGTTGCTATGGCTGATGTGAGAGAAACTATTGCTTATGCTCTCTTCCAGGAATTTTATGGTATCAGGTCTTCCATTTTGGTCCATGATCCATTTTGAGTTTATTTTTGTGTATGGCATGAGAAAGGGGTCCAGTTTCCTTCTTTTGCATGTAGCTGTTCAGTTTTCCCAACACCATTTGTTGAAGAGACTGTCTTTTTCCTATTGCATATTCTTGCCTACTTTAAGATTAATTAACCACAAAATTGTCAGTTTAATTCTGGGCTCTCTCTTCTATTTTATTGATCTAAATGTCTATTTTTGTGCAATACCATACTGTTTTGATTACTACAGCTTTGTAGCATATCTTGAAATCTAGGATTATGAGACCTCTGATTTTGTTCTTTTTCAAGATTGCCTTGACTATTTGGGGTCTTTTGTGGTTTAATAAAAATTTTAAGATTTTTTTTTTGTTCTAGTTCTGTGAAAAATGTTGTTAGTATTCTGATAAGGATTGCACTGAATCTGTAGAATGTTTTAGGTAGTATGGACATTTTAACAATATTGGTTCTCCCAGTTCATGAGGATGGACTATCTTTCCATTTATTTGTGTCATATTCAGTTTCTTTCATCAGTGTTTTATAGGTTTCAGAGTACAAGTCTTTCACCTCCTTAGTTACGTTTGTTTCTAGGTATTTTATTTTTTTGGGGGGAAATTGTAAATGGAATTATTTTTTTAATTTGTCTATGTGCTACTTCATTATTAGCATATAGAAATGCAACAGATTTCTGTATGTTGATTTGGATACTGTGAACCTACTGAATTCATTTATAAGTTCTAATAGTTTTTGGTGGAATCTTTATGGTTTTTTATAGATAGTATCATGTCATCTGTAAGTAGTGAGAGTTTTACTTCTTCCTTACCAATTTGGATGCCTTTTATTTCTTTTTCTTGTCTGACTGTTGTGGCTAAGACTTCCAGTACTATGCTGAATAAAAGTGGTGAGAGTGGACATCCTTGTCTTGTTCCTGATCTTTGGGGAAAAGCACTGAGTTTTTCACCACTGAGTATGATGTTGGCTGTTGGTTTTTCATGTATGACCTTCATTACATTGAAGTATGTTCTCTCTATACATCCTTTGTTGGGGGTTTTTATTATGAATGGATGTTAAACTTGTCAAATGTTTGTTCTGCATCTATTGAAATGATCATATTATTTTTATCCTTTCTCTTGCCGATTTAATGAATCACTTTGGTTGATTTGCAAATATTGAACCACTCTTGCATCCTAGGAATGAATCTCATTTGATCTTGCTGAATGATTTTTTAAATGTATTAGATTTGTTTTGCTAATATTTTGTTTAGGACTTTCGTATCTATCTTCATTAGAGATATTGTCCTGTAGTTCTCTTTGTTTGTTTGTTTGTTTTGTTTGTTTGTTTGTTTTTGTGGTGTCCTAATTTAGTTTTGGTATCAGGGTTATGCTGGCCTATAGAATGAATTTGGAACCTTTCCTTCCTCTTCTAATTTTTGGAATAGTTTGAGAAGAACACATATTAACTCTTCTTTAAATCTTGGGTAGAATTCATCTGTGAAGACATCTGGTCCTGGACTTTTATTAATTGTGAGATTTTGATTACTGATTCAATTTCATTGCTGATAATTGGGATGTTCAAATTTTCCATTTTCCTATTCAGTTTTGGGAGGTTATATGTTTCTAGGAATTTATTCCTTTCTTTTAGGTTGTTCACTTGTTGGCATATAATTTTTCATAATATTTTCTTATAGTATTTTGTATGTCTATGGTGTTGGTTATTATTTCTCCTCTTTCATTTGTGATTTTGTTTGAGTCCCCACCCCTTTTTTTTTAAAGATGAGTCTTGCTAAAGGTTTATCAATTTTGTTGATTTTTTCAAGGAACCAGCTCCTGGTTCCATTGATCTGTTCTACTGTTTGTTTTGGTTTGGTTTCTATTTTGTTTATTTCTGCTCTAATCTTATTTCCTTCCTTCTACTGGTTTTAGGTTTTGTGTCTTCTTCTTTTTCTAGCTCCTTTAGGTGTAAAGTTAGGTAGTTTTAGATTTTTCTTCTTGAGGTAGGCCTGTATTGCTGTAAACATCCCACCTAGAACATTTTTTGCTGGATCCCAAAGATTTTGGACCCTGTGTTTTCATTTTCATTTGTTTCCATGAATATTTTGATTTTCTCTTTGGTTTCATGGTTAACCCATTCATTGCTAAGTAGCATGTCATTTAACCTCCATGTATTTGTACTCTTTCCAGATTTTTTCTTGTGGCTGGTTCCTAGTTTCATAGTGTTGTGGTCAGAAAAGATGTATGGTAGGATTTCCATCTTTTTGAAATTATTAAAACTTGTTTTGTGGCCTAATATGTGATCTATTCTGGAGAATATTCCATGTGCCCTTAAAAATAATGTATATTCTATTGTTTAGGATGGAATGTTTCAAATATATCTGTTAGATCCATCTGGCCCAATCTGGCCTTCAAATCTACTGTTTCCTTGTTGATTTTCTGTTTGATGATCTATCCATAGATGGAAATGCAGTGTTAAAGTCCCCTACTACTGTATATTACTATTGATTACTTCCTTTGTGCTTATTATTAGCTGCCTTTTATATTTAGGTGCTCCCATGTTGGGTGCATGAATTTTTGCAATTATTATATCCTCTTGTTGGATTGTTCCCTTTATGATTTTGTAGTGTCTTCTTTGTCTCTTGCTACAGTCTTTGTTTTAAAATCTATTTTCTCTGACGTAAGCATTGTTTCCACAGCTCTCTTTTCAATTCCATTTGCATAATAAGTGCTTTTCCATCCCTTCACTTTCAATCTGCATATGTCTTTTGGTTTGAAATGAGTCTACTGGAGGCAGCATACTGATGGGTCTTGCTTTTTTATCCCTTCTGTCATGCAATGTCTTTTGATTAGAGTGTTTATTCCATTTATATTCAAAGTAATTATTGATAGGTATGCACTTAATGCATTTTGTTACTTGTTTTATGTTATTTTTGTAATTCTGTTACTTTTGTTTGCACTCTTCTCCCAGTTTGTTGGCTTTAATCTTTAGTAATATACTTGGATTCCTTTCTCTTCATTCTTGCATATCAATACCAGTTTTTGATTTGTGGTTTATATAGAACATCTTATGCATATAGCAGTCTATATTAAGTTGATATTTGCTTAAGATTGAACCCATTTTAAAAGCACTAAATATTAACTCTCCCTTCCCCAGCCCCACATTTTAGGTATACAGTGTCATATTTTACATCTTTTTTGTGTGTGAATCCTTTGATTTTTATAGATGTACTTAAATTTACTATTCTGTGTACTTCCTACCTCTCTTACTCTCACTTACAGTCTTTCAACTCAAGGTGTCCCCTTTAAGATTTCTTGTAAGGCTGGATTAGTGATGATGCATTTCTTTAACCTTTGTTTGGGAAACTTTATTCTGAATGATAGCCTTGTTAGAAAGAGTATTCCTGGTTGCAGATGTCTTTCTTTCAGCACTTTGAATATATCATGCCACACTCTTCTGTCCCAAAAACTTTCTGCTGAAGATTCAGCTGATAGCCTTATGGGGTTTCCCTTGGATGTGTTTTCTGTCCTCTTTCTGCTTTTAAAATTCTTTCTTTGTCACTACTTCTTGCATTTAATTACTCTGTGTCTTGGTGTGGACTTCTTTGGGTTAATTTTGTTGGGGGCTCTCTGTGCCTCATGAATCTGGATGTCTCTTTCCTTCCCACATTTGGGCAGTTTTCAGCTTATTTCTTCAAATAGATTTTCTGTCCTCTTTTCTCTCTTTTTCCTTATGGGATCCCTATAATGCAAATGTTATTACACCTGATGATGTGTCTGAGTTCCCTAATCTATTTTCTTCTCCTTCTTCTTGCCCTTCCTCTTCTTATTATTAGTATTACTATTACTATTTGTTTTTCTCTCTCCTCTTCAGCTTGATTGTGTTCCACTTCTCTGTCCTCTGGGTTGCTCATTCATTCTTCTGCCTCCTCTATTGTACTATTCCCTCTAGTATATTTTTAATTTCAGTTATTGAGTTCTTCATCTCTGATTGGTTCTTTTTTATGCTTTCCATCTCTTTTTTGAGCATCTTACTGAAGTCCTCCACTCTTTTCTCAAGTCCAGTGAGTATCTTTATGACCATTACCTAAATTCTCTATCAGGCATATTACTTATCTCATTTCTTCTAGGTCTCTGGCTGTGATTTTGTCCTTTTGTTTTGGGACATATTTCTCTGTCTCCTTGTTTTGTCTAACTCTCTGGGTCTGCTTTTATGTGTTCAAAAAGTCAGCTATGTCTCCTCCTCTAGAAAGTAGCGGCCTTATGAAAAGAGGTCCTGTCTTGCCCTGAAGTGCAATGTCTCCTGTTTGCCAGAAACTGACACTTGAGGGGTGTATCCTGTGTGTGTTGCAAGCCCCCTACTCTTGTGACTGAGCCATGTCTGCCTTCAGTCTCATCACCTGCAATGGCTGTCTTTGCCTGTTTTGGGCAGTGTTTGGTTCCTGTGTTGTTAGTGGGCCAGTCTGGGGCTACCTTGTCTGTTTAAAATCTCAAAAGAACCTGGGCTCCTTGGAAAAATGGCTGAGTCCATGACTAGGGCAGAGAAGTAAAGGAGAGTCTAGAATATCTTTCATTCCAGGAAGGAAAATAGTGCTTACTTATGTGAACTTGTCAAAAGATCACAGGATCCAGTTGAAGGGTCTCTCACTGGCCTATGTAGGGATACCACGAATGCATTATAGAAATATAAAAATGTCAGCGAATCTGACAGTAAAAAACCCTAAAGATGTATAGGTGGGGTGGTAGTAAAAGTTCTTTTTTTAATAGAAAAAAAATGCCACTAATAAATGTAGAATAAATAAAATAATTAGAAAATAATGATTTTACCACTCTAATAACTGATTAAGGCAAGAATCATGAATGGATGCTAAAATATTAGGTGAAAAGTTGTTGAGGAATGTCATATTTACAGGATTTCAAATTATAAAAATATATATTGTTAATAGAGAAAAAGTCTCTTAAAATGGATAAATCTGGTGATACTACCTTAACCAAGTGGTCAAACTTAATATTACCATAACTGACATCTGTGAAAACAATGACATGATATAATAAGAATGTAGGTCAATGATGTATTAGTCCCTGCCAAACTCTTTTTTTTTTTTTTTTAAGATTTTATTTATTTATTTGACAGAGAGAGAGATAGCGAGAGCAGGAACACAAGCAGGGGGAGTGGGAGAGGGAGAAGCAGGCTTCCCGCTGAGCAGGGAGCCCGATGCGGGGCTCGATCCCAGGACCCTGGGATCATGACCTGAGCCGAAGGCAGACGCTTAACGACTGAGCCACCCAGGCGCCCCATTCCCTGCCAAACTCTTTAACCTGAGTATAATCTACAACTAGACAAATACAAATTTAGGGATATTCTACAAAACAATTGTCATGAATACATAAAAATATCAACATCATGAAAGACAAGAGTAAATAAATAAAAAGAAAAGTTGGTTAACCTTTCTAGCCACTAAATACATTAAATACAGCACTTTGGATGGGTTTTGGCCAATGGAGCAGGCAGGTCAGCAGGAAAACATGGGGGCTGGGCATGCAAGACCAGCAGGTCCACTGTGGGAAGGAGCCTACAGCTGCTTGAGAAAATTCTTGCACAGGCTCAGATGGAGAGGGTATTTCCACAGGAGAATGTGGGGGTGGGGCATGCTACTAGCAAACTAGGTGGAGAGTGTTTGTGTTGAGCTGTTCCTGCAGATGTTCACATTCTAGGCTGGGAGGTAGAGGAGGGAAATTGTGCGACCATCTCTTTTGTTCTTGGGGAACTCCCCTAACAATCCCTGTCCTTCCAGCACACACTCTGAGATTAGTAAATAAATCTTCTTGTATACCCATGTGTTTTTCAAATGACTGCTTCTGTGCTGTATCTCTGTGGGGCTGTTTGTTGTGCTCTCTCTTTGGGTGGAGACTCCACCTTCCTGGCTCTCCCAGAGCCCAGTCTGCTGATTTTTTAAAGTTCCAGGGGTTAAGCCCCACTGATTGTTAGGCCCCTCTGGTTTTCAAAACCAAATGTTATGGGGATTCATCTTCCCCATGTGGGTTCCCTTGCCTGGGGTACTTGATGTTGGTTCTGCTCCTCTCTCTTCTCAGCACCTGAAGAGTCCCTTCCCCTACAAACACTCCATGGATCTTTTTGGCTCCAGACCATGTCTCTGCCCTTTCTACCCTCTTAGATTCATCCTCTTCTCTACATTTATCTGTGGAGAGCCTGTTCTGCCAGTCCTTGGGCCATTTTCTGGGTTATTTACACTAATGTGGGTGTTACTAGTTGTATCCATGGGACAAGGTGAGCTTAGGATCCTCCTTTCTGCCATCTTCCCCATAAGTTTCCTCTAAAAAAAAATCTATGTTTATAGCATGGAAAAATACCTAGAGAAAAAAAAAAAACATGAACATATAATGTGGATGACTCAAAAATGTTGCTGGCTATTTTAAAAAGACAAAACTAGCAAACCTTTAACAAGACTCCACAAGAAAAAAGGAGAGGGCTGAAATAAAATCAGAATAAAAAAGAGGAGACGTTACAATGGATACCAAAAAAATACAAAGGATTATAAAAGACTATTATGAACAATTATATGCCAACAAATTGGACAACCTAGAAGAAATGGATAAATTCCTAGTAACGTACTTCTTTTTCCCAATAATGAATCATGAAATAATAATAATAAAAAAATCTGAATAGACTGATTACTAGTAAGGAGATTAAGTTAGTAACCCAAATCTCCCAACAAAACAAGTCTAGGACAACACGGCTTCACTAGTGAATTCTAGCAAACATTGAAAAAGAATTCCAATCCTTTGCAAACTCTTCCAAAGAGAGAGAGAGAGAAAGAAAGAAAAAAAAGAAAGGAAGGAAAGGAAAGGAAAGGAAAGAAAAGAAAGAAAGAAAGAAAGGAAGGAAGGAAGGAAGGAAGGAAGGAAGGAAGGAAGGAAGGAAGAAAGAAAGAAAGAAAGAAAGAAAAAGAAAGAAAGAAAGAAAGAAAGAAAGAAAGAAAGAAAGAAAGAAAGAAAGAAAGAAAGAAAGAAAGAAAGAGGGGCGCCTGGGTGGCTCAGTCGGTTAAGCGGCTGCCTTCAGCTCAGGTCACGATCCCAGAGTCCTGGGATCGAGCCCCACGTCGGGCTCCCTGCTCAGTGGAGAGCCTGCTTCTCCCTCTCCCTCTGCCTGCCTCTCTGCCTACTTGTGCTCTCTCTCTCTCTCTCTGTCAAATAAATAAATAAAATCTTAAAAAAAAAAAAAGAAAGAAAGAAAGAAAGAAAAGGAGAGGAGAAGGAAGAGGAACAGGAAGAGGGAGAAGAGGAGGACATGGTAGTGGCAGCAGGAACACTTCCAAACTCATTTTATGAGGCCAAGATTATTCTGATACCAAAACTAGACAATGATGCCATAAGAAAAAATTACAGGCCAATATCCCCAATGAACATAGATACAAAAATCCTCAACAAAATATTAGCAAACTGAACTCAACAATACACTGAAAGGATCACACACCACGATCAAATGGGTTTATTCTGGGAAGCAAGAATGATTGAACACCTACAAATCAATCAACATGATATACCACATTAACCAAAAGGAGGGTAAAAATTATATGACCATTTCAAAGCATTTGGCAAAATTCAATATCCATTTATGATAAAACTGTCAACAAAGTGGGTATAGAGGGAACATACCTCAACATAATAAAAGCCATGCATGACAAACCCACAGCTAATACCATATTCAATGTTGAAAAGCTGAAACTTTTCCTCGAAGATTAGAAGGACAAGACAAGGATGTCCACTCTTGCCAGTTTTTTTTTCCCCCAACATAGTATTGGAGTAATTATACAAGAAAAATAAATAAAAGATATCCAAACAGAAAAAGAAGTAATATTGTCACCATTTGCAGATGACATGACATTATATATAAAAAAAAAAACATAAATGGTGCACCTGGGTGGCTCAGTCAGTTTAACACCCAACGCACAGGTCATGATCTCAGGGTTGTGAGATGGAGCCCAGCATTAGGCTCTGCACTCAGCACAGAGTCTGCTTGTTCCTCTCTCCCCCCCTTTGCTTCTCTCCCCAACTTGTACTCTGTCTCTCTGTCTCTTTCTCAAATAAATGAAAAAATAAAATCTTTATTTTTTTAAAAAAATCCTAAATATTCTACAAAAAAAACTGTTAGAATAAACAAATTCAGTAAAAGTTGCAAGATATAAAATCAATATACCAAATCTGGTTTGTTTGCATATCCTAATAACAAACCTACAGAAAGACAAATTAAGAAAATAACCCATTTGGGGCACCTGGGTGGCTCAGTTGGTTAAGTGTCCAGCTCTTGGTTTTGGTTTCAGGCCCTGATCTCAGGGTTGTGAGATCAAACCCCGTGTTGGGCTGCACACTCGGCATGGAGTCTGCTTGGGATTCTCTCTCTCCCTCTCCTTCTGCCCATCCCCCTACTTGCACTCTTTCTCTCCCTCTCTCTCTAAAATAAATAACATCATAAAAAAGGAAAGAAAATAACCCCACTTAGAGTAGCATCAAAAAGAATAAAATACCTAGGAATAAATTTAACCAAGAAAGCGAAAGACATGTACGCTGAAAACTATAAGACACTGATGAAAGAAACTGAAGAGACACAAATAAATGAAAAGCTATTCTGTGTTTATGGATTATAAGAATATTGTTAAAATGTCCGTACTACTCAAAGCAATCCATCACTTTAATGCAATCCATATAAAATCCCAATGTCATTTTTCAACAGAACTAGAAGAATCCTAAAATTTGTATGGAACCAAAAAAGACCCTGAATACATATATTCAACATCTATTCCATATTTGGTTTGTAATTTCATAAGGCACTTGTCTCCTTCAAATACCTGGACTTTGCACATGCATGTCACTCCTCCAGCCTTCACTCAAAGCCACTCACTGCATCTGACCAGTCAACACCCATATCCTCACCTACTGCCTGACCAAACACAAGCCCCTCTTCTATGAAACCCCTCCTGAACTTATTCCTGTAGGTAAGAACTGACCATTCTCAGAGGGGTGCCATATATTCTCAGAACATCTGTGACTATTCAATGCACTTCCTTTTCTACATGCCTCTTCCTTTCTATTAGCTATTTGAAGGTAAGGTCTAGGTTTTATTAGTCTTGGTTTTTCCAATACTTGGCATAATTCTTCCCTCAGTGTAGACACTCACTAAATGCTTGTTGAAGGAATAGGTAACAATCTGTCAGTTAAGTGTGTCTGACACTTTCATATTTAATCCTTACAACCATACTTTAAGTAGATATGCTGTACATTTTATAGAGAAAACCTCAAAGCTGAAAAAAAAAGTTTAACTTGAGTATATTGATCTAAATCATTGTACCTTCTACTATATACTATATATATATATAAATCATTACATTACCCTGTTGTCCTTTTTAAAATTTGCTCAAATTGGTTTTCCATTATGAAGCCAATTTTCTTCAACACTGGAAGAAAAAATAAAGGGCAAGGGGCTCAGGAACGTGTAGGTGACTTCTCTGTCTTCCTTTCTGGCTAGGCTATAGGCCATTCATTCCCCACGGGACACGGAGTCTATAGATAAGCTGAGAGGTTTTCCTATCCTCCACTTGTATGGGAAACATAGCTTAAGAGATTTCACTGTGGGGGCGCCTGGGTGGCTCAGTCATTAAGCGTCTGCCTCCGGCTCAGGTCATGATCCCAGGGTCCTGGGATCAAGCCCCGCATCGGGTTCCCTGCTCAGCGGGAAGCCTGCTTCTCCCTCTCCCACTCCCCTGCTTGTGTTCCCTCTCTCGCTGTGTCTCTCTCTGTCAAATAAATAAATAAAATCTTTAAAAAAAAAAAAAGAGAGATTTCACTGCGAACATTTGTTTTAAATTAGCCCTCTAGAATCCCCAAAGCTCATTTTTTTTTCAGTCCAATTCTAACAAGGCCTTTAAAATCCATTTAATATCTTGGCTAATTTTATTCTTTTATTACAGAAATAGAAAGAGCTCTCTTTTCTACCTTCTTTAAATATTTATTTTCATTAACGGCAATAGGAATGTCAGGCTGCCAAAGCCTCAGTTATTCCTTTCCATTCTGTGTCTTTCTTCCCCTTTACTCAAGAAAGAGCTAAATCATGCCCTGGAACTCCCTCAGACAGCTTTTCTACCTCATCATTGAGTGTTTTGCTTTGTCTTAGAGTGTCTCAGAACATGTCTTTGAATACTTTCTAATTAGTTATGTTTATACAATTATCTAGATATTTTTGTGAGTCAGGAATATTTTAGAAAATTAAAATATGATTCAATTGCATTGTGTCTCCTTCAAATTATATATCTGCACTGCATGTATCCCCATCAACCCACAGATACACACAAATAATTTTTCAGCTTAGACCTTTGCCTTCAGCATTACAGCTCCCCATAGATTACTGTCTAATTTCACAGATAGTTAAGCCAACATTCAATCTTACACACCTTTAGCTAAATAGAAATCAGTGGTATCTAATAATTAGAGACTAAAGGGCCTGAACCCCAACATCGATTAATTTTCTTATTATTTCCCTCAGCATGTGGAAGCATTTGTTTCTGAATTTGATTTTCTGATAGAAAACATAACTACCTTCCTTTTCTGAAAACGGACCCTCCCTAAGCCTGCAGGTTGTTCGGAGTATGCCCGAATGAACAGAAGCTTCACTCACAGTTAAGACCTTTTATTTAAACTTTCATTGTTTTTTCATATCATAGGATCCGACATTGATCTAGTGTACTTTTGTTGTTTCCCCACTATTCCTGCAAAATAAAATGATCACCTGGATTCCAGAAGTCTCTAAAACTATACATACTTAGGACTTAGCACAGTGGTAACATTGAAAGTCACTGAATCATTCTAAATGAATAATTCTAAATGAATAATGCTTAGCAATGGGAAGAGGTGACTAATGATGAAGATAAGCAGGATTCACTCACCTGATGTGAAATACTGTAAGTTACCTGAGAGGACAAGAGAGATTTCTGCTGTAAGCTTCACTTGTTACCATTTTGAGAAAAAACATAATTCATTCCAAGTATCAGAGCCATTTTTCCTAGAATTTTCCTAGACTTCCTGGTTTTCCTCCTTTTGCTCCCATTTCTCCAAGTTTTTACTTTAGTGTTTTTGTCAATGTCAAAAAAAAAAAATAGGGAAAAAAAGTGAGTAAAGGATTAGGATTGCAGAAAAAAAGAAACAAACATATTCAGTATCTCAGGAGATGGGCAGCAAAAATGGATGCAGTGACATACATAGTCAAGTAGAAATTAGGGAAGGCAAAAATTGTCATATTCAGAAGACACTTGAAGTGAGGAGATGGTGAGGAGATAAAATACACAGGTGATGAAAAGAGGAGATGGCCAACTGTCTCCAGAAATGGATTTTAAGTGAAGGGCTGCACAGATACATACGTGGACTGAGAAGGATCTGAGAAAGGGGAGTACAGGTTCCTTAAGGGATGAAGAGCTGAGAGTATTTTTAAAAAGTGAGAGAGGAGAGAGCTAACAAACATGATGGAGAAATAACAGCTCTAGTTTACAAGAGAAATTGTTGTGTTCGTTCTCTTTGGGCAGAGCAGCTGCCCCTTCCTCTTTTCAATTTGGTTTACACAGTGCTTTGCATAGCAAATTTAATTTATAACAGTGCTAACATTAAATTGTGGGGATAAGTCCTAAAATCCTCTCATGAGCTCTTTTCTTGGTAAGATTTAACATTTGCTTATCTGACTAACAAAGATTATTGTCCATTTAAAGTAAGTATAAGTTGGTGCATGGACTTTAGCCAATAAACAAATTAATTACCACCAATCCCAGTCTCCTTCGAGAGCTTAATATATCCAGTTTCTAGCTCAGTACTAACAATGGAAAATTCTGAGTTGAATACTGGTATAAAATACAGACCATGTGTACTATTTAAAAATGGCTTATCTTTGGTGCTAAAGTATTTGGGGTAGTATGTTCAGGAATAGAAGTTTTATGCTCTCACATTGCACGTTGAAGGAGCTGGGCTTTTTGAAAATTGTTATTCAGACTCAGAGTTTATCCTCTCCTCAGAAAAGCAGCACAGGAGTGAATGAACAATGGTCCTTTTCCAGAAACCCTGAAACTTGCCAACATCAGTAACAGCACAGCACTACTAACTCTCAATAATGCAAGTAAATTCATGATATATGATATAATCTTTACTTTCTTATCTGTAAGATCTCTTAATACATTGTTTATATATAATATTTTTATTCCAGATTATGTCAGAATTATATCTTCAGTAGTAAATTCATGTCAAATAATTTTCATCAAGAATTATTATAGACTTGAATAGGTGAAAAATGGTTTTATTATCACTCTGTATGCACGCCTGTACCTCTCCATTACCTTAGTACCCTGTGTCCTTCTGTTGACTGCCTCACTTTTCAGACTTATCACACTACTTTGCACACCTAGAGTACTTGGCTAATCATATATATGTGTGGGTATATCCAATATATATCCATATCTATCTGTCTTGTACTTCTCTCCTGGTCATAAGGAGAAATAGGTTGTGTTCAACACTCTCCTTCTAAATTCTTAAAAATTCTACAATTTTTAAAGGACGATAAAGCCTTGCAGTGTTAATATTATATATTTTGAATAGATAATATTTAACCACCATCTCCAGAGTTTGAACACAATGCCATAAATACAACAACCTGTGTCAAGGACCAATAAGCTATATATTGTAAGCATTAGAACTGTCTCAGATTCACCCTAATCATACTCTTCCATAATCTTGATAATGGAGATAGAAATTGCTTAAGTCCTAAAACACATAAATATCTACTCTTTAGATATTGGAGTCATCTATGTGAGCAAAATCTCTACTTACTCAGGAAAGGCCTCTATTTATTCAGAGATGTTTGATAATTGCCCATAGTAAATGCAGATAATTTGATTAGAGAGATGAATGATACATCATGGCAAAAGTCACACAGATTAAAAGAAGGACAAATAAAATAAAAATGAGCAAGTTTGTCAAATCAGATCTTGTGGGTCTCTGTGTATGTATATGTATATATATAACATATACACATATATTTATACATTTTCCCTTATATATACATATATACATATGTTTGTATGTGTATATAAATATGTTTACATAAGAGAAAAAAGGAAAATACTGTTTGAATTTGGGGGATGGTGGTAGAGTTGAGGTGATTTGATTAATCCTGAAAACATTTACCAAGGAATTTTTTTCCTCTTTACCTATTTGAGGCAACTTATGTATTTGTGATAAACTACTTACAAATTTCATAATCACCCTTAGATGGATGATGATAGAAAGATTTAGTGGAAGGGAACAGAGGAATGCACAGCTATTTTAAAATTGGTATTTCTATTCTGAAAATTTGGTTGACCTCTTTTCCTACTATGAATGCTTACATAATTTTATATAGTCATTGTATTTATAGCTAAGTGTGGAGATAAAACACAGTGTATGATTTGTTATAATAAAAAGAGAAAGCAGCAAGTCCTACTATTTATGTAGGACAAGTTCAGTGGCAGTGACATTGGAAAAAAGCATTGCAATGGCAAACACACACACACACACACACACACACACACACTATTCTGAGCATCTACAGCTTTTTATAATGAGATGCTGTTGCATAAACAAGGAAATAAGGGGGTAGTAGACGTTCTCTTGTATCCCGTTATAAATATTGATGATAGTTTGCGATGAGTGGTAGGGCATATAGAAAAAGATAAAATGGGAAATGAAATCAGCTTTAATTTCAGCAAGCCAGACCTCTGGAATTAAATATCAAAAGATAAGGTTCCAATCTGGTGAATTATTTTTTTTTTTAATAAAGGAAAAAAGGCCTTTTAAGGTTTAAGACAAGCAGCTTGATTTTTTCCACCTGATTTCCCCCCTTATTGTTGAACATTAGATATTTGAGTCCCATTGTTTTATAAATGTGGACATTACAGTTATATGCAAAATTATCTTTGTATAAAATTTTGCTAACACGTCAGAAAATATTGTTTTAAAACTTAAAAAATATTCCTCCTTTTTGCTAGTTATGATCTAAACCAAAAAGAATTTGCAAGCTAAATTGTAACACCTTGTACTACCTAACATGTCAAGTGTACTCTTTTGTATATTGTTTCATTACTATGATTGTTACCTATGTATAGTTGAAGAAATTGGGATTAATGGAGTAATGCATTAATTATCACAAAGCATGTGAGTACAACATTGAGCCTAATATCCCTTCAACATCACCTTACCACTAAGGACAAATTTAAGGTAAGAATCTAGAACAGACTTTATCAAATTCAAAAAGGTAAATGGATAGCTGGAAGAATAAAGAGGCATATGAGAATAGCATTTGACTTTAGAAAAATAATGGTGTAATACTCAATTAAGGGCTGCCATGTTAGTACTTTAAACAAAATACATTGAACCCATTAAATGTGTATCTGAGCTGGCTTCTTTTTTTTTTTTTTTTTTTTTAGATTTTATTTATTTATTTGAAAGAGAGAGACACAGCGAGAGAGGGAACACAAACAGGGGGAGTGGGAGAGGGAGAAGCAGGATTCTCGCTGAGCAGGGTGCCCAATGCGGGGCTCCATCCCAGGAACCTGATCATGACCTGAGCCGAAGGCAGACGCTTAACAACTGAGCCACCCAGGCACCCCTCTGAGTTGGTTTCAATGCTATAATCACTGAGTTGTTCTTCTTGATACCAAAAGCTCAGTTACACTCAGCAAGAATAACATGTGCAAAGATTGACAAATGGTAACAGTAGCAGTCAATCAAATGTGAAGCTGTCAAAGAAGGGATTGTTTCTAACATCAGAAGATTAAAAAGACAAGGCTCTCAGAGGAGGGAGATTATTGACTACGGCCAATACCCACACAAATATTTTATTGCATTTGTTTTCCAATCACATAAGATTTTAATGAGCTGTGGAAAAACACTAGGTATAGATTACAGTATATTAGGCTTACCTTCGAGAGCCATCTCTGGCCTTGAATGACATTTTATTCTGCAACAAAATCTTTCAAAGCATATGAACATATGCACGAACATTTTGAAATCACCAATCAAAAGTGACATATTTGTCTTTGTCTTAATGCCTATGAAATATATTGATCTAAATATAATAAAAAGAAAATACTTTTGAGGCAATAAATGCTTCTGAGAAGAAGATACACTGTTAAAAAGCAATTAATAATATCTGGGAAGCTAAAAGTATTTTTATGGCAACATGTTTTCTCAAACTAATAAGTAAATAATGCTAATAAACCACTGTCATTATTTTTTTATCTGACAAAGAACATGCAAAATAGTTCTAGAATAAAAAAAAAAAATGGGGGCGCCTGGGTGGCTCAGTCAGTTAAGCGTCTGCCTTCGGCTCAGGTCATGATCCCAGGGTCCTGGAATCGAGCCCCACATGGGGCTCCCTGCTCAGGGGGGAGTCTGCTTCTCCCTCTCCCTCTGCTTCATGCTCTTTCTCTCTCTTTCTCTCTGTGTCAAATAAATAAATAAAATCTTTAAAAAATAGAATAAAAAATGTTCACAAAATACACTATCTTACTCTACTTTTGGAAACAGAACAATGACACTCCTTGTTAAAAGCACATTTTATTCATATGAATTTTACTAAATATCTTCCAGTCCAGTTCTAAAATAACTGCTGTCATGCTTATATATATTAAAGAATATTGTTTTAATTCATGTTTTAGAAAAGGAGAAGATTGAAGTTTCGAGTTATTCCATTAGTCTACATTAGGATAATGAAAGGACTATTATGGAATATAATATTTATATCCATATTTAGAAATATGGTGTAATGGCTTCCATAACTTAAGGGAGATATATGTATAATTAGAACATTGGATCAAGTTCTTCGTGCTGTATTATAATACCAACTGCCAAGATTCTGAATGAATTTTTGAAGTTCAGATAATTAAAAACATTTAAAACAATATTCCTTAAGATCTTTGAGTCATTTGAACAATAAAGATCAGTTTATTTTAAGGAAATCTAAGAAGCCTTGACCCTTATGGAAAAATCACCATAAATATCTTAAGGGAAATAAACACCTTTATACATGTAGATTCCATACATTAAGAGACAGAAAAGGCTCTAATTTTAATTACGCCTATTTATTGACATCATTTCATTTAATATTCACAAGCACTTCCTTCACCATATGAAAATGATATCTTAATGGTTTCTTAACCAGAAATACTATATTTCACAAAATCATTTAAAATCTTAACGATTTCTCCTTCTTATATTTATCACAAACAAGGCAGGTATGTTGCTGAGAGTTTATTTAAAAAGTAGAGATCTGGAGAGGTTAAAATAACTTATTCAACCTAAAGGAACTCAAAAAAGAGTAAAATCCAAACAGTAGGAATATAGTAAAGATAAGAAGTCATATAATTAAAAAAAAATAAAGAATATAAATCAATCTATAGCTGAGTCTTTGAAAAGATGAATAGAATAAAATTCCAGTGAAGTTGGTCATGAAAAAGGGAGAAGATGTAATTTACCAATATCAGAAATAAAAGAGGAATTATCTGTCTATATTTTACAGATATTTCTAATGAAGAAATGACACACAGTTTATGTCAGTAAGTTAAGCAATTTTCATGAAATAAAAAAAATTCTTAAAACATAAAACTTAGCAAAACTACAAGTTGAAACAGAAAAATAGCATTATATGTATTAAGGAAATAAAATGTGTAGACAAAAACCTTGTCACAGAGAAAACTCAAGGTCAGTAGCTATAGGTAGCTATATTTTAGAAATTCATCAATTACCTATGTAGCTATATTTTAGAAATTCATCAAATGTCTAGGTAGCTATAGTTTAGACATTCATCAAATACCTAGGTAGCTATAGTTTAGAAATTCATCAAATACTTAGGAAGAAAATAATAATTCTACACAATCTCTTCTAGTAAGTATAAAAAAGGGGAAACTTCCTAACTCATTTTATGAAGCCAATATTACATTAAACTTTATAGGGAAAAAAAATTAAAAAAAACTTTTATTCCTCATGAACATGGATACTTTTAAAATCTCTTAACACAATATTGGGACAACACTGAATTCAGTAACACATAAAAAGAACGATACATCATGAGGAAGTGGAATTTATTACACAAATACAAGGTTGATTTAATATTTTAAAAACAATCAATTCTGGAAGATGGTGGAATAGGAGAATCCTAGGCTCCCCTTGTCCCAGGGATACTCCTAAAAAACACCCATGAGCATATATAACCCAGAAAACAGCCTGAAGACTGGCAGAATGGACTCTCTACAGCTAAATGTAGCGAAGAAGAAACATCTAAGTGGTTAGGAAGGGCAGAGATGCAGTTGGGAGCCAAACTGACCTGTGGGACTGTTACTGAAACCCAAGTTGGCAGCCCGTTGCTCAAAAGGCCAATACTCAAGAGACAAGTTTTGAATGGAAAGGAATAGGAGCTTTATTCAAAAGCCTGGCTACCTGGGAAGAAGGCAGACTCTTGTCCAAAGGCCAACTTTAAGGCTTCTGCCTGGCCCAGAGATTTTTATAGGAGTTTAATCAGTTATGGGAAGGTAGTGCTCTGTGACATTCCTTGATTATGTGCAGACTGATGACGCCAGCTATAGAGTTATCTTGGTGCTCAGAGGTTGTATGAGAACATCTAGTTCCTTGGCATCCTGGGGAGGTTGTGCAAGAAGGTCTGGTTCCTTGGTACCCAGAGGTTGTACAACAGTACATTTTTCTTTCTGCAAAGAAGGGCAAGGTCTACAAATGTACAAAGGGAGGCCAGTAAAGTCATTTGTATGACCTTAAAAAATAAAAATATTGTGCTAAAAGATTGCTGGGCTAATCAGAAGGCCAAGGCAGCTTCAAACAGACTTTCTGGCCTCTCTTGCCTGGGAAAGTTCTGGTCTTTCATTCCCCAAGGCCAGTGGTCTGCAAATCCCAAAGAAAGTAAATTAATTCTGTTACAGATCAAGGGCCTTAAATCAGCAAGCAGGAAGTGTGTTACCTTGAAGCAAGTTAAACCTTAAGAACAGCTACAGAGCTGTTACAGGACTGTCCATAGAATAGGGGGATATTGCAAGCACAGAGAAGAGAGAGGAACAGATCCCACACCAGGCCCTGCAGGCACAGGGTACCACATGGGGAAGACAAATCCTCATAACATTTGGCTTTGAAAGCTAGAGGAGTCTAAGAATCAATGGGATAAATACATGGAAGTTTAAAAAGAAGCAGACTCAGCTCTGGGAGTGCAGAGAGGGATATAGGAAACAGAGTCTCTGCCCTTAAAGAGACAGCACAAAAATCAGCCAGGCTGAGATAGAGGATAAAAACAGCAGTTTGAAGTATGCTTAGGGAATGAGAAAAGGAGATTTATTTATTAATTTCAGAGCCCATGCTGGAGGTGTAAGAATCATTAGGAGACTTCTCCAAGAACCAAAGAGCTGTTAGGCACCATTTCTCTCTCCCACTCCCCAGCCCAGATACAAGGACACCTGCGGGAAGCAGTACAGCATCAACGTGCTCCATCTAACTTGATAAGAGGCTGTCCCTCTGATCTTCTGTGGATCTGCCCACCAATGTGGTCACAATGGTTTTCCAAAGTGGATCAAGATCCACTCCCTCAGCAGAACACCATGGATGTTGCTGGTACTGTGTGCCATCCCCAGGTTCTCCTGTGGATAGGCACCCTTCAACATGCCCCTGGCATGTGTCCATCCAAAGTAGCACCACAAGGATGGAAGTGTGCAAGTAGCCCTGTCAGGAGCCAGCACCATCCAAAAGTGGATCCTAAACCAAGGAGAGGGGAAGATAACCACATGCATTGGTTTGATGGCAGTCCAAGCAATGGGCTGAGAGCAGACATTTGGTCCTACTGTAGGCCCTGTCCACGAACAAAAGCTTCTCAGAGGACCACACAGGAAAGTACCCTGCAGTTCCATGTTATTGTAGCTTTGGTAAATGCACAAAGAAGCCCATGGCTGGCCCACTAACAAACAGGCAAACACTGTCCAAAACAGGCAAAGACAGCCATTGCAGGTGATGAGACTGAAGGCAGACATGGCTCAGTCACAAGAGTAGGGGGCTTGCAACACACACAGGATACACCCCTCAAGTGTCAGTTTCTGGCAAACAGGAGACATTGCACTTCAGGGCAAGACAGGACCTCTTTTCATAAGGCCGCTACTTTCTAGAGGAGGAGACATAGCTGACTTTTTGAACACATAAAAGCAGACCCAGAGAGTTAGACAAAACAAGGAGACAGAGAAATATGTCCCAAAACAAAAGGACAAAATCACAGCCAGAGACCTAGAAGAAATGAGATAAGTAATATGCCTGATAGAGAATTTAGGTAATGGTCATAAAGATACTCACTGGACTTGAGAAAAGAGTGGAGGACTTCAGTAAGATGCTCAAAAAAGAGATGGAAAGCATAAAAAAGAACCAATCAGAGATGAAGAACTCAATAACTGAAATTAAAAATATACTAGAGGGAATAGCACACTAGAGGAGGCAGAAAAATGAATGAACAACCAGGAGGACAGAGAAGTGGAACACAATCAAGCTGAAGAGGAGAGAGAAAAACAAATAGTAATAGTAATACTAATAATAAGAAGAGGAAGGGCAAGAAGAAGGAGAAGAAAATAGATTAGGGAACTCAGACACATCATCAGGTGTAATAACATTTGCATTATAGGGATCCCATAAGGAAAAGAGAGAGAAAAGAGGACAGAAAATTTATTTGAAGAAATAAGCTGAAAATTGCCCAAATGTGGGAAGGAAAGAGACGTCCAGATCCATGAGGCACAGAGAGCCCCCAACAAAATTAACCCAAAGAAGTCCACACCAAGACACAGAGTAATTAAATGGAAGAAGTAGTGATAAAGAGAGAATTTTGAAAGCAGAAAGAGGACAGAAAACACTTACATCCAAGGGAGACCCCATAAGGCTATCAGCTGATTGTTCAGCAGAAAGTTTTTGGGACAGAAGAGTGTGGCATGATATATTCAAAGTGCTGAAAGAACGACATCTGCAACCAAGAATACTCTATCAGACAAGGCTCAGAATACAGGTTCCAGATAAGCAAAGGTTAAAGAAATGCATCATCACTAATCCAGCCTTACAAGAAATGTTAGAGGAGGCAATTTAAGTGGAAAGGAAAGACCATAAGCCGGAATAAGAAAAGTAGGACACACAAAACCAGTAAATTTAAGTATATCTATAAAAGTCAGTCAAGGGATGCACATAAACAGACAAGATGAAAAGTAGGACATAACAGACTAAAACATGGGGGGAGGTAAAGAGTAAATATACAGTACTTTTAAAATGGGTTCAAACTTAAGCAGCTATCAACTTAATATAGCCTGCTATATAAATGTTATATATAGTCTCTCATGGTTCATCTCCCACTCCGATTTACCCCCTTCATTTTTCCCTCCTTCTCCTAATGTCCTCCATGCTATTCCTTATGTTCCACAAATAAGTGAAACCATATGATAATTGACTTTCTCTGCTTGACTTATTTCACTTAGCATAATCTCCTCCAGTCCCATCCATGTTGAATGTACCGGGTATAATACAAAAACAATGAATCGTGGATCACTACATCAAAAACTAATGATGTCTGATTGCTGAGGGTAGGACTTCTAGTACTATGTTAAAGAGCAGTGGTGATAGTGGACATCCCTGCCATGTTCCTGACCTTAGGGGGAAAGCTCTCAGTTTTTCCCCATTGAGAATGATATTCGCTGTGGGTTTTTCATAGATGGCTTTTATGATATTAAGGTATGTACCCTCTATCCCTATATTCTGAAGATCAAGAAAGGATACTGTACTTTGTCAAATGCTTTTCCTGCATCTATTGAGAGGATCATATGATTCTTGTTCTTTCTTTTATTAATGTATTGTATCACATTGATTGATTTGCGGATGTTTAACAAACCTTGCAGCCCAGGAATAAATCCCACTTGGTCGTGGTGAATAATCCTTTTAATGTACTGTTGGATCCTGTTGGCTAGTATTTTGGTGAGAATTTTTGCATCCATGTTCATCAGAGATGTTGGTCTATAATTCTCCTCTTTGATGGGGTCTTTGTCTGGTTTTGGGATTAAGGTAATGGTGGCCTCATAAAATGAGTTTGGAAGTTTTCCTTCCATTTCTATTTTTTGGAACAGTTTCAGAAGAATAGGTATTAATTCTTCTTTAAATGTTTGGTAGAATTCCCTTGGGAAGCCATCTGGCCCTGGGCTCTTGTTTGTTGGGAGATTTTTGATGACTGCTTCAATTTCCTTAGTGGTTATAGATCTGTTCAGGTTTTCTATTTCTTCCTGGTTCAGTTTTGGTAGTTGGTACGTCTGTAGGAATGCATCCATTTCTTCCAGATTATCTAATTTGCTGGCATATAGTTGCCCTTAATATGTCTCATAATTGTTTGTATTTCTTTGGTGTTGGTTGTGATCTGTCCTCTTTCATTCATGATTTTATTTATTTGGGTCCTTTCTCTTTTCTTTTTGATAAGTCTGGCCAGGGGCTTATCAATCTTGTTAATTCTTTCAAAAAACCAGCTCCTAGTTTCGTTGATCTGTTCTACTGTTCTTTTGGGTTCTATTTCATTGATTTCTGCTCTGATCTTTATTATTTCTCTTCTCCTGCTGGGTTTAGGCTTTATTTGCGATTCTTTCTCCAGCTCCTTTAGATGTGGGGTTAGGCTGTATATTTGAGACCTTTCTTGTTTCTTGAGAAAGGCTTGTATTGCTATATACTTTCCTCTTAGGACTGCTTGTGCTGTATCCCAAAGATTTTGAACAGTTGTGTTTTCATTAAAGGCAACCGAATCAGCAAAGAAGAAGTCAAACTCTCACTCTTTGCACATGATATACTTTATGTAGAAAACCCAAAAGACTCCACCCCAAAACTGCTAGAACTCATACAGGAATTCAGTAAAGTGGCAGGATATAAAATCAATGCACAGAAATCAGTGTAATTCCTATACACCAACAACAAGACAAAAGAAAGGGAAATTAATGAGTCGATCCCATTTACAATTGCACCCAAAACCATAAGATACCTAGGAATAAATCTAACCAAAGAGGCAAAAAATCTGTACTCAGAAAACTAAAATACTCATGAAAGAAATTGAGGAAGACACAAAGAAATGGAAAAACGTTCCATGCTCATTGATTGGAAGAACAAATATTTTGAAGATGTCAATGCTACCTAGAGCAATCTACACATTCAATGCAATCCCCATCAAAATACCATCCACTTTTTTCAAAGAAATGGAAAAAATAATCCTAAAATTTGTATGGAACCAGAAAAGACTCCGAATAGCCAGAGGAATGTTGAAAAAGAAAAGCAAAGCTGGCAGCATCACAATTCTGGACGTCAAGCTCTATTACAAAGCTGTAATCATCAAGACAGTATGATACTCCCATCCAAGTACTAACCAGGCTCGACCCTGCTAAGCGTCTGAGATCAGACAAGATCGGGAGCATTCAAGGTGGTATGGCTGGATGGGGTGGCTGGGTGATAGACATTGGGGAGGGTATGTGCTATGGTGAGTGTTGTGAATTGTGTAAGACTGTTGAATCACAGACCTGTACCTCTGAAACAAATAATACATTATATGTTAAAAAGAAGAAGAAGAAGAAGAAGAAGAAGAAGAAGAAGAAGAAGAAGAAGAAGAAGAAGAAGATAGCAGGAAGGGAAAAATGACGGGGGGGGAATTGCAGGGGGAAATGAACCATGAGAGAATATGGACTCTGAGAAACAAACTGAGGGTTCTAGAGGGGAGGGGGTTGGGAGAATGGGTTAGCCTGGTGATGGGTATTACAGAGGGCATGTACTGCATGGAGCACTGGGTGTTATATGCGAACAATGAATCATTGAACACTACATCAAAAACTAATGATGTAATGTATGATGATTAACATAACATAAAAAGAAAAAAAAAGACAGTATGGTACTGGCACAGAAACAGACACATATATCAGTGGAACAGAATAGGGAGCCCAGAAATGGACCCTCAACTCTATGGTCAACTGATCTTCAACTAAGCAGGAAAGAATATCCAATGGAAAAAAGGCAGTCTCTTCCACAAATGGTGTTGGGAAAATTGGACAGCCACATGCAGAAGAATGAAACTGGACCATTTCCTTACACCACACACAGGAGTGAGACAGGAGTCCATCAAAATCCCAGAGGAGAACACAGACAATAACCTCTTTGACCTCAGCTGCAGCGACTTCTTCCTAGAAATATCGCCAAAGGCAAGGGAAGCAAGGGCAAAAATGAACTATTGGGACTTCATCAAGATAAAAAGCTTTTGCACAGCAAAAGAAACAGTCAACAAAACCAAAAGACAACTGACAGAATGGGAGAAGATATTTGCAAATGACCTATCAGATAAAGGGCTAATATCCAAAACCTATAAAGAACTTATCAAACTCAACACCCAAAGAACAAATGATCCAATCAAGAAATGGGCAGAAGACATGAACAGACATTTTTCCAAAGAAGACATCCAAATGGCCAACAGACACATGAAAAAGTGGCCAACATCGCTCGGCATCAGGGAAATCCAAATCAAAACCTCAATGAGATACTACCTCACACCAGTCAGAATGGCTAAAATTAACAAGTCAGGAAACAACAGATGTTGGTGGGGATGTGGAGAAAGGGGAACCCTCCTACACTGTTGGTGGGAATGCAAGTTGGTGCAGCCACTCTGGAAAACAGTATGGAGGTTCCTCAAAAAGTTGAAAATAGAGCTACCGTATGATCCAGCAATTGCACTACTGGGTATTTACCCCAAAGATATAAATGTAGGGATCTGAAGGGGCACGTGCACCCCGATGTTTATAGCAGCAATGTCCACAACAGCCAAACTATGGAAAAAGCCAAGATGTCCATTGACAGATGAATGGATAAGGAAGAGGTAAATATATATACAATGGAATATGCAGCCATCAAAAGAAATGAAATCTTGCCATTTGCAACGACGTGGATGGAACTGGAGGGTATTATGTGAGCGAAATAAGTCATCAGAGAAAGACATGTATCATATGATCTCACTGATATGAGGAATTCTTAATCTCAGGAAATAAATTGAGTGTTGCTGGAGTGGTGGGGGGTGGGAGGGATGGGGTGGCTAGGTGATAGACATTGGGGAGGGTATGTGCTCTGGTAAGCACTGTGAATTGTGTAAGACTGTTGAATCATAGACCTGTACCTCTGAAACAAATAATACATTATATGTTAAAAAAAGAAGAAGACAGTAGGAAGGGAAAAATAAGGGGGGGTAAATCAGAGGGGGAGATGAACCATGAAAGGCTATGGACTCTGAGAAACAAACTGAGGGTTCTAGAGGGGAGGGTGGTGGGGGGATGGGTTAGCCTGGTGATGGGTATTAAAGAGGGCACGCATTGAATGGAGCACTGGGTGTTATATGCAAACAATGAATCATGGAACACTACATCAAAAACTAATGACATAAAGTATGGTGTTAACATAACATAATAAAATAAAAAATAAATAAAAAAAACTAATGATGTATGGTGACTAACATAATAAAAGAAAATAAAATTTAAAAAAAATAAAAATGTTATATATGAAACTAATGGTAATCACAAATAAGAAATGCTAATAGATACGCAAAAAAAAAAAAAGAGAGAGAGAGAGAAAAGAATCTAAGTATATCAGTAACGAAAGCCAATAATCTCTGAGAGGAGAGAGAAAAGGAACAAAGTGGAACTACAGAAACAAGCATAAATAGGTGACAAAATTGTAATAAATACATATCTATCAATAATTACCTTGAGTGTAAATAGGCTAAACATTCTGATCAAAAGACACAGCATGATGAAATGAATAAAAAAGCAAGACCCAAGAATAAGTTGCCTGTAAGAGACTCACTTTAACTCTAAAGACATGTAGACTGAGGGGTGCCCAGGTGGCTCAGTCGTTAAGCGTCTGCCTTTAGCTCAGGTCATGGTCCCAGCTCCTGGGATCGAGCCCCGCATCGGGCTCCCTGCTCTGCGGGAAGCCTGCTTCTCCCTCTCCCACTCCCCCTGCTTGTGTTCCCTCTCTCGCTGTGTCTCTGTCAAATAAATAAATAAAATCTTAAAAAGAAAAAAGACATGTAGATTGAAAGTGAAGGGACTGAACATTATTTACCATGTAAAGGCAAGTGAAAGAAAGCTGGGGTAGCAATACGTATTTCTGACAAAATAGAATTTAAGACTAAGGCTCTAACCAGTGACAAAGGACACTACATGATGAACAATCCAACAAGAGGATATAACAAGGGCAAATACTTATGCACCCAACAAGGGAGCACCCAAATACATAAACTGGCTAAAATTAAAATGGGAGTATAAGTACCGCATGCTAACTGTTCGAAGGTAAGTGCCTGTGAATTTGGAGCAAAATGCTCTAGTCTTCCACCTAGTGGAAGGTCAGGACAAAACAAGAGAACCAACTCCATATACATGTACAACACAGAATCACTTACGTGGTGAGATTTAAGGAATAAAGAGGGTTCCACCCGCTTTCAAGTCTTTTTCACTCTTACCTGTTAAGGTATATAAGTTCATATCTTTAAAAACGTCCCAGGGTAAAACATTCTTCCCAGGAGATCTATGTTAAAGTGTACAGACTTTATATCAGCAGAGTTCTTTCCAATAGGAAGCCAGACATGTGTATTTCATTGGCAGTTGGAGAAGGTGAGAGATTGAAGTTCTAACGGAGAACCACAATGCTGGGAGAGGCCAATTATGACACATGATGGGGCCCCGGGCCCCTAAAGATAGGAAACGTGACAAGCTTGAGTATAATAAAACTTAATGCAAAATTTTAAAAAAATTAAAAATAATAAAATGGGAGTAATCAATGGTAATACAATAATAGCAGGGGATTTAAACACCCAACTTACATCGATGGATGGATCATCCATCTTGAAAATCAATAAGGAAAAACTGGATTTGAATGACGCACTGGGCCACATGGATTGAACAGATATATGTAGAACATTTCATTCCAGAACAGCAGAATACAGTCTTTTCAAGGGCACATGGAACATTCTCCAGAACAGATCACATAGCGGCTGCAAAACATGTCTTCAACATTTCAAAACAAGTCTCAACATTTAAAACTTCATTTAAATTCATACCATGCATCATTTCCAAACACAACATATGAAATTAGAAATCAACCATGAGAAAAAAATCTGGAAAGAACACAAATACATGGAGGTTAAATAACATGCTACTAGACAATGAATGGGTCAACCAAGAAATCAAAGAAGAAATCAAGAAATTCATGGAGACAAATGAAAATGAAAACACAATGCTTCAAAATTTTGGGGATGCAGCAAATCTGTTCTAAGAGGGAAGTTTACAGCAATACTTTAAGAAGAAAAATCTTAAATAAACAACCTAGCCTTATTCCTAAAGAATTCCTAGGGAGAAAAAAATTTAAAAAAGAACAAACAAAACCCTGAATCAGTGGAAGGAGGGAAACAGTAAAGAGTAGAGCAGAAATAAATAGAAATTAAAAAAAAAAATACAACAGATCAATGATAACAGGAGCTGGTTCTTTGAAAATTTAAAAAAAAAAATTATAAACCTGTAGCCAGACTCATTAAAAAAAAAGACTCAGACAAACAAAGTCACAAATGAAAGAGGAGAAATAGCAACCCATACCACAGAAATAAAAAAGAGCAGAAGAGAATATTATAAAAAATATATGCCAACAAATTTGACAACCTAGAAGGGATAAATTCCTAGAAACATATAGCCTCCCAAAACTGAATCAGGAAGAATTAGGAAATTTGAACAATTACCATCTATGAAGTTGAATCAATGATCAAAAAACTCCCAACAAACAAAAGCCCAGGATCAGATGGCTTCAGAGGTGAATTCTACCAAACATTTAAAGAGTTCATATCTGTTCTCAAACTATTCCAAAAAAATAGAAGAGGAAGGAAAGCTTCCAAATTCATCCTTGAGGTCAGTATCACTCTGATACCAAAACCAGATAAAGAAATCACACAAAAAGAGAACTAGAGGCCAATATCTCTGATGAACATAGATGCAAAAATCCTAAACAACATTAGCAAACCAAATCCAATAATACATTTAAAAAATCATTCCCCACAATCAATTGGGATTTATTCCTGAGGTGCAAGGGTGGTTTAATATTCACAATCAACATGATACATCACATCAACAAAAGAATGGATAAAAACCATATGATCATTTCAATAGACTCAGAAATAGCATTTGACAAAGTACAACTTCCATTTATGATAAAAACCCTCAACAAAGGAGGTTTAAGAGGGAACATACCTCGACATAATAAAGGCCATATATGAAAAACCTGCAGCTAACATCATACTCAGTGGTGAGAAACTGAGCACTTTTCTCCTAATATCATGAACGAGGCAAGGATGTTCACTCTCACCACTTTTATTCAACATAGTATTAGAAGTCCTAGCCACAGCAATCAGAAAAGAAAAAGAAATAAAAGGCATCCATATTGTTAAGTAAAAAGTAAAACTCTCAATATTTGCAGAAGACATGATACTATATATATAAAAAATCCTAAAGCCTACCAAAAAATACTAGAACTGATAAATGAATTCACTAAGGTCACAACATATAAAATCAACATACAGAATTAAGTTGCATTTCTATATACTACTAATGAAGTAGCAGGTAGACAAATTAAGAAAACAAGTCCACTTACAATTTCCCCCTTCCCCCAAATTAATATACTTAGGAATAAATTTCACCAAGGAAGTGAAAGATATGTACTCTGAAACCTATAAAACACTGATGAAAGAAATTGAAGATGACATAAATGGAAGGACAAACTCCAAATCTGCTATGACTACTCTCCTTATAAATGGGGGAAATTTTGAGATAGACCTACACACAGAAAGAATACCATGTAAAGATGAAGGCAAGGATTAGGGTGATGAGCAGAAGATGGGGAATGCCAAAAATTGCCAACAACCACCAGAAGCGAGGAGAGAAGAATGCAACAGATTCTTTCTTACAGCCCTCAGAAGGAACTGACCATGCAACACTTTGATCTTGGACTTCTAATTCCAGAACTGTGAGAAAATAAATTTCTGTTGTTTAAATCACTCAGTTTGTGATACTTTGTTGCAGCAGCCCTAAAAAAAACTAATACAAGGACTCATGAAGTGGTGCAGGGCACCATGTCCAAGAACATAAGAGGTCTTTCAGCAGGTGGCCAAGGATCAATCCTAGGGCATATATACAAAACTTGGTAAACCTTTAAAGCTCTTTCATGGTTTTTATTTGTTAAAATAAAGATAAGTATATAGCTTATACTCTATCTTGAATAACACTGTTCTCACATTAATGAAAGCATTCCTTGTCTTAAATAATGGATCCTATTTAAAGAATGCCTTCCCTTTCCAGGATGGAATTTATTTTAGTCCCCTCTCCCTATCTTTAACATTAGTATGTCTGTGAAAAATAACTAACTCTGATGTTGTTTGGCGTAGTTTCCCAAAAGTATTAATTTCACAAGTTTCAATTTATTTACTAAAAAGTTGGGTGATGACTTCACAAGCACCTGGTTCATATAATTTCATGAATATTGGAGTTTAATATTTTTTTCCATTTTTCTAATTTCCATTTTTTGGCATATAGCTCGAAGATACAAGATTAATGCTTCAATAGTAGTTCATTATAATTGTTAATGCTCACTCTTAACTACATACTTAGATGCTTACTTTAATTTGTTTATTTAGCTAAGCAATTTCACTATATACAAATCTGATTTTCTTTAGCTTATTTACATAGAATATGTTCATTTGTGTGCAGGTATGAAGCAACTTTGTTAATTATGAATTATTGAATATCTCCATGTGCACCTGTGTAAATCAGGAAATGAATTGGGTGAGTTGTTTGATCATTAGCTCCGGAGGACTAAACAGGTAGGTGGATATATTGGCCCAGAAAGTCACTGGAAATGAACAGTTAAAATTCCCCACATCTCTAGTTTGGGTAAGCCAAAAGCATAAAAGTGGATGTAAACTTAATTCAGAGCTTGCACATTAAATGAATGTGGACAAGGTCCCTTTGCTAATTCTTTCTTTTTTGTTAATAATGGCTTGATTGTATAGATAATATTATAAAATTACAAGAATAAATCTTTAAAGAGATTAGAATATAAAATGGAAGACAACCACAGATATGGAAAAATACTCATACTTTTGTTTATACATAAAAATGACACCACTCCTTCTTAGCCCAAATTAATTTCAGAAGGAACATATAGATAGTACCTCATAATTCCACCTGTAAGTCATTTTTTGCCATTGGCCATTGAAAAGATAAATCGATTTAGCTATCAGGTAACATAGCCTATGTATTTGAGATATTATTAAACTTTGACTTCATTAGTGCCACACAAACTAAACTACATAGTGGAAAAGATACTAAATAACAATTGAACATTTAATTAGTAGTATATCTTACAAGTGAGAATTGTCTTACAGGCTAATTGTTGGTGCTATTGCTTTTAATACCCCAGGGGGACTATAATGAAGATCTTCAAATTGTCACTTCTTTAGGCTGAGACTAGAATTGTCCAAACTTATACCTTAATGCATATTTCAAGTACAAGCTCCTCCAATATTTCTTACAGATATTAGATCTTAGTGGTATTTTCCTTTGATCTAGACAGACAATAAACTGGTAACAGTTGACCTTTAATCATACACTTCTCAGTTAAAAATTTTAATGTTTTCATATATGTTAGGCTCCTCTCCTTGTGTAGGCTGTAAGGATGCAGAGGAGGCACTGTACTATTCTTCTTTTGTCCCTGACAGTTTCACTTCATTGCTGGGCATATAGTAAATATCCTCCAGTAATACACATAGAGAAATGGGCAAGTATTTTTACTGTATGGTTTGGTTCATTTTCACAGACTGAACTCACTCCTTTAACATGTTTCAAGGTCAAGAAATAGAACATTATCAGTATTGTCAGAAATTTCTTTATACCCCTTTCCAGTCATCTTTAAGGGAAACCAATATCAATGTTTTTTGTTTGTTTGTTTGGCTGTTTTTTGTACTTTAAAAAAATGGAATCATATAATATATACTCTTTTGGATTGGCTTCTTTCTTTCACTAGGTCTGCAAGAATTATCCATATTGTTTCATATAGTTTTAGGCTATTCACTCTTGTTAATGTATAATATTCCACATTCCACCAGTCCATTCTGTTGTTGATGGGAGTTTGATTGATTTCCAGTTAAGGACCATTACACTAAATATAGAGTTAAAAAATACTGATTTGTTCACAGATTATGATTACATTATTTTAAGGTCACCCAATTCTAAGATCTAAAAAGCATATGATAAATCATTCATACTACCTGTCAATATTTATTATACTACTAATATGTAGTGTTTGATCTTAGGAAAGTAAATTTGAAAGTATTAAGATGAAATATCTGGGTTGCTCCTTCAAAAAGCCACTTTTATTTAGCTCCAGTTTCTATGTCCTTTATTAATGCCTAATCTTGCATCTTAGAGCAAAGACGATGTTATGTTTGGTAAAAAGCATTTGAGGATTGGGTGTCAATGTTCCCACTTGAATAAAGTCAGTAATCCAACAAACCCAAAAAGAAATAAATCAGCAAGTACCCGACACACACCACTTAGTCCTTTCTTTCCAAAACACCTTAGCATGACTACTGTGAAATATATGTGTATATATGTGCCTATCACATATATGCATAGCATATATAAATATATGTGTATGTTTCTATTTTAATACAGCAGTTTTGGGCTCACAGCAAAATGGAGCAAAAAGTACAGAGTTCCCATATGCCCACTTACTGTCTCCATAGTCCTGCCTTTTCTAAAATGTCCAACTGCAACTTCAGTACTATTGAAAAAAGGGAGAAAAATCCATAGTGAATAACCCATGATGACAGATCTTTGTTACAACTTCTACTCTATTACTAAGGAAAGGTAGCTCAAAAGTTTTTGTCACAACAAGAATCAATGACTATACGCTCCTTTTTGTATATAACACATGATAAAGGAAAGCTCAAAGATGTAGCTGTAAGAGGGCTAGTGCTCATTCTCAGTCTTGTTTTTGGTGTATTATTCTATATTGCCAAAATTATTCTATCTAACCATTCAAGAACCCATTTATTTAATTAAAGGTGGTATAATTTGTGAATTCCCACAGATTTTTCCTCCTGGTATATCTTTATGATACTCAACATATTAAGTACTATGCCTGGTTATATATTAAACACTTTGGTGGGAATTAAAAAATAAATTTTTGCTTTGAGAAGGTGACAAGATTTTAGGTAGCAAAACCTATTGAATATTTATGCTGGATGAGGTTTTGATAATCAAGCAGTCAGTCCCTTCCATTCTCTGTGTGTGTGTGTGTGTGTGTGTGTGTGTGTGTGTGTGTGTGTGTGTGTGTGTGTGTATGTTTTGGGGTTTTTTTTGTTGTTGTTTTGTTTTGTTTTGTTTTTCCTCCCTGAAGAGCTATAACTTATGTCTCCTTCACAGACACACAATATGGAAGATATAAGTGAAATGAATCAAGTTCTCACAGTGTCTAAATAGTGTTCTCTTAAACAAATGTAAATTTATCAGAATATCACTAGTGGATATGTTATGGTACATTCCCACCATCAAGCCACCTGTGTTATCAACTAAGATTATATATATACATATACATATATTTATACACACACACACACACACACCATGGTATTTACTCTAGTGAGTTTTTATTTCTAAATGTGTTTCAGGTCTGTCACAAAACAAAATATATGACCTTGTTTTCCCATCTTTTAAGACTACTTAAAAGACTGATTCTCTAGGTCTAGTTACCAAAACATTACAAATCTTGTGAAATTACATACTTCACTTTATGACACAAAAGACTCATTCTCAGAAGGATTTCTCATGTCTCTTACCTCTCCTCAATCTTTATTTTTTAATTTTATTTTTTTTTTAATTTTTAATTTTTTTTAAAATTTTCATTTTATTTTTTTACAAAGTAAGATCTAGGCCCAACATGTGGCTTGATCTCATGACCCTAAGATCAAGAGTCACATGCTCTATCAACTGAGCCAGGCAGGTACCTCTCCTCAAACTTTATTCTGAGTAAAAGTGCAGCAGGCTGAGATAAAATCAGTTTAATGGGCTTAGCCTCAACCTTGGCTTTTTCTTTTCTTCACTGTAACCTTGGCATGTCTTTTGAAGTCTTTCTACCCTAACTTCCTAATACACAAGAAGAGAGGCTTGTGCTTTAGTATTCTAAGGTAAACCCAGTTCCAAAATTATGTTACATAGGCTTTATTTTCATAAGATATTACACCTTTTATATAACTTCTGTATTATCCTAAATTTTTAATCATTTTAAGGTTTTTTCCTAAGTAGTATTTATAAAATGAAATTCAATACTTTATTTCAGGTGTGGTATGGCCAGAGAGAACACATGGGAGAAAAGAAATAACAGTTATTCTTTTTTTTTTTTTTAAAGATTTTATTTATTTATTTGACAGAGAGAGAGACAGCGAGAGAGGGAACACAAGAAGGGGGAGTAGGAGAGGGAGAAGCAGGCTTCCCGTGGAGAAGGGAACCCGATGCAGGGCTCGATCCCAGGACGCTGGGATCATGACCTGAGCCGAAGGCAGACTCTCAACCGACTGAGCCACCCAGGTGCCCCGAAACAACAGTTATTCTTAAATATAGATTTGCTTGTCATTTCTTGCATGACTTTTTTTTTCTTTTAGCAAAATCTCATTTTATTCATGAAAAGACAATTCTAATTTCAAAAGAGCATGGTACCATAATCCTAGCCACCCAAGAATTTACAATTTCCTCCACAATTTCTCACCTGCTAAGGTAATCAGCATATGTTTCTCTGTACTTCCCAATCAGTTGATTAAAATATTTAACAGTATTTGACCTATATTAGGCAGCATTATATTCATGTGGTATCTCCTAATGTGATTTTGTATAATTATCATTTATTTCAGTAATTCATTGTCTTTTCCACAGAATTTGCTTATATCTAAACTTATAACTCATCTGACTTTTATAGTGAAAGTAAAGAAATTCCCTTCAATAAAATTTATACTGACATGAAAATCTGTATTCTTTTAACAACAAAATACATTCTCTGTTGATATCTAAACCTGTTATTTTCCCACAACACTCAATTTACTTAAAAGAGAGAAATAAATTCTACTATATTGAAGATTAATTTTAGTAATAGAATATACCACATTCTAAATTTATAGCAGGGAGATAGATGTCTGGAGGGGAAGTAAGATGAAATCCTTGGTTCCCAACATGGGTAGAATTTAAATAGTCTTCATTATTATAAAGTCAGGAGGTGCCATTTCTAAAGAGCCCACATAAGGGCCTGGGAGTACAAAAGTGAGAGATGTTCAGATGAGAAATTTCTACTCATACAGCTGGATGAACTCTTAGGAAGGCAGTGGCCTAGGGCTCAACTGCAGGGCACAGTATGGGATTCCCTCTTCCATAGTGAGGAATCTATGAGAGTCATGAGTGTAATTCAGGGAAGAAGCAGATCTGAAGGTCTTAAAAAACAGGGAGCCTCCCTTATTAATCTGCCAAGCCCACATCTGGTCCTGCACAGGCTTAAAATTTATTTGTATCACTTCCAGAGTCAGAGGGCTTATAGGAGCGTATCCCTAGAGTTTTCTCATCCTCACCTTCTGCTCTACACGTGATATATTTGCCATCTCTGTGTTCATGGTACTACTTTGCATACATTGTTTCCAGTTTTCCTCTGAAAGTTACAGGGGAGTTTTTAGAAGCACACAGAACATGGCCTCCTTTCTATGCTTCTGTCCATAAAGCCTTGGAAAATTTATAAAAACTGGATATATGTCATTTCTGGAATGTTGCTAACCTGTTACCTAGTGTCTTTGATCAAGGAGAATTTGGTCCTACTGCATCTACAAACACTTGACATATTTCTTATGCCAAATATATAAAAAATAACATTATCCCCCTAAGAATTAAAGCATCTCAGCAGGTGGAATTAATTAGTATTCGTAAATAGTTTAATAGGCATTTCTAACAAACATAGTTAATATATTTTCAACAGATGCCATTTGTGATAATAAGTAAATAAAAGACTTTCCTTTTTAATGTAAACATACAGAATACATGCCCAAAAAGTAACATGCGCCTTTGCTTAGGAAAAAGATCAGTATTCTTTTACTGACTCCACCACCAAGTATAATAATCTTTCAGTCAAGATATCCTGGTTGGGCAAGGGTGGAATTCTAGTTATATTGTGAGAAAACCACCCTGTTCCACAGTCGAAGGGGAAATAAAGAGAATTTACAAGTGGAAAATTAAAATGCCTTGAGAGGAAGAAAAATATTGGGGAAAAATATTTTCTTTTTTTACAAAACCATCACTCTGCAGTCTTTTTTTAAACTCTCGAAACTTAGAGAAGTATTTACTGACTCAAACATTCAATGTTCTCTCAGGTAGAGAAAAAGAAATGTATATGAAAAACTGTGGTAGATTTTCATAGTGTTGTTTTCTAGCATATTCTTTTATGTGTGAGCTGGCCCACTTCTTCTTTTTTTTTTTTTTTAAGATTTTTATTTATTTATTTGAGAGAGAGTAAGAGTGAGAGAGATCACAGAGGGAGAGGGAGAAGCAGACTCGCCACTGAGCAGGGAGCCCCATATGGGGCTCGATCCCAGGACCCTGAGATCATGACCTGAGCTGAAGGCAGATGCTCAAACAACTGAGCCACCGAGGTGCCCCCGAGCTGGCCCACTTCTATACATGCCATTACTGTAATCACAATTGTTCTATTGGCCTCCTCGCTGCCACCAATCCAGTAGCTCGCACCGATGAATGAAACAGCAGGCAGCCGAAGGTAGTCCTAGCCCAGTCACTTCTGCAGACCCTAGATCCTTGTCAGCTTTGACGATGAGAGGCAAACATGTAATTCAACCTGCAACAAACAGAGTCCCTCCCTAGGATTATTAGATTTGGAGCTCAAAACATTGAGCTATTCTGTTCATTAATTAAAGTTGTAACTGTAAAACTCTGGAGCTATGCAGAAATCTTGCTACATAGATCAGAAAGAGAAAACAGATTCTCTCCCTCTGTCCCCCACCCCCACTATGGGTATTTTCTCTCTCTCTCTCTCTCAAAAAAGGAAGATATTACTGGGGCGCCTGGGTGGCTCAGTTGGTTAAGCGACTGCCTTCGGCTCAGGTCATGATCCTGGAGTCCCAGGATCGAGTCCCACATCGGGCTCCCTGCTCGGCGGGGGGTCTGCTTCTCCTTCTGACCCTCTTCCCTCTCGTGCTCTCTGTCTCTCATTCTCTCTCTCTCAAATAAATAAATAAAATCTTTAAAAAAAAAAAAAAAAAAAGGAAGATATTACTAAATAAAGCCCTATGAATATTTAGTATTAACTGGGGGGATTAACAGTCTCAGTAGCAGTATTTGCACGTTGTCAAAATACACAACATCCTAAATAGATCTCCTCTCTATTGTATGAAATACTTATGGTTACAGCTCACGGTAGTTTTATTTAGTTCTTCCCAAACCTGACAATCACACTACCTGTGAAAAGTAATTTTACATTTTTCTCTGTTTCTAATTTGATTTTATTTTAATAAAAAGGTCCAGACCATGTATCTAGAGATTTTGATTCAGTTTGTTTAAAACAAAGCTCACAAATCGGTAAATCATTTATGCTCCTTAGGAACACATTGACATGAATTAAGTTGTCAAATCACTTTGATGACACCAGCTGATATGATAGTTCCCTCCAGCATGTTTTACACTGTGAACAAATAATTACACTATGAAGCAACAGTCTCTGTGGATTCATCATACATGAACAGAGATTAGTGTTTACATAAAATAAAACTTCAATATCTGCTTTCTGAGATATTTAATGTGGCCCATGACAATATTTATGCTTCCTAATCATTAAGAATACATAGTAAAGGAGCACCTGGGTGGTTCAGTCTGTTGAGGGTCTGCCTTTGGCTCAGGTCATGATCCCAGGGTCCCGGGATTGAGCCCCATGTCTTACTCCCTGCTCAGCAAGGAGTCTGCTTCTACCTCCACTCTCCCCTCCCTGCTCATTCTCTGTCTCTCTCTGTGTCTCTCTCAAATGAATAAATAAAATCTTTAAAAAAAATACATAGTAAATAATAGAGTTATTTATAAATGCTTTGATACCCCCTTGTCTTTGATAGTGAGAGTAACATAGCCCTACTTTTTCTATAAGAATGTTTCATTTTTAATGGTGAATAAAAAATTAGACTAGAGACTACCTGGAATTTCTGCTCTTCAGATTAAGATGGAGCAACAAGGACCAGATTTACCAACCTACATGAAAGAACTTTAAAATGTCAGGTAAAATATAGGAAACAACCACTGTCAACTCTTATTTAAGAATTGGGTATATCTTATATAAGAATAAGGATATAAGGCAATGAAGGGCAATGATCCTTGAAAGACAGAAAAAATATATATATAAGCCCTGCAATTGTCCCAAGTGATGGCATGGATAAAATTTCCAGTGTTCTGAGGTTTCCTGAGACAAGCAGACAGAGCTGAAATTCTGGGAACATCCTATAAAAAAATTACCAGGCATATTTGCAACAATTAGGCTGGATCTAGAGAGTACTGTGTTAAGTGAAATAAGTCAGAGAAAAACAAATATAATTTCACTTTTATGTGGAATCTAAAAAAAGAGCAGAAAAAGACACATAAATACAGAAAATAAACTGATAGTTGCCAGAGGGCCCAGGGGGATGGGCAAAATAGGTGAAAGGGGGTAGTAGACACATGCTTTCTGTTATTGAATGAATGAGTCTTGGCGGTAAAAAGTATAGCATAGGAAATATAGTCAGTGGTATTATACTAGTGCTGTATTGTGATAGATGAAAGCTACAATGTGGTAAGCATAGCATAATGCATAGAGTTGTCAAATCACTATGTTGTACATCTGAAACTAATGTAACATGGTGTGCCAACTATACTTCAACAAAAAGAAGAAAAAAGAAGAAACCAGATTGATGGTTGCCAGGAGCTAGAGCGAGAGAGAATGGAGATGGACTGCTAAGTGGGTAAAGGGTTTGCTGTTGGGGTGATGAAAATGTTTTGGAACTAGAAAGAGGTGGTAGTTGCACCACACTCTGACTAGACTAAATGTCACTGAACCGCACACTTTAAAAATAGTCAAATTTTTGTTATATGAATTTCATCTCAATTAAAAAATTGTAACAGCCAAAAACAACAACAAAAAATTTTACCAGGCATGCAAAGAAGCAGGGAAATGTGAAGAATAAGTAAATTAATGAAACTACTTCCCAAATGGCACAGATGATAGAATTGGTAGATAAGAACATTAAAGCAGTTGCTATAACTGCATTCAATATTTTCAAGAACTCAGAAGAAAGATGAAACATGATAAGCAGAGGCATGAAAGATATTTTTTAAATGCCTAAATCAAATTTGTACAGATAAAAACTACAATATTTGAGATAAAAATTCACTGATGAAATTAACAACAAATTAATCATTGTAGAATGAAGAGCAGTGCACTTGAAGACACAGGAATAAAAACTACACAAATCTGAAGGATTTTATGATTATCAGCCCAATACTACCAGAAATGTTGAAGAAATAACTTCAAGAATAAGGAAAATACTATCAGAATAAACCTGGATCTACAGATAGCAAGGAAGAGCACTAGAAATGGTAACTACATGACTAAATATATAGTCTTTTGTTGTTGTTGTTGTTATTTTTAGATATCTTTAAAAGATAATTGATTGTTTAAACAAAAATAAAACAATATAATATGGGGCTTATTACCAGAGTAGAAGTAAAATGCAAAATGATAATAGCACAAAGACCAGAAGGTGAGAAATGGAAGCATGTGGTTATAAAGTATATCCTCATGGAATATCAAATATTATTGAAAGTAGACTGTGATTAATTAAATATCAATAAAAAATAACAAAATAACACAATGAAGAGTTATAGCTAATAAGTCAGGAAGCAAGTTAAATGGAATCATAACACTCAATCCAAAAGAAGCTTTATAAAAAAGAAAAAAGAGAATACAGATTGAAGAAATTAAAAACAAATAGCAAGATGGCAGACTTAAACCCAACCATAAAAAGCTACATTAAATATATATGGCATAAGTACCCAAATTATAAAAGCAGAGATCATCAGATTATATCACAAAGCAAGCCCCACCTAAATGCTTCCTACTAAGAATGTCAACCTCAACTATAAAGGCAGATTATAAGTAAAAGAATGGAAAAAAATACTGTGTTAGTACTATACAAAATAAAGCAAGAGTGGCTATATTAATACTAGGTTAAACCTAATATTAGGTTAACCTAACAAGTTAGGTTTCAAAATGAAAAAAAAAATTACCATTAATTTTGACTATATCTAAAAAATTATATAATGTTATGCCTATTGTCACATATATATGTATACCTATTAAAATTTCCTTTTTCAAATATTGTATTTTCTAGTTTTTCCATAGTTTCACTTTCAGATCATTTTCTAGTTTACCTATAAATGTCAGAATGACATATATATAAATATTTTTTTTCTTGTGCTTTGGGAGTCCTATCCTCGGCTTCCAGAACTTCACATAGGACAGAAAAAACAAAACAAAACAAACCTTTATACTGTAAGTAGATTTTAAAAACAAAAGCAGAAAACAAGTAAAGACAAAATTAATATAGTACACTGACTCTGATTATGAGTAAATGTTTAAAATATGAAGAGAGCTTGTTGAACAGGTCACTTGCCCATGAGCCTATGTTTTTTTTTAATCCTTTGGCACCCAAAATAAGATTGCTTAGGTAATTTCCAGTGCCCTTCCATTCTAAAATCCATGCTAAAATTCTTCCTTGTGTCTTGCATAAAGGTGAGAGATTTACAGTACCTTATTTTTAACTGTTCAATATTAAATGTATAACACAATATATCTAAGTACATATCTCAGTGGATTATCGCAAATAATCATGCAATCACCACCAGATTTTAAAACAAACAAAAACAACAACAACAACAACAACAGTATGCCTAAAAGTCCCTAGTCTGTGTCTTCCATTTTACTTTCAATGGTATTTTTGTTAGAAGATCTTGATTTTATGTATTCCAATGAATCTATATTTCGTTAGGATTGTGAGTTTGACATCTTATAAAAGAAATATTTTCCTACCTCCAAATCAGGGATATAGTCTATCTTTACAATATTTCATAGTTTAGTATATTTACTACAGTTTTTTCATAGATACATTTTACAAATTAAAGATGTTTCCTACCATTCCTAATTTTCTAATTAGATTTCATACATGTCCACTTAATATAGAATTTTATCACACTTTTTGATATTATTTGAGATGACTATGACTTTTCAAAATTTATTTTAATTTGGCAAATTATTTTGATTTTATAATATTAAAGCAAACCCAAAATCCTGAAATAAACCCAAATTGGTCATTATATATTTTCACATATTACTGGATTTAATAAATTAATATTTAGTTTAGGAATTGATGGTATGGATAGGAGTAATGTTGGCCTGTGATCTTTATTTCTCATGTTATCCTTACTAGATATTGATTTCTAAGTTACGAATGACTTACCAAGTAATTAAACTCAAATGATTTCTATTCTGAGAATAGAAAATGGGTTATCATGAGAAGAAAGAAACTGAGGGTCACATTTTGATAAAATAGATATTACTTGAATTATGATTTCAAATATGGGCTATTTTACTTTTATTTATTTAGTTAGTTATGATTTTTTTATTTTGGAGAGACAGCATGTGAGTGGGGGAAGGGCAGAGAGAAAGGGGGAGAGAAAATCTTAAGCAGACTCCATGCTGAGCACAGAACCTGACGTGGGCCTCAATACCAAAACCCTAGGATCATGACCTAAGCTGAAATATGCCTTTTTACGCCTATGCAAAATTACATTCCATGCAAATGGAAACAAAAAAAAAGAGGTGGGAGAAACAATACTTACATAAGACAAAATAGACTTTAAAACAAAGACTTCAACAATAGACAAAGAAGGGTATTACATAATGATACAGGGATTAGGTCCAATAAAAGTATATAACAATTGTAAATACCTATGCATCCAACCTTGGAGTACCTAATAAAACAAATATTAACAGATATAAAGGGAGAAATTGAGAGTAATACAATAATAGTAGGGGTCTTTAATACCCCACTGACATCACCCACACAGAAAATCAATAAGAAAACAGTGTCTTTAAACACATTAGACCATATATACAAAACAGATATATACAGAACATTCTAACCTTCTAACCCACAACAATAGAATACACATTCTTTTTCAAGGGCACATGGAGCATTTTCCATGATGGATGGCATGTTAAGCCACAAAACAAGTCTCAATAAATTTAAGAGATTGAAATCGTATCATGCATCTTTTCTGACCACAGTGGTATAAAACTAAAAATCAATAACAAGAAAAAAAAAAAAAACTGGGAAAACACACACACAAACACACACACACAAAGAGGCTAAACAACATGCTACTAAACAAATGGATCAATGAAGAAATCAAAGAGGAAATAAAAAAATAGACGAAGACAAATGAAAATGAAAACACAAAAGTGCAAATATTGGGGGACATAGCAAAAACCCTTCTAAAAGGAAAATTTATGGTGATACAGACCTACCTTGAGAAACAAGAGAAAGTTCAAATAAACAATCTACCCTTACATCTAAAGGAATTAGAAAAGAACAAAGAAAGTCCAAGGTGAATAGAGGGAAGAAAATAATAAAGATCAAAATATAAATAAAATAGAGACTGAAAACAAAAGATCAATGAAACCAAGAAGTGGTTCTTTGAAAAGATAAACAAAGCCTTTAGCCAGACTCATCAGAAAAAAAGAGATGACCCAAATAAATAAAAATGAGAGAGAAGTAAGGACTGGCCCCAGAAATACAAACGATGATAAAAGACTACTATGAAAAATTATATACAAATAAACCCATTTTCTATTCTCAATAGGACGACTAGAAAAAATTGATAAATTGCTAGAAATATGCAATCTTCCAAAACTGAATTGAGAAGAAATAGAAAATCTTAACAGATCAATTACTACTAATGACATTGAGTCAGTAATCAAAAAATTGACAACACACAAAAGTCCAGGACCAGATGGTCTCACAGGTGAATTTTACCTAACATTTAAAGAAGAGTTAATACTTATCCTCAACTATTACCAAAAACAGAAGAGGGACTATAAAAAATGAAAACTACAGGCCAATGACCCTAATGAACACAGATGCAAAAATTCTCAAGAAAATATTAGCAAACCACATTCAACAGCACATTAAAAGGATCATACACCACTATCAAGTGGGATTTATTCTGGAGATTCAAAGGTGTATCAATATTTGCAAATCAATCAACATGAGACACCACATCAATAAAATGAAGGAGAAAAATCATATGATCATCTCAATAGATGCAGAAAAACCATTTAACAAAATTCAACATTTGTTCATGATAAAATCACTCAGCAAAGTGTGTTTAGAGGGAACACACCCCAACATAATAAAGACCATATATCGAAAACCCACAGCTAATGGTGAAAAATGATGATGAAATGGTGAAAACTGTGGAGATCTTCTCCTCTAAGATCAGGAACAGGCAAGGATGTCTACTCTGCCACTTTTATTCAACATACTCCTGGAAGTCCTAGCCATAGCAATCAGACAAGAAAAAAAAAATTAAAAGGATCCATTTTGGTAAGGAGGAAGTTAAACTGTCACTATTTCAAGATGACATGATACTACATACAGAAAACCCTGAAAACTCCATCAAAAAGCTATTAGAAGTAAAAAATGAATTCAGTAAATTTGCAGGATACAAAATTAATTCACAAAAATTTGTTGACTTTCTATATATTAATAATGAAATAGCAGAAATAAAAAATTAAGAAAACAATTACATATACAATTACACCAAAAAGAATAAAATACCTAGGAATAAAATTAACCAAGGAGGTGAACGATCCGTAGTCTGAAACTTATAAAACAATGATGAAACAAACTGAAGTTGACACAAATGGAAATATATTCCATGCTCATTGAGTGGAATAATACTGTTAAAATGTCCAACTACCCAAAGCAATTTACAGATTCAATGCAATCCTTATCAAAATACTAACATCATTTTTCACACAGTTAAAACAAATAATGCTACATTTGTATGGAACCACAAAAGTCTTTGAATAGCCAAAGCAATCTCGAGAAAGAAGAACAAATATGGAGGTATTGCAAATTCCAGATTTCAAGATATACCACAAAGCTGTAGTATTCCAAACAGCATGGTACTGGCACAAAAATAAACACACAGATCAATAGAACAGAATAAAGAGCCCAAAAATAAACCCACAATTTTATGGTCAATTAATCTACAACAAAGTAAGCAAGATTATATGGGGGAAAATATAACGGGAAAAAGTCTCTTCAATAAACGGTTCTGGGAAAACTGAACAGCTACATGAAAAAGAATGAAACGAGACCACTTTCTTTTGTTCCCCATTTTTTATTATTATGTTCAATTATCCAACATATAGTACATCATTAGTTTTTGATGTAGTATTCAATGATTCATTAGTTGTGCATACCAAATACAAAAAAAATAGCTTCGGAATGGACTAAAGACATAAATGTGAGACGTGAAACCATAAAACTCATAGAAGCAAACATAGGCAGTAATTTCTTTGACACTGGCCTCAACAACATTATTCTAGGTATGTCTCCTCAGGCAAAGGAAACAAAAGCAAAAATAACCTATAGAGAGTACACCAAAATTAAAAAACAAAAACCAAAAACTTTTTACAGTGAAGGAGACAATCAACAAAACAACAAAGCAACCAACTGAAAGGGAGAAGATATTTGCAAATGATATGTCCAATAAGCAGTTAAGATCCAAAATATATTTTAAAAACTTATACAACAAAAACCCCCACAAACAATCCAATTAAAAAATAGACAGAGGTCATGAATAGACATTTTTCAAAGAAGACATACAAATGGCCAACAAACCCATGAAATGTTCAACTAATCATCAGGAAAATGCAAAATAAACCATAATGAGATATCACCTTATACCTGTCAGAATGGCTGGAATCAAAACAAGAAATAACAAGTATTGAAAAGGATGGAAAAAAAGAAATTACTGCACTATTAGTGGAAATATTAGTTGTTGTAGGCACTTTGGAAAATGGTATGGAGGTTGCTTAAAAATTTAAAATATTGGGGTTGCCTGGGTGGCTCAGTCAGTTAAGCATCTGCCTTAGGCTCAGGTCATGATCTCAGGGTCCTGGGATCAAGCCCTGCATCCAGTTCCCTGCTCAGCAGGAAGCCTGCTTCTCCCCCTGCCACTCCCCTGCTCATGCTCTCTCTCTCTCTCTCTCTCTCAAATAAAATCTTTTAAAAATTAAAAATGTAAATACCACATAACCCAGTAATTCCACTATAGATGTTTACCCAAAGGAAAAAAAAAACAGTAATTTTTTTTTTAAAGATTTTATTTATTTATTTGACAGAGAGAGACACAGTGAGAGAGGGAACACAAGCAGGGGGAGTGGGAGAGGGAGAAGCAGGCTTCCCGCAGAGCAAGGAGCCCGATGCGGGGCTCGATCCCAGGACCCTGGGATCACGACCCGAGCCGAAGGCAGATGCTTAACAACTGAGCCACCCAGGCGCCCCAAAAAACAGTAATTTGAAAAGATATATACCCCTATTTTTAATGCAGAATTGTTTACAATAGCCAAGATATGGAAGCAATCCAAGTGTCCATCACTAGATAGATAAAGAAGATATGATATATATGCACACCATGGAATATTATTCAGCCATAAAAAGAATGAGATCTTGCCATTTGCAGTAACATTGATGGGCCTAGAGGATATTATGCTAAGTGAAATAAGTCTGATGGAGAAAGACAAGCACTATATGATTTCACTTATATGTGTAATCTAAATGATAAATGAATAAAAAAGTAACAATAACAAAAAAAACCCAGAATCTCAAATACAGGGGACAAAATGGTGGTTGCCATAGAGGAACGTTTGGATGAAATAAAGGAGATCAAGAGGTACAAATTTCCAGTTATAAAATAAATCACAGAAATGAAAACTACAGCATAGGGAATATAGTCAATAATTTTGTAATAACTTTGGTGACAGATAATGACAATACTTATCAAGGTGATCCCTGAGTAACATACAGAATTCTTAAATCAATGTTTTATACTTGCAACTAATACAACATTGTATGTTAATTTTATTTCAATTTAAAAAAATGAAAATAAATATTATACCTATCCTAAACTCCCCTCATACCCCAACACACACAGAGTAAAGGTTGAACCAAACCCATAGGAGCAACTAGATTCAGACCCATACACTTAATGTCTGATTATATGTAGTCTTCCAACAGAGAGTTTTATTCCAGAATTTAAAGTATAAAATAATTTAATTTACTCATAAATTTGTGAATTGGATATGGGAAAAGAAGAGATGCAAAGATGACATTAAAATTTGGGGACTGAGCAATCAGAAAATCGGGATGATATAGTATATAGCACACCTTTGTAGAAGATGATCAAGACAGTGAGAAAGATTTATAATCACTCATTGTTTCAATCTCAGCCCAATCAACCACTAATCTACTTCCGTCTCTGTAAATTTCTGGAAATTTTATGTAAGTGAAATTACACAATATGCTATCTTTTGCATCTGGCATAATTTACTGGAGATTTTTTCATGTCATAATGTATATTAGCATTCTATTACAGAGTATTATTCCATTGTTTGTCCTTTCGTTGGTGATGGATATCTGAATTATTTCCATTTTTTGGCTATTACGCATAATGTTACGATGAACATTTGTGTAGAAGTCTTTGCATGGACATATATGCTAATTTCTCTTGGATAGATACGAAGAGTAGAATTACTGGATTATACGATAAATTTATGTTTAACCTCTTAAGAAATGGCCAAATTTTGTTTCAAAGTGCCTGTAATATCTTATATTCCCATCAGTAGTTTTTGAAAGTTCCAGTTTGTCCACATCCTCTTCAACACTTAGATATGATCTTTTTTTTTTTTAATTATAGACTTTCTACTGGATGTGAAGTGGAAATTCATTATATTTTTAATTTACAATTCCTTAAGTACTATGATTGAACATTTTATGTTAAACATTTATAGATTTTGGTGAAAGAAAACTTTTCCTATTTTAATTAGCTTGTCTTCTGATTACTGAGTTGTAAGAACCCTTTATATACTTTGGATGTAAGTCCTTTATAATAAGACTTGCCAATATTCTCTACCATTCTGTGACTTGTCTTTTTATTATCAATGTTTCCTAAATTACAGACACCATCTAAAGTTTTTTAGGAAGATTTTTACTTCCCAATTTCAAAACCTATTACAAAGTTTTCAAACAGCTTGGTATATGCATAAATATAGGCTTACAAATCAGTGGAACAGAATTGAGAGTCCAGATAGAAACGCTTACATTTATGGTCAATTGATTTTCAACTGAGATGTTAAGACAATTCATTTGGGAAATATTAGTCTTTGCAAGAAATGATACTAAAACACTTGTAGTAGTTTTTTTTGGATTTTCAGAATTGTTTAATCTATTCAGGTTCATTTGTCTTTCCAAAGTCTGCTGAAATCAAATACTTTGTTGAAGCTATAGACAAATTTTGGGAAAATTGGTATTCTGCTACTCAAAAAGTAATTGAACCCATTCAATTATAGTTCCTGGTGAATTGCTAAGACCTGAGTTCATATACATAGAGTCCTGACCATGTGGGTCAGGCTCATTTCAGAAACTGAGCTCCAATAGCAGTTACCTCTTCCTAGACAGAAGAATACTACTTCCTTACAGAATCCCCTAATTTCCTGATTTTTCTGAGTTTATTCATGATCTTTCTGAGAGCTGGCTCACCTCCTTCATACATTCAAATGTGGACAGCTTGGTACTTCTAACCATATCAACTAGTGTTTCAAGTCTCCACAAAACTGCAATGGTAATGCCAATCTTCAGTCTCTAGCAACATTTCTTGATAAATTTACTTGGATACATCTAGGCATCCCAGTTTAACATTGTCAATTCTAATTTGTTCAGGCTGCTCATTTTCCTTTTTTGGCTAGGAGACCGTAGTGAGCATCTTTTCTTGGGTCAACTGTGTGGACAAATAATTTTAACCAGTCTGGTTAAAATGTCACTTCCGGAGGTTGAAGGGAGGGATCCACCCAGGAGGCTGCTCCACATGCTGCATCTTGTTCCCATTCATCTTACCATGGCACCTTGGTTCCTGCTGCTAGAAGATGTTTAATAAGATGTAAGAAAGTATAGGATGTTTAAATACTAATGAGAAAAATCCTTGAAGTACTAGAAACATGGATGATATAAAAGATGAGGAAAATTGTGGGAGCGGTATAGTACTGATTAGGCAAGAGAAGTGATCTCATGTACAGATGAAGACATTTTAGATAGAGAAACAATAGTACATCCCTGAAAATATGATAGAGGGTAGGTTCATTTGTGGGTGAAAGTGGGTACTCATGGTAAATGGAGTTTGTCAAGTCTATTATCTGACTGTTTCAATTTTCTCAGTGAGTTAGAAGGTCTCATTAGCTGAGAAGACTGGAAATGAGAGAAGAAATATGTGAAATAGTCATCTCAACTGATGGACCAGGGAAATATGGCATGACTTGCCCAGACTCATTACCAACTCACTTGGGATTCTGGTCATTAATTTGTAGACCAGTCAGCATGGTTGTATAACTGTGTATGTGTGTGTGTGTTTGTGTATGTGTGTTTCAGGTGCACCCATCTGAACACATTGAGAAGTTGGAAAGTTAAACAGAGTTTGCATGTTACCAAGTATAAAATCAGGAAAATAAGGTAGTTTGATATGTATGGATTTGGTGGAGTCAAAATGATAAAGACTTAAGAATTTTTAAAAACCACAGTTGTACAGTGTAACCCAATTTGTGTGGATGTAAAGTGAATGTTAAACTAAAATCACAGCTTTAAATAGCTGAGATATTGCCAGAGTTTGCTATTGTGTTGGTAAAACCATGGTGATAACTCCCCCACCCCCGAGTCAAATCAAATTATCATTATACCCTGAAAATAGAGATTTTCCAGAGATCTTCAAGTTCAGACAAAATATTTACTGTGCTATGGGGACGATGCTTCTCATGGGATTCGGAAAGCGGTTCGCAATCTCCTCCGTATACAATGCTGCCAGGTTTAGCTACTATACTACAGAATTTTGTAGGAAGGGTTGGTGGGATACAGCCTGATGTCATAAAAGTCACAGACCCCACCAACTTATTGAGGGTCAATAGTTTCTCTTGGATACGGGGTGCTTTCATTCAATCCGTGGCTTTGGTGAATTACCAGAATTCTGAAATAGTTGATTCTGTGTTACTACTTCCATTGTTTTAGTGAAAGAGTGAGTTCACCAGCTTCTTATTACGCCATTCCAGAAGTAAATCAGGAGATGTTTGGATTTTAATAAAGCATTATGGTCACAAGGATATAGATATCAATTTGGAAAACTTGAATCCCTAATGTTCCACTACTTACCTAAACGCTCCAGAGTAAGTTTCAACCTCATCAGACCCTGTTTCCTCATACGAATGCCCCATATTTTGATACTAAGGTATCATCTTTAATTCAAGTATTATATGATTTTTTTCTTTCATTTTTATTTTATTTTTCTTCCATTTTTATGCAGTTGTGTTCATTCAATATATACAATTTTGTACTTTCCTTTGTTATTTAGAATGTTAACAGTTTTCCTAGAAGTTGAAAAGATTTTATTTCCTTTATCTTATGTTGTTTTATAGCAATTTAAAGCATATATTTAAGCACCTAGTTTCTCTACCCTGCTACCCCACTTTTTATTGTATGTCATTCCTCATCAATGACTCTTTCCATAAGACATCATCTGTTTACACATTCAGTCAGGGAAACCTCTTCCACCACCATATAATTTGTATGTTCGATACAGAAAAGAACAAATCAACTCAAATAACTTAAAATTAGTTTTTAATAGAATCAAACATTAGTATGAAAATAAAAGATCACTTTAGTTTACAAACAGAAAGGTAAAATGAACAATATAGACACGTAAAGACTCCATTTTAAAAAGCATCCAGACATGATAATTCTAGTATCTTGTTAAGAGAAGAGAACAAACAATATTTGTCTTGGGGAATAATATGAATTTTTTTTATTTCTACATTGTAAAATATTTGCTAATTTTATTTAAAATCTGACTTTGGTTCAGGTCCAAGATTTACTTCCAAAAACTTGTCCAGAGTCAAAAAATTAAATTAAAAAAAAAAGCAAACAATCTTTTCCAGGTCCAAATGGCTTTTACTGGACAGTCAAGTAAAGCAGCTCTGTTTTCTAACAATTACATTTTGCCAGCCATGTGGATGGAATAATGAGAGAGATGCTATTTCAATCTCTCCACCTCCTATGCAAGTGGTTCTTGAGTAAAAAAAAAAAAGAGAGAGAGAGAGAGAGTGCAGATATTTACTAACTATTGAACTTTTTTTCTGAGGAATGTCAGACATTACCGTTTCAGGGTTATTTCTCATAAATTCAATTTGGAAGTTAATCGAGAAACACTATGGAATGTTAGGTGCCAGTTTCTTCTAGAAGATTCTGTTGTTACTCTAGTTGAGAAGAAACTTAATGAAGTTAATTCCAATCATCAAAAATTTTTAATATTGCACTCCAAAATTCCTAATTTTTAACTAAACAGTTGCTTGATTGTGGAAAATATAATTTGGACTGTTTCCTAAGGTAATAATAGAGTTAATAATAGTGATACTGATTGATAATAATTTTTAAATTTTTATAATTTTATTAGCAGTATCTGTAAAAGCCATACCAAAAAATGAAGGAAAAAAAGACTATCAATTTTAGGCTTCTTTTCACAATGGAGCTGACCTGTAAACTGCGAAATAATTCTTCTTGGGAGAATTAGACCATTGGCAAAATAAATAAAATTTTCAAATTTATAAAATTTTAATACCTATTTGAAAGTATTGGAACATTTTCTCAATCTAAAATAAATAAAAGATACTATTAGGATTAGGTATGAGTTAAAGTTACAATCTCTGTTCCATATCGTAATGAACAATGTGGACTCCTTTTTTGGATTTAGTCTCTTAACAAATGAGGTGGAAATGTAAATCAACATGAAAATAAAGTCATGTCTTTGGACAATGCATAATCTTGGCAACCAGTACTCACAGAGGGAGGAACAATGTAGTTTTGCCTGAGGTTTTGAACAGTGGGGGAGATAGTGAAGAGAATTTAGAATGCTATTTCATGATTCTGGGATTAAACCCCAATTCTCCGCCATCAGAACTGCTGAAGCTTAGTGAAGTTCAATGATACAAGCACTGTCACCAACTGTCAGACTGAAGTCACCCTAAGGCAATATAAATCCGTGCAAAATTACTTAGATTTGGAGAGAGATACTGTTGGAAGAAATGGATAAGATGAGTTCAAACCCTGTACAGAGAGCTGGGGTTCCTGGCAGGTAACGGAGACTGAAAAATGAGGGGAGTAGGGAAGAAAGGAACTGAGGGCAAAGGAGCCAGGTTAAAATTGGGTATATTTACACAGAGAAAACTCAGAGTAAAGGTTTTGACTTTCTAAAGTTATTTCCTTTGGATTCAGAAGATGGGATAGTTTCTCACCATGTTTTTGTCCACCAATGCAGTACAGAACACTGTATATGCTAGTACTGTCTTGTGCATTGGATTTTGTGAAAATTTAAATAATTGGGATGAGTGACCTGCCCCATTTCTTCCTCTGCTAGCATCTGTGCACAGGGAATGACTTTATTTCAGATGATGTATCCAGAAGTTCTAGGTACTGACCACAGCAAAGTGAGATGTGATCCCCAGCAGAACTGGCAAAAAAAGGCAATAAAGTAGTTATTACCTTTTTATATTCTTTTATATCATTTCTAAGATGAGTTTGGAGTGTGTGGGGAAAGACTAAAACATGTACTTTGTGGTAGCTTGAAACCAATTCTCTAACATAATGTTTAAAATTCTAAAGTATTTATCAATGGATGAATAAAGAAAATGAACACACACACACACACACTATCCATTTGTGACAACATGGATGGACCTTGCGGTCATTATGCTAAGTAAGTAAGTCAGATAGAAAACTACAAGTACCACATGACCTCACTTAAATGTAGAATCTAAATAAAAAAACAAACAAGAACGGAGTTCTCCCAGATACAGAGAACAGATTGCTGGTTGCCAGACATGAGGCGTGGGGAATGAGCAAAATGGGTGAAGAGGATCAAAGAGCACAAATTTCTAATTATAAAAGAGGTCATAGGGATGTAATGGAAAGCCCAGTAACTATGGTTAATATCGTATTGCATATTTGAAAGTTACTAAGAGATTTTAAAGGTTCTCATCACAAGAAAGTTTGTAACTATATATGGTGACAGATATTAACTAGACTTTTTGTGGTGATAATTTCAATGTATACAAATATCAAATTCTTATGTTGTACACCTGAAACTGATGCGTCAATTGTGCCTCAATTAAAAAAAAAAAACCAGCACACTACTACACTGGAGAAAATAACTATAAAGAATACTCAATAATTTATGTAAAGTATGATTTAAGTACATTTACCTCCATTTTATATGGAAATACCACCTAAGTTAAGAAACTGGCTAATTATAACTTTGTAAAAGTTGGTGTAAGGACTCAAAACTCATTTGAATATTAACTTTGTTCTGAAGGCTTTATTTTAATAAATGTAATACTATTATCTTTGAAGGCCTATTTTATTTTGATTTAGTTTGATAAACAGGATACAAAAATAAAATTTATTAAAGAGTATTTTTAAAGTTTTATTTTATTATAGTAGGAGCACTTAGGAGATCTTGTAAACATATTTTTAAGTGTACAATGCAGAGTATAATATTAGCTATGGGCACAATATTGTACAGCAGTTCTCTAGAACTTATTCTTCCTGCATGATTGAAACTTCATGCCCACTGATTAGCAACTCCCCCATTTTCACCTTCCCCCTAGCCCCTGGTAACCACCATTTTACTCTCTGATTCTGTAAGTTTGACTATTTTAGTTACCACACATAAGTAAAATCATGCGGTATTTGTCCTTCTCTGACTGGCTTATTTTGCTTTTCATAATGTCTTTAAGATTCATCCATGTTGTTCCATATGGCAGGATTTCCTTTTTTAAGGCTGAATTATATTATATTCTGTGTGTGTGTACATTAATACTTAGGTTATATTCACATCTTGCCTATTGTGAATAGTGCTGCACTGAACAGGGAGTGCCAATAACTCTTTGGCATCATGATTTCAATTCTTACAGGATTATATTATAGATTATATGGTAGTTTTTGTTTTGTTTTGTTTTGTTTTCAGGACTCTTCACACTGTTTTCCATAGCACCATTTTGCATTCCTACCAACAGTGTACAATGGTTCTAATTTTTCCACATTTTTGCCAACATTGGTTTTATTCTTTTTTTTAATAATAGGCATCCTAACAGGTGTGAGATGACATTTTGATTTTTGTTTCCCTGATGACTAGCTCACACATGTACCCTGACCAACTCCCATGACTGATTGAACTAAAGACTTAAAGGACCAGTCATTTTGGTCTACCAAAATGGGACCACTGTAAGGGCATTCCCTCTTGAGTTGGCAGAGGCTTTCTGGCCACACTACAGAGCAAATTCTCTCTTCTCAATTGCGCTTCCTCTTCCTCCATTCTGAAGGTACTGATCATAAGGTTCTCCCTCAAAAATAACCTCTACATTAAGCTCTGTCTCAAGTCTGCTTCCTGTGAAATCTGAATTGTGAAAGTTGTTGATTGGAGTAACCCCAGAAATCACATGCTAAGATATCATTTTAAGGCTGGATCCTCTGGCACCCAGACTAGCAATGAACACCCAGTTGTGGTGTTAGGTAGAACACAGATACCCTGACATAAGTTAAAAGTACAATTGTTAAAAAATCTTGTGGTGAATTGAGATTACAAAATGGTAGAAGGGAATGTACTAACTCATGAGATAAATCAGACATTTGAAAAATATGGAGAGGATAGAAGTGATCAGAATGATAGGATTGGATGGCTTTCTAAAATCTAGTGAAGAGCTGGAAAAAAATAAAATGCTGAGAGAAACCACGGGTAATTGATAGTGAAAAGACAATACATCTTCCTGCTTGAAGACAATAAAAGGCTTCTCCCCCTCAAGCCTACATATGAATCTCTCAGGCTCTGGCTCCAACTCCCTTCTTGGTCACTAGGCTTCTAATCACAGCTGAACAGCAACAAAACTCAGCCAGGGATGTGCTGGGCCTGAGACGAGAAAAGGAATCCACCTGAGAGGCCTTGCTGGACTAAAAGTCTGTCACAGCAGTAGTTGAGGAAGAATATGGGGGACTGATTTTAACGAGGTCTTGATAAAAGGATAAATTTGGCTAAGAGCATGATAACTAAATTGCATTCATTCTCTTGAGGTTCAGGATTCAATACCTGGAAAGGCCCCCAGATATACTGTAAACTCACTATTAGTATGGCTGATAAATGTGAAACAAAATGACTTGTGTTCAGTGAGGTCATAATATTAGAAGTGCTGTGTTAGATGGTGGAAGAAGGGATTAAAAGCCTCAGACAAGTTGTTATACAAGAAAATATATGTTATATAAAGTTGGATGTTTCATGTGAAGGCCTAATGGTACATCACATACTGAAATCATATAAAATGCTCTGGTGAGAAGCACCACCATCCCTAAGAATTTCGGAGGCGGTTCCTTGCTGTGGGCCAATGCTGTTAGGAGACACTCTTACAGACCTAACTTCACCCTTTGCAGTGGTGATGATGCCCTCACAAAACAAGAGCAGCAAGGCAGTAGCCCCTGTCAGAAGATGGAAAAAATGTTGAAGTGGCTGCCAAAGGGAATTGACCCATAGATATTTATGGAAATGGTTGAAAGAACACAGGATCCCTATGGGTAAATTAGGTCAGCATCCAACAAGCATACTACTCAGAAAGGAACCAGAGGGGCGCCTGGGTGGCTCAGTTGTTAAGCGTCTGCCTTCAGCTCAAGTCATGATCCCAGGGTCCTGGGATTGAGCCCCACATTGGGCTCCCTGCTCAGCCGGAAGACTGCTTTTCCCTCTCCCACTCCTCCTGCTTGTGTTCCTGCTCTCCCTATCTCTCTCTCTGTCAAATAAGTAAATAAAATCTTTTTTAAAAAAAAAGGAACCAGAAAAAAAAAATGGTTGAATGATCAAAAGATCAATGGCAGTTGCCCCAGTAAAATGTCAAGATCCCTTACCCTATTTACAGGTCTTAGCTGATTTTTAGATACGGAACCCATCAATAGCATTAGAGGTCAGGTCCCTAGCAGGAAAGACACTCTAACATTCTGGAATGTTTACATGGTAATGACAACTATAGTCCTTCCCCAAAGACATTTATGGCCACTCAGGTAACTGTACATAGGCAAATGGGAAATATCCAAACATTTTAAGGACTGTTGGACACAGTCTAAGTTGACATTGATACTCAGGAATGTGGAACATCATTATGTTCCCTCTGTTAGGTTAGGGGCTTTTGGAAACCAGGCAATAAATGGAGGCCTGGCTAAGGTCTAGATCATAGTGTGTTCACTGTATTAACAGAGCCAGCCAGTAGTTTTTTCTGTGGTTTCAGAATTTATAATCAGAATAGATATATGTGGTAGTTGGTATGACTCTCACATTGTCTCTCTGATATGTGAGGTAAAAGCTATTAAAGTGAGTAAAGACAAGTTCAAGTCTCTGAAAGTAACCCCCAACACAACCAAGTTAGTCAGTCAGTATCATATCCATTATCACACCCACAAGTCTAGTCTTCAGAAAGCTATAAAGGCATAGATGAAGTGCTAGCTTAAAGCAAATACTTTAAAATATTGGGTGACGTTCTCCAAGACACAGTGTATACTTTTAATCAAAGATATTTATATGTTGTATTTTTTTTTTTTTTCTCATAAGAATACATAAGCCTGGAAACTAAGCGTTGGGAGTAAGAGTGGCCTACTGTCATCACTGCCAATGTCCTCCTTATGGAATATTTTCTCCCTATCGCCACAATTCTATGTTCTGCATGGTTAGAGCTCCTGACTCCCACTGGAGGAATACTTCCATCAGAAAATACAAAGAGGTCCTGCTGCATTTTTTTACTTAAGCTTTCACCTGGGTAGTTTGGGTTTTCATGCTAAAGGACCAACATGCAATTACCATTGTCTTGGCAGTGGTAATTGACTCTGATCATCATTAAAAAATTGGGGCACTGCTACACAATGGGGCAGGGAGGGATAGGTTTGGTACATGGGTGGATCCATTTGGGTGCCTCTTGTTACGACTTTGTCTGATTATGATAAGATTTTGCTGACCAGGGTTTATGGACCATGGTTGTGAATATGGGTCACAACACCAGACAAGCCCTGAGACCAATAGAAGTGTTAGCTGATGGAATACTACACAGCCATCAAAAAAAATGAAATCTTATCATTTGCAACAACGTGGATGGAACTAGAGGGTATTATGCTAAGTGAAATAAGTCAATCAGAGAAAGAATTACCATATGATCTCACTGATATGTGGAATTTAAGAAACAAAACAGAGGATCATAGCGGAAGAGAGAGAAAAATAAAACAAGATGAAACCAGAAAAGGAGACAAACCGTAAGAGACTCTTAATCATAGGAAACAAACTGAGGGTTGCTGGAGAGGAGGGGGGGTGGGGGGATGGGGTAACTGGGTGTTGGACATTAAGAGAGCACGTGATGTAATTAGCACTGGGTGTTATATAAGACTGGTGAATCACTGACCTCTACCTCTGAAACCAATAATATATGTTAATTAATTGAATTTAAATTTAAAAAAATAAAGGTATAGATGGAACAAAAAAAAGAAATGTTAGCTGGGGATGAAGGGACTTTTAGGTAATGTAGAAAAGAAATAATCAGTATTAGCTGTACAAGACTAGCTGTAATAGAAAGGGCTATAATTTGTCCCATTCACCTTTCTTTTTTATGTTTCCCCCAGAATGGGAGGCCAATGTGAACTATAAGAGGAGGTATTCAACAAACATATATGAAATTTTGAATGGTGCAAGGGATGGATTATCTATGGTAGGTGCAAATGCGCCATCCCTTCAACACTTATGGCTTTTTAAGTCAGCTCTGAGGGATTTCCCCAACTGCAGAGATCTGCCTTTTCCAAAGTCGTATCTTTCTAGGGGAAGGCCACATCTAATACCTATTCTAGGTAAGGGTTCTTCAGAAAGGTAGTCATTTTGGTTCAATATGCAATCAGTCTGAAGGGGCATTTTAACTCCAGAGCTTCCCACGGATTTCGCTGAGACATTCAGGCCTGTAGGGCAGCTCAGCCTCATCCCTCCCTCCGACCATGTTCCTCCCTTCCTTTCCACAAGTTTGACATCATGACTACTCCTTAATAATCTGGGGAACCCAATCTGTGACTATCATTTAAAGAATGTGTTTTTTCCAGTAACATCAAAAAAAAATCTAATAAAAGAAATTTCATTCCACAGTATGTGAAAAGTGCGGTTCATAGAACAGATATTTTACATGTTTACTATTGGCCTAGAGTCTAGTGGAATATACTGAAACTAAACAATCACAAATAATTACAGTTTTGGTAAAAGAGAAAAGTACGGAATACCTATCAGTTCAACATGAGTTGAGGTTAGATTCCTGAAAGAGTAATGCCATTAAAAATAATGAGGAAAAAAAGTAACTGGGGGCAGAGTCAATAAATATGTAACATTGATAATGTCTGATAAAACAACAGCAACAACAAGCCAGAAACCTGTATCACTGAAGGAGAAACTAATCTGTTCCTGTCATAAAGTAAAGCCTCACTCAAGAGAAATGTAGAAGACCCCAGTTCAGTTTATTTTTGAAACCTTACTCAGTCAATATTGATTTGTCATGCTGCAGACATAAAAGTAAACATTCTTTTGAAATATTACTTCTCTTTCCATCTTTATTCACTTCTGACAGCATTTTTTTTTTTGCCCATTCTGAAGCTATTTTTTGTGGTTTTATGTTCAATCCTTGATGACCCACATCAAGGCAATACCTTTTATGCCAGTGAAAATATTAACTACACTATTTGTGGGGCTTTGCATGGACTACATCAGGAAAATTAAAGGAAAATTTATTGGAGAGAATAAAATACTCCAAATAAAGCAAATCTGTTAAAACTAAACATTTGTACAAAAAGCCTTCATTTCATCTGCAACATAAAAAATATGGCCATATATGAAAAAAGAATATGAAAGTGAGAAGAAATAAACACATAAGAATGTTTTCTCCAGTCTCAGTTTTCTATTTAATTAAAAAGGGATACTGATTTTTAGTAGGATTTTTCATGACCACTCAATAGTTTCCCTTGCAGGGGTGAGAGTGGGGATGGTTACATCTTAAAAACAAATAGTATAAGCAAGGAAAAAATATATTCTCTTTATTTTAAAGATAAAAAAATTATTTTATACTATTCTCATATTGAAAAAAACTGAAATATTAATATTTTCTGGTTGGATAAAATTTAAGATATTAAAATAAGGCTTTGTACTCTTTGTTATACAATATCAACATTTCTAACAAATTACAATTTTATTTGGTTTAAAGTCTCTTGGGTACCATTTTAAAATACTTATAGTATGACAAAAAATAAGTGTTTCCACTGTAAAAAAAAAATTCAAATGGCTCAATGTATTCTGGAAAAAGCTTAGAATTTTAGATTGGCACTCCTGACAATTTAATGACTCTTTTTTTTTTTTTTTTCCATTGTCTCTGGCAACGCAATTATCTTACAAGCATATTTAGCCCAAGTCTCTTGTCAAAACTAGCCCTACAAAATGCCTCCTGACATTTCTGAGTCTACTTGCTTTCTGTCCAGCCCAATTTGTTTAATTTTTTTTCCAAGCAATTGATTTAAATGCTCTAGCCAATTTTAATAAACTGTTCTCTTTCTTTGAAGACTGCTACAAGCTATTCTTACTTATAGCATCCATCCTTGAAACCTACTCAGTAGTTTTTGGATCCTGCTTTTATTTTAACAGAACTCCATATTTCTGCTTCTCATTTTGGTGTTTCTATGCTTAATCGCCATAGTAGTCTAACTAAATTTTCCTTTCAAAGACCAGTTTGATTTTTTTAATTCTGAGGTTAAAGGAAAAGAAAAAATATATACAAAAATGATTTAAGAGAAAGAATAGTAATTCCTTTATATATTTTATCATAAATATATATTTTGCATTGTGATATTAGTATCTATAGAAGTTATACCAAGAAATTTAGGGTAGAGATTCCAGAAGAAGAAAGCTTATTAGCTTTGTTTTTTAGAAGTTATAAAGAACTGAATAATTTATATAAAGAAATAATCTTTTAGTAGTTATCACAGTGTTTATGAGATAAAAATTATTAGAAGATAATAGAAATTTATTTTTCAAATGGAACATCTGCTTATAAAATCCAATTATAAATATTTAATTGCTTTTTTGAAAGACCTGGAAGAATGTATATTCTCTTAAATTAGAAAATTCTTCAATATGGTATAATGGAATCTCATTTAGAACTAAAATCAAATAAGCTTACATAAGATCTATTTTTTTCAGAATGAAAATATGTGGAAAGAGCACAACAAATAGGTAATAATAAAAGGTAATTAGAGTATATTTCATGAAATCATGTTATAGAAATTATAAATTCTAATAGCATTGACTTATCAGTAATACTGTGGACATGAGGAATATATATCAGAAATTGTATAAAACTCAAGTAGAAATTAAATCAAAATTATAGAAAAAATCTCCTATGAAAATCTTTGGAAGGAACAGAATATGATTTTTCTTATTGGAAAGTTTTGTAACTTCTTTGCCCTTTTTTCTCTTCCCTTAAAGCAGAAAAATACTGTCACATCTAAAGAAATGGTACCTATAATAGCAAAGCAGATTCATGTGTCATATATCATATAACACGCAAAACCAGACTGCAAAAGCTTACCTAAGCAGAAATTGGCTTTTTTAGGTGGCAAAAATCTCACATGTAGATTTTAGAGCTGCCTACTATACCTTCTAATATTTAGCAGGAAGAGCAATTAATAGATGTGAACCAGTTATGTCAAATATCAAGTCAATATAAGTCATCACTTTTTTTTTTTTAAGATTTTATTTATTTATTTGACAGACACATAGAGAGCACAAATAGGCAGAGCAGCAGACAGAGGGAGAGGGAGAAGCAGGCTCCCGGCTGAGCAGGGAGCCCGATGCTGGGCTCGATCCCAGGACCCTGGGATCATGACCTGAGCTGAAGGCAGCCGCTTAACCGACTGAGCCACCCAGGCACCCTATAAGTCATCACTTCTTAAATCCACATCTTATACCGATTTTTTATACCATTCAGTTGGCATTTAGCCTGTCACTTATTCTTTAACTATATGCATAAACATATTTTATATTCCTAGCTAAATTGAAGCAAGAAATCATCTTGTCTTCTTTATACCAGTTTCAGTTACTATCTTTTATATCCATCATATACACATATTTCTTTCACTGATTTGTCTTTCCCATTTGGTTTACATGAGGAGGCCCAGAAAATATGGAATTTTACTTTTAGTTTTCAAACCAGTATAAAGACAAGATATACTGATTTAATATCAAGAAAATTTCCCAACAAATGATTGAGGAACAGAGAAAACAAAACAAAATAAAAATTAAAAAGCCTAATACCATTGGGTATTAAAGGTGATTCTGATTCAGAATGACTGGCCTATAACTTTTTGCTTTAAGTACTCTGGGTCTTTGAAAACAAATCAACAAATAAAACAAGTCAACCCAACAAGCAAAACCATTTTTACGAAGTGTTAACTTTTTATGCCTTGTGTCAAACTTTTAGGTTTTCCTTTGGATATTTCCTGTTGCGAGCATGCCTAGCCTGGATAGCATAATACTTTGAAATCAAGACTGGGCTTGAATCCTCTCTTCTCTTGGACAGAGTAAAAACCATTCTAAGTAAATAAATAAGTAAACACATAAACAGAAGAGGGCAAAAAAAGTAATTGTTGGAGATTATGGATTCAAAGACATTCAAGCTTACTGTGTTCAGCTTAATGCTGTTTTTCAGTATCAGTTATAATGGCTAATGTTAATTGATTACTTACTCAGTACCAGGCAATGTTACACTCCTATTACATATTATCACCCACTTAACCTTATTAACCTTCCTGTTAGGTGTTACTCTTATGCTTATTTTATAAATGAAGAAAGATTTTTGCAGAAAGGTTAAGCATCTTGCTCAAAATGGAGCCAGGACATGATTCCATGCTAACTAGATCATTGCAAAAAGTCCCAAATCGTTTGAAATAAAATTAAAAATAATGTCTAATTAAATGAGCTCCTAGTTACCACACTGGAAGTGGTTTTTTATCATATGTGCAAATAATATATTTGCAAGAGTTGTCAGATCAAGAACATGCCCAGAACTCAGAAGATTGATAGTCAGTGTTCTCATTCTTTCCTCTGAAAGTGAACATCAGGAATATTGAGCTCAAGGACCAGTGGATTGTTACTGCACCAGTATTCGGGAAGAGCAGAAAACACTGTCTCTGAATATAGTTTCATGAATTTGAAGTCATGAATGCTTAAATTAGTATCATCATTAATATAAAGAATTTTTAAAACCTATTTCTATGAGTAAAGACATGATAATGGAGCTCCAGAGCACTGTGTAAGATCCCCATGAACCTCAGTTATTACTACAAACTTTAAAGTAGTAAAAATAAACTGTCCCATTCAACAAAAAAGGTCTTACCAGGAGAAAAAAGGAAGAATATGCTGATTGTCTCAGAGATTATGCTTAAATTCCCACAATTGCAGCATTTGTAGATTTGCATGATTGAGGGAATCAAAAGTTGTCATTACACATAGTACCAAAATCCCAGAGCATAAAATATATACTTATAACGAGTCTAAATTCTAAAAAGGAAAAGTGGAGAGAAAAGAAAGGTAAGATTTTTCTGTGATCTGAAAATTCATTGGAATGATGTTGAAATCATCCCCACTCTTCAAAATCCCTGGCAGCCACAATGATTACTGTTCACTTCTTGTCATCATAATAATAAATATTGATGTTTTTATATAATCATAAAGATGAAGGCTGCTTACTTGTGCTTATTTTCTTTCTTTTCTCAAGTGAATAAAAATCTTTTTTGTCCATTATTTTTATACATTAAAATTGTAGCAATATTCATCTGATTATAGAGGACAATTTTAATAAATTCTGGTAGGTACATCCACTAAATTTCACCATTACAATACTTTTGAAATGAAGTTATGTGATTTATATCCACTCCTTTAAGACTGAAACTTGTATAAAAAGAGACAACTTCTTTTGTGTTTACTTGAACATTATAAATGTATGAATTTGTTACTCTACAACTATAATTAGTCAGTGATGTAAATGCAAGTCAATAATTCTTACTTGTATTGAATTATGTTGCTTAACACAGATTTATATGTTGCAAAATGCAATTAAATTACATCATGGAGTCTTTTCAATTAATGAATACATTTGTAACACAGATAAAAGAAAACAATACTTAACTGTTAGTGTTTTGAAAATTTATCTTCAAAATATATATGGAAAATCTAGTTTATGTTATGACTTAGAATGTACTGGATTGTATTGTAAAACATTGTAGCAAGAATATGATAGGCCCCTGATTGTTATATTTATCTACACTTTAAAAATCAACATTAATAAAATATATTCCAAAAATATATATTATCTTATAATTTATATTTTAAAGTCCAATTTAGAAATATGGAGTATTACACACTCTAAGTCTTGAAAGGGCTTGATATAATGGTTAATAGTTTAAAATATATGAGACAGTTCACTTCTTTAAACATTTTCTTGTTATTTTAAAAAGCTAATTCATGTGGCCAGGCCAGGCAAGCTTACCTAACTCAATTTGATAAATAGAAAAAAAAAAAAAAAATTGTTCAGTTAACCTCACAATTTTCTCATTAAATGTCTTAGTCATGAAATTACATAACAAATTTTAAAATATTAAGAAAATAAATTAAGCTGTGCTTAACTGCATTACTTATAAAATAGTTTAAGTAATTGAAAACAAATGTATCTTTTTTTTTTTTTAGATGAGTTTCCCATAGCTATGCATAATTTTACTTTAAGGCATTATCTCTCTTGTCACTTCTTTTATGGTGGAAACATGCAATTCTTTCCTGATGAAATGTGAGCTGTTCTCTTTCAAATGTAAAAAATTTCAAATATTTCCATAATGATAAAGGAGAAATATAGGAATATTAAATAGCAGATCCTAAAGCAAAGCACTATCAGTTAAAGAAAAAAGGGGGTTTGGTAAAGAGTCATGTAGTCAGTCAGAGAGCCACAGATAAATATATGCTTCAGACAGGTACGCAGAATCAAGAGTGAGCTATTTCAGCCTTGCTTCCACTAGTACGAGATTAAAAATCTTGAATTATCTCTCAGGGCTCTTTTTTTCCCCTTGAAATCTCTACTAAGGGAATCAAAGATAAACTTATAAGACTATCTGATAAATTTCAGGACATTATATTTCACAATCAGTGATGTCTATAATTGCTCTTAGAGAAATGATAAAAGAGAAAGCAAACAAAATACAAAACAAAGTAGCATACAAGGTCACAGATATTAACAGAGATACCAGAGATCAAAACAAAGCAAAACAAAGTCATCACAGCATTTAGAAGATACTTTGTTTTTTCCTTTGGAGGTCAGAACCTTGTTCTTGAAAGAAAAACATTTGATTTCCACATAAATATACAATAATGACCTTTCTAGGAAAAAGAATAACCAACGTTCAGCTAAAAGGGAGAACAGTCCTGCCAGGAATAAAATCATTATAATAGTTAAATCCCATGCTTAGCACATTGGGTATTATTTTATATAGGTCTTTTTTCAGATTTTCCAAACTCTTTGTGTTAATATACCAAAATCTTGAAACAACGTAACGATTTACCACATTATATTTTGCTTCTGGCAAAGATACATTGCCAAGGCACTGACTTTTATTTTCTTTTTGCCATGGTAACTTCTCACTGTCTCGCTCCACTCGGAATGAAGGTGAATAACTTTGTGTATCGACTTCTAAATGTAGTCGGGGAATCAGCAGCTGCCAGGGAAGGTCCAGACAGGTTTCTTAAGGACTGTATGTTGAATTGCAGTCAGCCAAGTTTTGGACAGTTGAGAAAATATATCCTGTCACATCTCACTGCTCAACTAATTCCTCTTCTTTGGCTGCCACCGCTCATAGCTTTCTATGCCTACAAGTCTCAGAACCGCTCAGTCTCAAGGGGTGAAATAAGCACGGACAGTATGTGATAACAGTGATCATGGCTAAGTTCTTTACATCTAACTTTAACTTAAACACCAGGGCCCTTTGAGGAAGATCTAGTCAGCCCTACTTTACACAAGATATAAAATATTATTCTCAAGTTTATACAACTATTAGGTGACTGAGCTTAGGCTTGAAGTTGAATCTGCCTGACACCAAAGCCACGACCATGTCACCACACATACTGCTTTTCCACAGGTGCTGTTATTTCTCTGCTACCTGATGACCATCTGGATCAGAGGTTAGCAAACTTTGTTCTATAAAGGATTGGATAGTAAGAATTTTAGGCTTGGCAGACTACCTGTGACTCTATTACATAATCCGCTTAATCTTTTCGTTTTCTAGAAGCCTTTTAGGATGCCTATTATCAAAAAGATAAAAAATATCATGTGTTGGCAAGGAAGTGGAGAAAAGGGAACCCTTGTGTGCTGTTGGTGGAAATGCAGATTGATAGACATTATGGACAACATTAAGGGAAATATGGATATTATTTAGCCTTAATAAAAGGAGAGCCTGCCATTTGTTACAACATGGATGAATTTGGAGGACATTATGCTAAGTAAAAGAAGACACAAAGCAAAAAATACTGCATGATCTCACTATACGGAATCCAAAAAAAGTCAAATACACAGAAACAGAATAAAATAGTGGTTACAAGGGTGGGGAGGTAGGAGAAATAGGGAGATGTTGGTCAAAGTGTACAAAGTTGCAGTTGTGTAGGATGAATAAGTCTAGGGGTGCCTGGGTGGCTCAGTCGTTAAGAGCCTGCCTTCGGCTCGGGTCATGGTCCCAGGGTCCTGGGATCGAGCCCCACATCGGGCTCCCTGCTCAGCGAGAAGCCTGCTTCTCCCTCTCCCCCTCCCCTTGCTTGTGTTCCCTTTCTCACTGTGTCTCTCTCTGTCAAATAAATAAATAAAATCTTTTTTTAAAAAAAAAGGATGAATAAGTCTAGAGAGCTAATGTACAGCATGATGATCAGTTCATACTGTATTATGTACTGAAACTTTGTTAAAAAGCAGATTCCAGGTCCTCTCACTACAAAAACAAAAAAAAAGGAAAACTGGTCCTAGGTTTTGAGACCATACAAAAACAGGCTACAGGCCAAATTTATTGGCCAACAAACTAGAGTTAACCAACCCCTGATCTAGAGGGTACACACTCTTAACAGCTGTCCTGAATCAGCACTGTGGCTAGCATATGCTTAAACATGTCTAGAAAATCTAATTGCAGAAATGGTGCTTCCCATTCTCCATTTTAAGGCTAGGCTTTGAAGAATGAGAAACACTTTTCTGGAAAATATTTTAAATCTCCCGGTAATCTACAAAATATCTTTAAAGCAACTCTACTCTGCCAGGGTACTTTTTCTTCTTTCTTCTCTTTCATTTTTCTTTTCCCATGTGAATTTGTGTTCCTAGCAAATAATTCTTTGAGATACATTAATAATTTGTTGATCAGTTGTATTTATAATCTAAAAGAATGCTATCGATTTTTTCCATTAGGCCGTATAACAGCACATGCGCACACACACACCCCCCATAGTCTCAATCCATCAACAAATAATGAGTTTGTCTATTCTTCTGAAACTGCATTTTGCTCTTTGAATTTGTGGATGCATATGGAGATTTATTACAATCTCAAGAGCTTGTTGTATTTCATCCTGTGGAGTTCAGATATATCCTATCTAATCGCATCACTTCTTACTAGAATATAAAACCTCACACGTTCCTCAGTTTTTATTTACATTTTTTATTATTACGTTTTTATTTACATTTTTTGGTGGAAAATTTATGCCATAAATACAGATAATTCACATTGAATTAAATTTCTTAGTATGTTCTTCAATGTTTTCTATGCTCTTTTGTTGTATTTACAAATTATTTTTTACTCCTTTTCTGATTTTAATAGTACATGATCACACATAATGCTATCAAACACAGATAATGATATGAAATATTTGATGTAGTTTTGCTTTTTCTGGAGCTATTGTGTAATAAGTGCTACCTACATTGTATACATTTATGTAAATACATACATATGATTGAGTTTTTTAATGGGTATACACAAGTATAATGCATGAATTTTTGTTTACCAAATTGAGATCATACAACATATAGAATTCTTTTAATTACAAAAGTATAAAATTTCCTACTATATTAAAATTGTTTGAAAACCTCAATATTATTGGCTTCATAATCGTCCATACTTAAACAATGTGACATTTTATTCCATTTCCATAATCATTAACTCAATTTCCTATTTGGGGACACTTATCCTATCAAGTTTTCTCCAGTTTAAATGTTTCTGCAATAAATATTTCTTACATAAGTTTTTCAAAATGCTTTTATTTTGACTGGACTTTTCAAAGGACAATTGCTTGATGAAAAGCAACATCTAAACATCTTCAAACTTACTTTTTTGTATTATGATAAGTGTACTCTTTAATCCCTATCCCCTATTTCCCCCATCTGCCATCCACCTCCCTTTTCGTAACCATCAATTTGTTCTCTATAGTTAAGAGTCGGTTTTTGGTCCCCTTTTCTTTGTTTTCTTTCTTAAATTCCATATATGAGTGAAATCACATGATTTTTGTCTTTCTTGGACTTATTTCACTTAGCATTATACTCTCTAGATCTATCCATGATGATGCAAATGGCAAAATTTCATTCAGGGGCTTAATAATATTCCATTATACACACACACACACACACACACACACACACCACTTCTTTATTCATTCATCTATAGATGGACATTTGGGCTGCTTCCATAATTTGGCTACTCTAAATAATGCTGTAATAAACATAAGTATTCATGTCTCCCTTTGAATTAGTGTTTTTGTGTTTTTTGGGTAAATACATGCAGTGTAATTCCTGGATTGTAGGTAGTCCTCTTTTTAATTTTTTCAGGAACCCCCATATTATTTTACAGAATGGCTGCACCAGTTTGCATTCCCACCAACAGTGCACAAGTGTTCCTTTTTCTCCACATCCTCCCCAACATTTGTTGTTTCTTGTGTTTTCATCTTCAAACATTGTTAGCATAGTATTTAAGCTGCTTTCAAGAAATGGCATATTTACTCCAAAGTACTAACAACCTCAAGTCTGTCCTCCAGAAAAATGGAAAGGAAATAAATATTTGTTCCATATGAACCAGAATGATTCAGAATGCCACTTTTAAAAAAGATTCTCTCTTTTCAAGTTGTTTTTTTTCCAGTTTTTCAAATGTCTATTAAATTTCTTTGTTGAATCTCATATAGTTGGATGATTGGTTGAGATATAAATTCAATAAAGGTTTTTAATACATTCATATTTAGCTAATATAAGTGATCTGATTTTTGTTATAGCTCTAACTAAAGCCTCCTTTACAAGTTCCTTTTTTTCTTTCCATTTTCATTTTTTATCTATATATTTCTTTAAAAAATAACTTTGGATTCTTTAATTTTCATGATTTGGAAAACACTTTGTATTTAAATGCAATAGAATTTATTATAACAAAAGTTATTCATTGAACAACCCCCACCTTATTTGAAATGAAAATTATACATACTTGTGTACCTAATCCCCATAATGTGGGGTTTTTATTGATCTATTCTGGTATTCAAACCTAAATTATTGATAATATAATTATATTGATATACTTTATTGACAAGAGTATAATTTTTATGATAGTTTTAATATTTTATATATTATATTTTATAGCTTGATCAATGATCTAAATTATCTTTTATTTTTTATCAGCCTATTTTATATAACCAATAACTGTAGTTGAAATTTTTCAACCCACAGAAGAGTTGTAAGAACAGTACAATTATAAATGAATTTCAGATTCACTAATTTACGTTTTACCACATTTTTACTCTTTTTTTGTGTTCTTGAACTATTTTAGAGTAATAACATTGCTTCTCCTCTGAATGCTTTGGCATATATTTCCTAAGAAAGATGATACTAAGATGAATATAATGTTATACTAAGTTTGACATTGACAAATGCTACAATATAATTATCAACATTTAAATTTCCCTAATTGCCCTAATGTCTTTTATAGCTATTTGATGTTTTTGTTTGTTGTTGTTCAATCCAGAAACCAATTAAGAATTATGCACTATATTTAGTGGTTAGAAGGGTTTACCAACTCTTCTTTTTAATTATTTACTCTTGTTTTTCATGATGTTGATATTTTTATGTATCTAGGACAATTGTTTTGTAGAATATCCCTAAATTTGTATTTGTCTACTTGTAGATTATACTCAGGTTAAAGAGTTTGGCAGGGACTAATACATGGTTGATCTACATGTTTATTACATCTTATCATGGTTTGCATGGATGTCAGTTATGGTAATATTAAGTTTGACGATTTGGTTAAGATAGTATCACCAGATTTATCCATTTTAAGAAACTTTTTTCTATTAACAATTTATATTTTTATAATTCAGAATTTTGTAAATATCCAATTACTCAACAACTATTCACCTAATATTTTAACATCCATTGATGATTCCTGACTTAACCAGTTATTAGAGTGGTAACAAATGGTTATTTTCTAATTATTTTATTTATTCTACATTTATTAGTGGTAATTTTTTCTATTGAAAAATAACTCTTACTACCACCCCATCTATACATCTTTAGGATTTTTTACTGTCAGATTCACTGACATTTTTGTATTTCTATAATGCATTCATGGTATTCCTACATAGGCCAGTGAGAGACCCTTCAACTGGATCCTATGATCCTTTGACAAATTCACATAAGTCAGAACTTTTTTCCATCCTGGAATGAAAAATATTCTAGACTCTCCTGTACTTTCTCTGCCTTAGTAATGGAATCATCCATTTCTCCAAGGAGCCCAGGTTCTTTTGAGATATTAATAGTTTACCTGTACTCTAAATTTTTAGTCCCTTTCTCAGGGTAGAGCTGTTGAACTCATGTTTCAACCCAATAAGGTGATTTCTGTCTTTCCACAGTTTCATAACTTTATCTTCCTTCTACAGTGAAATATGTGGCTCCCCCAAATCTCACCATACTTAATCATTTGCTTAAACTAACAGGATGCACAAAATAGACTTTGAACATTGAAGCCCCTGCCAAAAACTAAATTTACTAGGTAAAGTTCAAGATCACTTTGTAATTTTGTGATTTGTCTTCTTCGTATTTCTAAACTGTTCAAAAGTTTCTTGGGCTATTTTTTTTTTCCTCTTTTAGATTATACTTTCAACTTTATATTTTTTTTTCCAGTTTTACTGAGAAATTATTGACATATGTCACTATAATTTTAAGGTATGCAGCACAATGGTTTGACTTACAAATACTGTGAAATGATTACCACCACAGGTTTGGTTTCTCTCTCTCTATCATATAGATGGTGACAAAAATTTCTCCTTGTGATGAGAACTCCTAGGATCTACTCTCTTAACAGCTTTTCTATGTATCATATAGCAGTATTAGCTCCGATCATCATGTTTTACATTGTTTCATTTCACTTTTAACTTTAAGGACTTTTCTGGTTTTTAGTTTTAAAAATCAAATATATTGAAATGAACCATTTTAAAAATACAGTCTGATGAGTTTTGACAAATGCATACACCTATGCAGTCATCTATAGATAGTCTCAAGATCTAGGGTATTTATGTCCAACCAAAAGCTGTCTCCTCTTCCCTCGTTGATCTGTATACCCCTCAAAGCTTGGCACCAGGCTACATCTGATTTGCTCTCTATCTCTCTAGGTTTTGCTTGTTGTAGAATTTTAGAGAAATAGATTCATGCAGTGTATATACTCTAACCTGCTGTTCTCACTCACATGTTGCTTTTGAGGTTTATCCATGTTGTTGCATTGATCAATAACTTGTTTTTACTGCTACTTAGTATTCCATTATGGAGGCACATTATACTTTTTTATTTGAGGTTGGGGCTATTATTAATAAAGCAGCTATGAACATTCATTAAAAATTATTTTAAGGACACACATATTTATTTCTCTTTGGTAAATAACTAGGAGTAGAAAAACTGCATCATATAGCAAGCATGTTTAACTTTGTAAGAAAGTCCCAAATTGTGTACCAAAATGATTGTCAGGACCAACTACATAAATTTATGAGAACTAGTACAAAATGAATATTTGCGATCTCTTGTTCAAAAATTAAGAATTTCAAGATGAGACAGCAGAGTTTTAAGCCAAACACAACAGCCGTTTGAGGTAGAAGCCTGCGCTATGCACCTGCACTAGCCCGATGCCTATGAAGCTTGCCCCGGTGTTTGTGCCACATGACATTACAGCCAACAGTGTACGAGAGTCCCACGGGTTCCACACACTTGCCAATGTTTGGTAAAGTTGGTCTCTTTAATTTTGACCATTCCAGGGGTTGGGTAGTAATATCTAATTTAGATGGTAAGCATTTACACTTTCCCAATGAGAAAAGTTATTAGTGGTCAATTATCAGTTACTTGCATACATACCCCTATGAAATAACTGTTCTGATTTGTTGCACATTGTTTCTTGAGATTTGACTTTGCTATTGCTATAATAGTTATTTAATCTGCACAAAAGTCTGTTATGAGATTTATTGACAATATTCTCTCCCAGTGTATGTGGCTTTCTCTTTCGTTTTCTTTTTTGAAAAACATTTGTTTGTTTCTTTTATGCTTATTCTTAACAATGAAATCCAACTTATCACCATTTTTCTTTTGTGGGGTAAGTGTCAAGTTTCAGATTTCTACATTTTATATATAGATAATATTTTTGCAGAAACATATTGAAAAACTTACCCTTTGCTCGAAGAATTATCTTGGCACTAATTTTCAAAACAATTAACTATAGATGTGTGGGTCAATTTCTGGACTCTTGGTTTTCTTTTTCCTAGGTTTATCCAAATAGAAATATCACACTGTTTAGATTACATTTGAAGTTAAGAAATTAAGTACTTTAACTTAATTAAAAGTCCTTCAACTTTCTTTTTCAAAATCATATTGTCGAATTGTGGATAATTTGTTTTTGCAAGTAATTGTAGAATCAGCTTGTCAAATCTTATAAAAAGCCTGCTGAAATTTGGAAATGGGATCTATCATTAAATCTATAGATGAATTGATCCTGTAAAGCATGGAGTTCTCCAGTCCATGAATACTGTATCTCTAAGTTTATTTAAAAAAAAAATTCTGTTTTCTATAGTTTTTGGTGTACAAATCCTGCACATATTTTATTACATTTGTCCCTAATTATTTCAAGTTTATGGATACTAGTATATATTTTTTTCTTTTGCTTATGTTAAAATGGAATTTGGGGACTCACTTTGTATTCTCTGATGATGTGAAATTCACTTAGTTTTAGTAACCTTTTTAACTAAATTCTTCAGTATTTTCTATTAACACAAGCATGTATCTTCAAATATTAAAAATTTTACTTCTCCCAATCTATATGCCTTTAAATCATTTTCTTACCTTATCTCACTGGCTAAGACTTAAAACTGAACTGAAATGGAGAGGTTGGATATTCATACTTTGTTCTCAATCATTCACTTGAAAATAAAATGCTACTTGTAGGGCTTTGTTTTGTTTTTGTAGATATCCTTTATCAGGTTGAAGATGTTCCTGTTTATTCCTAGTTTGCTGAGACTTTTTATTACGAATGGCTGTTGAAAGTTGCCAGTGGTGATGAACTACAACCTAAAACTGGAGGAAGGAATTCAAAAGCTTGAGTAATGTAGTAAGTAATTACGTAATATATGAGAAATTTTATATTGACAGTGGGATTGGCTTGCTATTTCTTGGGTAAAATGATGTGGAGGAGCAGGCAGTAAACATCTTCTGTAAAGGACCAGAGAGTAAATATTTTAGGCTTTGAGGATCACACAGAGTCTCTGTAGCAATTTCTTTTTCTTTTACTTTTTGTTTGCCTGTTTTGTTTCTTTATACAATCCTATAAAAATATAAAACCATTGTTGGCTCTCAGTCCTTACAAAAACAAACCTAAGCCAGATTTGGCCCTGGGGCTTTAGTTTGCTGAACCCTGCACTGGAGAAAGATAATGAAAAACTCCTCAGGGCCATTAATCATCAATTAAATGCTAAGTGTGAAAGCCAGAGGGCCTCCTTGGCAACATATGTTACAGTTACTATTGCAGCATAACAGATCTTGCAAAACCTTAGTGGTACAAATCAACCTTTTTATTATGCTCACAGATTCTGTGGTCTGGAATTCAGAAAGGGCATATCAAGGATGACTTTCTTTCTCCTCCACAAGATTTGGGGAGACAGAACAGCTGGGATTAATGCAATGACTGAGTTCTGGAATTATCTGCAGGTGTCTTCATTAATATGTCTGGCACCTAAGCTGGGCTGACATAAAATTTTGGCTCAGCTCAGAAAATTGCTATCCATGTGGACATGGGCTATCCCTGTGGACCGGGTTTCCTCACAGCATGTTGGCCTCAGAGTAATCAGACTTTGTAAATTGGGGCTTAGGAGGCCAAAAGTTAGCATCCCAGTACATGAGGCAGAAACTGCAATTCATTGTATAGCTTACTTCAGAAGTAAGAGTTACTTCTATTGCACGAGACCAGTTGAAGCAGACACAAACAAAGTCAGATCTAAGGGTATGTGAAATCGATCCCCTCTCAGTGGAGAAGTGGCAAAGAATTTACAATCATTTTTAAAAACTTCACAATCAACCCTCTTGCAACAAATTATTTCTATTCTTTCCACATGTGAAATACACTCACCTCTTTCCAAGCCTCCCCCCCCCCCCCGCCCCGCCACTTCCAATTCTCATCTTATTTTGACTTTAGGCTCATGCTAAAATTCCTGGACATTGTCAATTCATCAGGTCTATATGCAGATGAGGTTCCTCTAGTACAGTGTTTAGAGTACAGATCATCTGCACCTGAAACTTTGTGCACCGAAGAGACAAGTTGTCTGCCCCATATACTCCAAAGTACTATCATGAAACAGGGAAAGGATTGGAAGTCTGTTACCTATTCAAATGGGGGAAGAATGCGAGAGGCTCATAGCAGTCATTAGTCCACAGTAATTCTGAAATTAAACAAGGAACCAGTGGCCAGTTCCTTTGTGAGAGATTATTCCTGTTCTGTAGAACGGATTCTTCAGGGCATTTTGTTCAGCCCTTCTAGCTCTCGGTTATTCCATTTTAGTCATTATTCCATTTCCACAGAGTTTCCTGTGGTTGCAGCAAAATTCCACAGAATTTGGGGATCCAAAAGTCTATATGCACTTTGTATGCTCTCTCTCCCTTTAGGTCCCAACAGGTATAATTCCTTCAAGACCATTTTTGGGTTTCCAATGATCAATTTACAATTGATTCTGTTAGACAAAAGCCACATGAACCAACCTCTTCAAGATTTGCTCTTGTCTACTTTTGGCTCACTGTAAAGATGCTGAGTTGTAATGTCCTCAATATTAAGATATTCTCAGGAGCTCTATTTATAATGGGGAATACCATTTATATCACTTTCAGTTCTTTTTTTTTTTCTATCTAGCAAAATGTTTCTATTAGGTATTATATTTTTCTGAGGATTTCAGAAAAATATATTTGACAAAATGTATTTGTCTTTTACCCAAATAAATTTCCTAACTTGATACTCTTTTGTTGACTGGAGGGGCTGAAAATTTATATTCCTTCTAAATGTTGTTTATAAAGCAAACATTTCTTTTTTAGCTTATGTCATTCTATTAGTAGCTTATCATAAGAAGCAAAAAGAGCCAGTTGGCACTTTCAACATTTTGTCTGGAAATTCCCTTCACAGTATGCATGTTATTATTATATGTACTATGTTCCACATTAATACAGGCAAGAGTTTTACTACACTTTCTGCCATGACATCCAGCTTTCAATAGCATTCTTCTCATTTTAAGCCCTCAACACTTTCTTCCAGGCTGTAGCTATTAGTTATCTCCTCAACCTTCCAGCTTCTTTGCTTTTCTAGTCCCAGAGATATGCCATGTATTTTAGGTACCGAATTCTGTTTATTAACTTCCTGCATACCTAATTACACCAAAACTTAGTTGCATAAAACAACAACTTCATTACACCGGCTCAGATTCTGCTGGCCTGGAAGTATCTTGATGCTACAGTTGTGTCAAGACTTGGTTGAGAGTGTGACTAAGGGCTAGACGCTGCCATCATCTGGAGGCATCTTCATCCACATATCTAATGCCTATGTTGGGATGACTCAAAAATCTGTCTCAGGTGGGACTGATGACCGGAGTTCTTATCCATGCCATTCCATCCTTCTGATAGCATGGAGGACTCAGGGTAGTCACTTCTTAAATAATGACTCAATGCTCCAAAAGGAGTTTCCCAGAAGATAAGATGGAAATCATATAGCATCAACCTCAGCCTGCTGTAATGGATAAAGTAATCACAAACCCACCCAGATTCAAGGAGAGGGGCACAGTCCCTACCTTCAATAGGAAGAGTATCAAATTATTTTGTTTTTTTTTAAACTGTCACATCATGAAGAGACCCTTATAGCCTTTATATGGCAGAAATAAAACGGGGGAAACAAAGGCAAAGACTTAAATGTAACAGCAGATATGCTCCAGAGGTTAAGTTCTCAAGTTAGGCAAATCAGTCTTGCTGAGTAAGGATCCTGAAGGGGAATTAATGAGACCCTAAGATATGGGATGAGCACCCAGAAATAATGGGTTGATTCACTCAAAAATCTTATATTCTCAATCTCCTGAATCCTCTGAGCCTACAGAAGTGGCCCATTTTACCCTGTTTAAGAATAGTGCTCATTGCTTCTCACCTGCAAGACAACAAACACATGCTCATGCTCCCAGAATCTATCCCATGTTCTCCCGTGCCCACTCGGCCAATAACTAGGACTAAATCAAAACATAACTGAGCTTTTTAAGGAAATAAAGACAGTATTCATTGAAAGAGACAGCCATAATGGGACTAGCAGAGGATGGGAAACTGAATACAGAACTAGATTCTGGGAGGGCTGAATCAAGAGAAGCAAAATATAAAGCTGCATAAGGAAAACTATTAATATGGGAACACTCACCTAGGGCATAACACTTAACAACCAGATAAATATGTTGGGAGACAAGGTAAACATTCTTCTAGAACAGCTCTTAGAATGATAAAGAAAACTAGGACACATTCTACATGAACTCAGAAATGTCAACACTGCTGTGGCAGAGATCAAAAGGCATGGGAAAATTATTTTTATAGAATGGATATGTTGGGGAGCCTGGGTGGCTCAGTTGGTTAAGGGTCTGCCTTCTGCTCAGATCATGATCCCAGGGTCCTGGGATTGAGCTCCGCATTGGGCTCCCTGCTCAGTGAGGAGTCTGCTTGTCTCCCACTCCCTCTCTTCTCGTGCTGTCCCTCGCTCTCTCAAATAAATAAATAAAATCTAAAAAAAAAAAAAAAGAATGGGTATGCTATCTAAGTCCAGAAAACCTAGCAGATGAATGTGTTTCATAGGTATCAACTGGGATACAATATTTTTTAAAGTAGTAAGGAATATACGAATGAGAAGGGCACCAGCATGATGGAGAAGTACAACATTTCTCCTTTGTAGGTTGGGACTGATACAAGACAATTATAGAACTGGACTCCTTGGTAGCAATAAATATGGTAGGATCCTAAAATAAGACAGGGTTGGGGAGAGGTGGGAAAAGTGCAGCTTATCATTAGAATCGAGGTACACAAAATTGTACTTGCAAAACGTGAGTAACAGCCAGTGAGTCCTGACTTACAGAAAGGTATGGAGATGGTCACTAGAATCTGGTAACCCTGGAGGCAAATAGATCTACAACCAGGAATGGTATTAATCTATATAACCAAAAGGCATCACTTCCAATCAAAGACACTATACATTTCCCAATTTCTGAACCTAAGTCAGTGTTTGAACAAGAACCCAATCCTAAAAGTGAGATCCTGACTGCAGGATCAAGGACTTTGCAGCACTCTGAAAACTGTATATGATTCTCAATTTCTTCCCTAACAGAACCTGAAACAATTGTGTAATTACTTGTTGGGAACAGTAAAAATATCATAGAATTTTTGCTCACAGGGTCTGATATCCAAAGATCTGGACATCATTAAGCCTCCAATTTAGAGTGGGACGATATGCGAGCCAGTGTAGCTAATGAACTGCTTGTTCAGTATACTTTATAACATCCCACTGTGTCTAGATGCTATGATTAATCTGTCTTTGTAGGAATAAAATGAACTTATCTGGTATGTGGGACCATGCCTTCATTGATTTTGTGACTTGTAATTAAAAAAAAAAAAATGTAAGGGGCGCCTGGGTGGCTCAGTCATTAAGTGTCTGCCTTCGGCTCAGGTCATGATCCCAGGGTCCTGGGATCGAGCCCCACATCGGGCTCCCTGCTCCGCGGGAAGCCTGCTTCTCCCTCTCCCACTCCCCCTGCTTGTGTTCCCTCTCTCGCTGTGTCTCTCTCTGTCAAATAAATAAATAAAATCTTAAAAAAAAAAAAAAGTAAGAGTAGAGAAAGTCTAATGGAAAGATCCGAAACTGCTTCTAACTTCTGGCCAAGATCAAAATCTATTGTGTACATCACATTCTGGAGGGTTAGTAGAGTAAGTGTTGCCTTTAAAGACCTAAAGGATGCAGAGGTGGTGGTCCCCATTACCCCTCTATTTAATTCATAGTTGGGTCTCTATAAGAAAGAGCCACACCCTGAAGGAAGAATACTGCTGCACACTCAGCTACGTAATGGAAGCTCTTTGCCAGATGTGGCATCTATCATAATGCACATTAAGGCACCCGAGGTACATGGTATGTGCCCATTAAATGATGAGTGCATTCTTGTCTATCCCAATCAAAAAGGATAATCAGAAACAGTTTGGGTTCACTCAGAATGGCTCAAAGTCTATATTTTCAGTCTTCCCAAAAATTATAGCTTTGCCATCTAGTCATGATATAGTCTGAATGAAGCTAGACCAACTATATTTTGGGCAGAACAGCATACCAGGCCTCTACATTGATGAATTCATGCTAATAGGACCAGTCAGGCAAGAAGTAGCTATTACATTGCCTGGGTTGGATGTATGGACTTCAGAGGGTAGGAGTTAAATCCTAAGAACTTTACAAATACTCAGACATTTCTAGGTGTCCATTGGTATTGGACATGCTAAAACATCTCGCCACCACACTACCTCTCCCAAAATACATTGTTTCACACATCGCACCATGGAGAAAAAAGTGTAATACTTTAGACTCCTCTGGTTCTTGTAGACAATGTACTTTATAGTTGGGTAGACTACAGTCCAGGTGACATGACTGGCTGCCAGTTTTGATTAGAGCCCAGAGAAGGAAAGCCTTCTGCAGTAGGTCCAAGAATTGGACAAATATAAATCTAAGAAAGGAAAACATCTGACAGTATCCTTCAAGAAGGATACTTCAGACCTATGAATCTTGCTCTGATCCATAGACAGGTGATATCAGTGGGTGACCGTATTGATTGCACAAAAAGATAGAAAGGGACTTAGCAGATTCAGGTTGTGCTATTAAGCAGCCCTGATACTTGGACCATATAATCTGGCTAACCCAATACTATTAGAGGTATTGGTGGTAATAAACATGCCTTGTGGAGTTTATGGCAAGGCCCAGTGTAATACTAACACAAGGCAGAACTCTAGAGTTCCTAAGCAAGACTCTGCCATCAGCAGTGGGGTATTTTGAAAAACATAGCGGGCATATAAATACATGATAAACCATCAGTTCATGTTCATTATGATACGACAAATAATTATCAGTCCCCACTGAAATCTGTTAGTGATGGACTCATAGCTTTTTCCCTTTATTAATTTTCAAAGTATTTATCCTGCCTTTCCTAATAAAATTTAATTTTAAGAAAGCCAAGTAGATAAGGCAGTTTCTTTTTTAACAGAAGGATTCTAGCTAATAAATGGACAAGGGATAATCAAAATTGAAATATACCATTTGACAATACCTAGTTAAATAATGAAAACAAAGGATGTAGACAAAAATTATCAATGGATGCGACAACCATTACATGAAATGTTGATAAATTTATAATGATGAGATCTGGTAAACAATAACGTAATTATTAACAGTAGGAAAAGCAGATTTCATATGCATCATGTAATGAGATTTGGTAGGAAGTACACAGCAGCACCTATAAAACATTGTTGCTAACCAAAAATAAATAAATAAATAAAGATCGTAAATCAAGCATCCAGTGTATTCCTATACCTAACCTATAACCTATATATACCTATAACCTATTCCCAACCCTATAGGGTTAGAGGAATAAGGTAATACACCATGCCAAAGCAACTAGCCATATCCTGAATGTGAGATATCTTACAGTATGAATGACCTGGTTTTCAATTAAATTATGTATATGTACATATACACACATACACACACACACACACACACACATACACACACACAGCCTGCTCTAGAATACAAATTAGACTTTGGAATAAAATTAAATGCAGTGTGGCAATGTGTGGAATTTGTAGGAATCATGTGATGTGAGCAAACCAACAGTAAAATTCATCCTTGAGTTGGGGAATTTTTGTAATTATTAGATGGTAATTATCCATTTATTTTGGTGTGCTAATGGTAAATTTTATTTAGCAATTGTCATTATCATTAGTAAATAGATACGAAGAATTCTGAATGATGTGACTTGACTTGTTTTGACATACTCCCAACAAAACAGGTGATTCTAACAGATAAAGTTTGCAAAAGGTGCAGAATTGTTGCGAATGACATATGTGAGAATGGCAATATGGGCCTTCAGTATACTTTTCACCTACTCATGTATGTCTTTAATAATTTCTCAAAAGAAAAAAAAAAAACTCTTGCTGATTTGGAAGACCAGTATGTAGAAAAAAGATTTATAAATAAAAACTTAAAAATATAAAATAGGTTTGTTTTCTCTAACACTTACGGGAGATTGAGAATTTACTGTTTGTTAACAATAAAAATCAAAGGTGTGAGTATCAAACGCACAGGTAAGTGCTGGAGCACAGACATATTTGCTTTAAAAATGTGAGTGCATTTTCTTATAGTGCAGTTTCCACAGCCAACGGATTTATGAACGTTGCTACATAGTTAAATGGAAGATCCTCCATTGTGCAGCAGTCAGAGATTTATCAGTTTTGAAATTGCATGAGTCTTCACATCTCCTATCTTGTACATCCTTCAGTTCAATCTTTCATTTAACTTTAAAGTTTGGGTTTTTACTGAAATTAACTAGATAGTGCATCTGCCTTGTTATCCACTCTTTTCTCTCCCACCCATGGGTTTTTACATCCTCATGTCTCCTTATCTGCCATCAGCAAATCCCATAAATAAGTGTCAGCAGAAACTGCAGGAGTGAGTTCTCAACATCCCTGCTGATTAGGCAGAAATCAGCCTGATTCTTAAATCGTTTTTATCAAAATGAGAAAGGTCATGCAAAACACACTCTGCTTAAGTCTTGAGTCAGAGCTGGAAATGTAGGCCACACTCTCAGAAATGTGTAGTTTCCAAATAGCTGTGTAAGTTCAAATTGTGTTGAATATCATTCCAACAAACTACTTAAAGATATTTAAAAAATTCTGTTCAACTCCTGAATGGTCCTGGCCTCAGAGTTCCTAGGTGCCCTAAGGCCAACAGCATACCTTCCAACACATATGCTTTGATTTGATTTGTGCACACAGGAGACCAGCTACTGAAGTTCCTCCCTGGTGCTGCCCAGCCAATGAATTTCAGGGGCTCTGAGCTCAGCGCTCCTTCCTAAAGATGGCAATAGCTCTACAATGGCTGCTTTTCCTTTGCCTACTCCTGGGGCATTCCCTTCCACCAAGAAACTGAATTGTAATACACAAGCTAAGGCTTTGTTTGAGCCTGTGACCTACTCCATTATCATTTCAATAACTTGGTCACCTCAGTCTCTCGCAAACACGGAAAAATGCACACACCTAGACTAATGCATAAACTGAAGTGTTGGTCATGTTTGTTTAGGGTGTGGTAATTTTAATACAGGATTGTTTTTGTCATCTTTGGATTAACACAACTACTTTACATTTTGGGGCAAAGTCTGATTTGAATGAAGTGGATCTTTCTCTTCAGGGCTATAGATTGCTCAATAAAAACCAAAATGTATGTAGGGGCTTCATTTAATGAACACAGAGCTACTAAACATTCATAGTAAATGAATTTGTGAGAAGTAGCAGCTCTTTATCTTACTCTAGTCTTTCAGTTTCAATAACCAGAGACAAGAAGGCAATAGCAAGAGAGAACATAACCACATTGCCAGAAGGGCAAAACGAATTTTAGGTCTGAGTGCTGTTGTGTGTATCTCTTATGTGTTCAAGTATTACTCTTCCTTTTTGTAATGCCAGGCTAATTCTCCTTAAGAGAATCTCAACTCAAAACAAAATAATTGAATCAGAAAAAGAACAATTGCCAATTAACACTGAATATTATGTGATAATACAGACAGCAAAAAGCTTAAGTTAAATTTATAATCCTTTAAAATTCCTATGAATTAAATAGCAAACAGGTACTCATGAGGGTGTGGGGAATTATATAAATATGGATATAATTGTGGTCACACAGAACAATGACTAGAAGAGAAAAGTGCTAATATGCCCCAGTAATTCAGAAACATATGAGAGAGACTTTATCTGAGCTATTAAGTACCAATAGTAAATTCCAAGGACAGTGAATCTTCAATTAATTTTCCTACTAAAGCTTTTGAAGGGCCTCCAGGCTTATTCAGATTATTAGAATTGCTTTACAGGCCCTAAACAAGAAACTCTATTTGCTGTTAATGGAAGAGAAAGTTTGCAGCTTGGAACCTAAAATGACTAGATTCCTGTAAAAATTCAGAGGAATTTTTTTTCCCTTCAAATTAGTAAATATCTCAATCTTAAACATTAAAGAAAACATTTTCCCTGATAGATTTTTTTTTTCTATTTTCCCACAAAATCCACTTAATTCAAAAGGTATGTTTTATTTTTGTTTACTTTTCATTCCACAGGGTGGAGACAGTCATAAATGATTGCAATAGGTTACATTTTAAAGGAAAAAATGTTTAAAATTTTTCAAAAAGTTGGCATCTAAGATGCCACAACATATTGGATGGATCTCCCCTCACATCCCTTCTCTGTCTTACAGTGACTACATATGCCCCTCCTTTTCCCCCTCCCTTTTTGTCTCTGAAGTGAAGCTCCTTAGCAAAGACTCAGCACACCTTCTGAACTTTTATTCTTTATGTGCCTTCATATTTTCCAGCGCTTATCCTACTGAAACTATTCATAATCATTTCTCATGGGGTTATGTCAAGCCATCAATTAGATAAAAATGGCAAATTGTGTCAGAGTATAAACTTTAAGTAGAGGTATTGTTCTGGGAAAAAAAATTACTTTAATGTGTTAGTTATAATGGGTTGAGTAATGCCCCCTCAATATCCATGTCTACCCAGAGCCTCAGAATGTGACTTTATTTGGGATTTGGGTCTTTGTAGATATAAGATGACCTCATATTAGATTAGGGGAAACCCTAAATACAAAGAGCAAATGACCATGGACATACAGATTAGAATGCAATGTATAAATGGAAACAAATTGGAGTGACACATCTACAAGCCAAGGAATGCCAAGGATGCCAGCAAGAACTAGTAGCTAGGAGAGAGGCATGGGGTGATTTCTCCCTCAGATTCTCCAGAAGGAACCAATCCTGCCTACACTTTCATTTTGAACTGCTCACCACCAGATACGTGAGAGAATATATTTGTTGTGTTAAGCCACCCAATTGGTGGTAATGTGTTATGGATGCCCTATGAAAAATATGGTAGTTTAAAAATATTTTTCCATATAAAACAAAAGATATATTTGAGTGGAAAATAGGTTCCTTTTTTCTTACAAATTAAAAAAGGAATAAGATGAAATATTATAATACCACCACTTTTTCACCCCTAACTCCAGGCCCAAATAGTTTTGTTTTTCTCTGTTACAGTGATATTTGGTGGGAAAACTAAGAAATACTATTCTTTGAAAATTCACAATCACTGCTAGCTGTTACATTCAAAAGCCTCTTGATTTTTGACATCCTCAAAACTATAGACCAATTTATTAAAAACATAAATTTTCCTTTTTTGTCTTCTCTGACATGGAATCACCTACTTTCACTTCTTGCCCTTTCCTGTCTTTATATGGGATCTTATTTTTTCTCTGAGCATTCTAAACATGGCATTATTTTATAAGTTTTTCTTTGTTTTATTATGCACTGCTTCTCATCTATGTATAAATTAATCCCAAATTTACGTTTCAACAAATCACATCTCTAGCCTGTATTCCCAACAGGCCTCTTCAGTTGCATGTTACATTGACTTCTTGTCCATCATATGTCTCATTTATCTCCGTGTCCCACACTGAACTTTTTATCCAATCTTTCTTATATTTCTGACAAATTAGGTATAGGACTTCTCATTCCTCTTATGGCAGCAGAAATCTAAAGTCAACAGGCTCAAAACCTTATATCCTTTCTTACTACATTCTCTTTCTTTCTCATCGCTCTCTCTCTCCTAAAACAATAAAACAAATATAACATTTAGTGATTGCCTTCTTTGTGGTAGAACCTGAGCTGGGTGCTACTGCTTTAGCCATCATGGTCCCAGCAAGAAACAGTGTTTAATTATAAAAATCTGTCAAGAGAGTCACAAAATAAAAGGATGTAAATATGACATCATATATATAAAAATTGGGTGGGAGGGAGTAAAAATTTAGTGCTTTTAGAATGAGTTCAAACTTAAGCAACCATCAACTTAATATAGACTGCTATATGAATAAGATGCTATATATGAGCCTAGAGGTAACTACAAACCAAACCTGTACTAGATATGCAAGAAATAAAGAGAAAGGAATCTAAGCATATCATTAGAGAGAGCCATCAAACCACAAGTGAAGAGAGTAGGAGAAGAAAAGAACAGAGAAGTACAAAAACAACTTTAAAACATCTACCAATATGGCAATAAGTACATACCTATCAATGATTACTTTGAATGTAAATAGACTGAATGCTCTAATCAAAGACATAAAGTGACTGAATAGATAAAAAACCAAGACCTTCTATATGCTGCCTACAAGAGACTCATGTGAGACCTAAAGACACATGTAGATCAAAACTGAAAAGATAGAAAGACATTTATCATGCAAATGGAAGTGAAAAGAAAGCAGTGGTAGTGATATTATATCAGACAAAAAGGCTCTAAAACAAAGACCATAACAGGAGTCAAAGAAGCACATTACCATAGCACATACCTCCCCAATGTTTATCACCCAGCCAACCCATCCCTCCTACCCGCCACCACTCCAGCAACCCTCCATTTGTTTCCTGAGATTAAGAATTCCTCATATCAGTGAGGTCATATGATACATGTCTTTCTCTGATTGACTTATTTCGCTCAGCGTAATACCCTCCAGTTCCATCCACGTCCTTGCAAATGGCAAGATTTCATTCCTTTTGATGGCTGCATAATATTCCATTGTATATGTATATGTGCTATGGTGAGCACTGTGAATTGTGTAAGACTGCTGAATCACAGACCTGTATCTCTGAAACAAATAATACATTATATGTTAAAAAAAAAAAAAAAAGAAAGAAGATAGCAGGAGGGGAAGAATGAAGGGGGGGGAATTGGAGGGGGAGACAAACCATGAGAGACTATGGACTCAGAAACAAACTGAGGGTTCTAGAGGGGAGGGGGGTGGGGGGCTGGGTTAGCCTGGTGATGGGTATTAAAGAGGGCATGTTCTGCATGGAGCACTGAGTGTTATACGCAAACAACCCATCATGGAACACTACATCAAAAACTAATGATGTGGGGCGCCTGGGTGGCTCAGTCATTAAGCGTCTGCCTGCAGCTCAGGTCATGATCTCAGGGTCCTGGGATCGAGCCCCGCATCGGGCTCCCTGCTTCTCCCTCTCCCACTCCCCCTGCTTATGTTCCCTCTATCGCTGTGTCTCTCTCTGTCAAATAAATAAATAAAATCTTTAAAAAAAAAACAAACTAATGATGTAATGTATGGTGATTAACATAATAATTAAAAAAAAAAGCAGCACACTACATTATGATAAAGGGAACAGTCCAACAAGAGGATATAACAACTGCAAATATCTATGTACTCAATATGGGAGCACACAGATACATAAAGCAACTAACAGTAGGGAATACAGTAACCGTAGGTGACTTTAACATTCCACTTACATCAATGGATAGATCATCCAGACACACACATACACACACCATAAACAAGGAAACACTGGCTTTGAATGATACATTGGACTGGATGGATCTAACACATATTCAGAACATTTCATGCAAAAACTGCAAAATACACGTTTTTTCAAGTGCACATGGAACATTCTCCACAACAGATCACCTGTTACACTACAAACAAATCTCAAATTCAAAACAATTGAAATTATGTCATGCATCTTTTCTGACCACAGCCAGAAATCAATCACAAGAAAAATTCTGGGGAACACAAATACTTGGAGACTAAATAACATGGTACTAAACAAAAAATGAGTCAACCAAGAAATCAAAATATTCATAGAGACAAAGAAAATGAAAACATAACTGTCCAAAATCTTTGTAGCAAGAGCTGTTCTAAGAATGAAGATTATAGCAATATAGGCCCTACCAACAGAAGAAAAATCTCAAATAAAAAACCTAACCTTACACCTAGAGGAGCTAGAAAAAGAATAATAAATAAAGCCCAAGGTCAGTAGAAAGAAGAAAATAATAAAGGTTAGAGCAGAAATAAATGAATAGAGAATAATAATAATAAAAAAAAGAACAGACCAATAAAACCAGGAACTGGTTCTTTGAAAAGATCAACAAACGCCCCCTCCCAAACCTAACCCCTCCCAAAAAGAGCAAGGACTCAGATAGAATCAGAAATAACAATCAACACTGCAGAAATACAAAGAATTACAATATTATGAAAATTATATGCCAAAAAATTGATCAACCTAAAAGAAAGTAATAAATTCCTAGAAAAAATAATATTCCAAAACTAGGTCAGGAAGAAATAGAAAATTTGAACAGAATGAATTCTAGCAATAAAGTTTAATCAACAATCAAAAAATTCCAATAAACAAAAGTCCAGGACCAGATGGCTTCACAGGTGAATTCTACCAAACACTTAAAAAAGATTTAATACCTATTATTCTCAAACTATTCCAAAAAATAGAAAAGGGAGGAAGGTTCCAAATTCATTCTATGAGGCCACCATTACCCTGACACAAAACCAGATAAAGGCATCACAAAAAAAAAGAGAACTACAGGCCAATATCTCTGATGAACATAGATGCAAAAATCCTCAACAAAATATTAACAAAACAAATCCAATAATACATTAAAAAATCATTTAACACAATCAAATGAGATTTATTCCAGGGACATAAGGTTGGTTAGATATTCACAAATCAGTCAACATAATGCATAACATTAATAAGAGAAAGGATAAAAACTATATGATCATCTCAATAGATGCAGAAAAAGCATTTGACAAAATACAACATCCATTTATGATAAAAACTCTCAACAAAGTAGGTTTAGAGGGAACATACCTAAATATAATAAAGGCCACATATGAAAAACCTAAATGGTGAAAAGCTGAGAGATTTTCCTCTAAGATTAGAAACAAAACAAGGATCTCACCAGTTTTATTCAACATAGTACTGGAAATCCTAGCCACAGCAATCAAACAAAAAATAAAAGGCATCCAAATTGGTAAGGAAGAAGTAAAATTTTCACTATTTGCAGAAGACATACTATACATAGAAATCCAAAGACTCCACCAAAAAACTACTAAAACTGATAAATGAATTCAGTAAAGTCACAGGATACAAAAACACATAACCTCAATCTAATTGTGAGCAAAGTAGCTGACAAATCTCAACAGGATACAAAATCAATATACAGAAATCTGTTCACTTCTATATACTACTAATAAAGTAGCAGAAAGTGAAATTAAGAAAACAATCCCATTTACAAAGAAAACTTTATTTGCAGCAAATAAGGAGATCATGGGGCATAGCTTTCAAAGCCATGACTCCCTGAGAGAGGGTGAAGTGGGATCCTTTTGTTTAGGGTTAAGATGAATATTTAGATAGGGAATTCTTGTCATGATATGTAGTGGCAGGCATAAGGTCACACATGTGCCTTAAGGAAATATGTTTATTTAATCACTGTCTATTATGTAAATGAGGCTGAGGCTCCTCCTTGACCAGAGATTTTAGTATTATAATGAGGTAAAGATAACTAGGTCATTCCAGGCATTAACTCCATGGTCCATCTGTACAGGCACACGTTGGAAATTTCGCTCAAAGGGTCTGGGTGGCCTGGGCCGTAAGGAAGTCTTGTCTGCACAGTCTCTATCACCTGAGGGGTGGTTTTGGGTTTCATTTGCCTGAATTATGAGGTAAATGGGAAAGAAGTGCTTAAGGAAAAATGAAAGACAAAGGTTAGTGAGTATAAGCAGGTGGATAGTAAAGGTCAGGTCTTGGCGTCTAGCTAGTGACACTAAGACTAGCCAAGAATGTTGGAGCAGCTAGATTAATTTCAGACAAAGCACATTTCAGAACACAGTTTTATCGGTTTTCAAGGACACTTTATAGTGATAAGGGGGTAAATTATCTAAGAAGACATAACAATCCTAGACACGTCTGCACCTAAAAACAGATCGAAATGCATGAGGCAAAAACCTGGCCCTCAACAGATTGAGCAAAACTCTCCATTACTTAACCATGGCTGCTAATAGTGACTTCCTTCCAAAGAGTACAGTGTGGAAAGATAGGAAGAAAAAGGATATTTTGTAGTGGAGAAACCTATAAGCACTACCTCAGCCCTTGGACAAAAGTTAGCATCAATAGTGATAAATATGTTGATAATTTGTACAGTCATGTTGATAGTATGATGTAATGAGAGCCCTTTACCTCCGTAGTCTTCCCCCTCCAAAAAACACACAACCTCAATCTAATTGTGAGCAAAGCAGCTGACAAATCTCAAGCGATAAACTTTCTATAAAATACCTGACCAATATACTCCTCAAAACTCTGAAAGTCTTCCAAAACAAGGAAAGTCTGAAAAACTGTCACAGCCAACAAGAGAAAAAGGAGACATGATAACTAAATGTATTTTAGTATTCCAGATGAGATTTTGGTACAGTAAAAAACATCAGGCAAAAGTAAGGATTTTTAAAGAGGGTATAGGTTTCAGTTAATAATAACATGTTGATATTACTTGTTAATTTTAACAAATATAGCATACTCATGGAAGATTTTAATAGGGGCATCTCTGTGGAGCATATACTGGAACTTTATATTATCTTTATAATTGAATTTAAATTAAAAATTCGAACATAAACTTTATGTAAAAATATTTTCTGGGAAAATATGTATATACAATGCCTCACCTGCGTTTATAGAAATCTGTATAAAATTTTTAGTTACACATTTTATAACTTCTAAACAAAATTTTCTCGCCCTTTTAAACCTAACATATCCTTTCCATAATAAACTCAGAATACTCAGAACAGTAAGAACTGTTTTTTTTTTTAAAGACAAAATAGACAAATCTTTAGCAAGATGCACTAAGAAAAAAAAGACTCAAAGTCAGAAATGAAAAGGCATTACAACTGATATCACCATAGAAATGCAAAGGATAAGAGCTTACTATGAGCAATTATATGCCAAAAACCTGGAAACCTGGAAGGAATGGGTAAATTCCTGGAACTATATAACCTACCACAACCGAAGCATGAAGAGATAGGAAATATGAACAGACCAATTACTAGTAAGAAAATTTGATCAGTAATCAAAAACCTGCCAATAAAAATAAAATCTGGGACCAGATGACCTTACTGGTGAATACTACCAAACCTTTACAGAAGAATCAATACCAATCCTCAAATTCATCAAAAAAATTGAAAAGTAGGGAATGAGTCCAAATCCATTTACCTGGATACCAAACAGACAAGGACACTGTAAGAAATTACAGGCCAATATCCCTGATGAACACAGATGCAAAAATCTTCAAGGAAATATTAGCAAACTGAATTCAATAGTACATTTAAAAAATCATATGTCATTATCAAGTGGGATTTATTCCAGGGACATAAGAATGGCCAAACATCCAATAAAATCAGTATGATATATGACATTAACAAAATGAAAGATAAAAATCATAATAATTTCAATAGACACAGGAAAAATATTTGACAAAATTCAACATCCTTTCATGATAAAAACTAACAAATGTGGTTAGAAGGAACATAATAAAGGCCATATATGACAAGCCCACAACTCACATCATACTCAACAGTGAAAAGCTGAAAGCTTTTCCTCTAAGATCAGAAACAAGACAAGGATGCCATTCTTATTCAACATAGTACTGGAAGTCCTAGCCAGAGCAATTAAACAAGAAAAGAAATATGAGGCATCCAAATCAGAAGGGAAGAATAAAACTGCCTCTATTTGCAGATGATATGATCTTATATATGGAAAACCTTAAAGATGCCACCAAAAAGCTGTCGGAATAAATGAATTCAGTGAAGTTGCAGGATATAAAAATCAACATCAGAAATCAGTTGCATTTCTATACACTAACAAACTATCAGAAAGAGAAATTAAGAAAATAATCTCATTTCATTTATAACATTAAAAAAAAAAAAAACTTAGAAATAAATTTAACCAGAGATGAAAAATCTATACAGGCTTACCATGGAAATATTGTGGGTTCAGTTACAGACCACCACAATAAAGCAAATATCACAATAAAGCAAGTCAAATTATTATTTTTTTGTTCCCCAGTGAATATAAAAATTGTATTTATACTCTAGTCTATTAATTGTGCAATAGCAATATGTCTAAAACAATGTATATGCCTTTAAAAAATACTTTATTGTTTAAAAAAATGCTAGTCATTATCTGAGCTCCCAGCCAGTCATACACTTTTTGCTGGTGGTGGGTCTTGCCTTGATGTTGATGGCTTCCAACTGATCAGGGTGTTGATTGCTGAAGATCGGGGTAGCTGTGGTGATTTAAAAAAATAAAACAGTGAAGGACTCTTCCTTTCATGAAGGATTTCTCCATAGCATGCCATGCTGTTTGACAGCATTTCACCCATATTTAAACTTCTTTCAAAATGGGAGTCAATCCTCTCAAACCCTGACACTGCTTTATCAACTAAGTTTATGTAGTATTCTACCTCCTTTGTTGTCATTTCAACAATCTTCACAGAATCTACTCCTGATGAAGATGCTATCCCAAGAAACCACCTTCTTTACTCAACCATAAGAAGCAACTCCTCATCTGCTCAAGTTTTGTCATGAGATTGCAGAAATCCAGTCACATCTTCAGGCTCCACTGCTAATTCTAGTTCTCTTGATATTTCCACCACATCTGCTGTTACTGCCTCTACTTGAACCCCTCAAAGTCATCCATGAGCATTAGAATCAACTTCTTCCAAACTCCTGTTAATGTTGATATATTGACTTCTTCTCATGAATTATAAATGTTCTTAATGGCATCTAAAATGGTGAATTATTTCCAGAAGGTTTTCCATTGACTTTGCCCAGTTCCATCAGAGGAATTACTATCAGTGGCAGTTACAGCCTTACAAATGCATTTCTTCAATAATAAAACTTCAAAGTCAAAATTCCTCCTTGATCCATTGCCTGCACAATGGATATTGTGTTAGCAGGCATGAAAACAACATTAATCTTATTGTATATCCCACCAGAGCTCTGAAATGACCAGGTGCACTGTCAATGAGCAGTAATGATTTGAAAAGAAAGGTTTTTTTTGTTTTGTTTTTATTTTTTTTTTTTCCTGAGCACTAGATTTCAATAGTGGGCTTAAAATATTCAGGAAACCATGTTGTAGACAGATATGCTGTCATGCAGGGTTTTTTGTTCCATTTATAGAGCACAGGCAGAGCAGATATAGCGTAATTATTAAGGGCTCTACTACAAATTTCAGATTGGTGAAAGAGCACTGGATTCAGCTTCAAATCCCCAGCTGCATTAGTCCCTAACAGGAAAGTTAGCCTGTCCTTTGAAGCTCTGAAGCCAGGCATTGGCTTGTCCTCTCTAGCTATGAAAGTCCTAGATGGCATTGTCTTCTAATATTAATCTGTTTCATCTACACTGAAAAACTATTGTTTAGTGTATCAAATTTCACTAATTATCTTAGGTAGATCTTCTGACTAACTTGCTGTAGATTCTAAATAAGCACTTGCTTCACCTTGCACTTGATGTTCTAGAGATAGCTTCTTCCCTTAAACCTCATGAACCAACCTCTGCTGGCTTCAAACTTGTCTTCTGCAGCTCCCTCACCTCTTCAGCCTTCACAGAATTGGAGAGAGTTAGGGCCTTGCTCTGGATTAGGCTTCGGATTAAGGGAATGTTGTGGCTGGTTTGACCTTCTATCCAGACCACTAAAATTTTCTCCCTATCAGGGATAAGGTGATTTCACTTTCTTATCATTCATGTGGTCACTAGACTAACATTTTTAATCTCCTTCAAGAACATTTCCTTTGCATTCACAACTTGGCTAACTGGCACAAGAGGCTTAGCTTTTGCCCTATTTCAGCTTTCCACATGTCTTCTTCACTAAGCTTAATCATTTCTGGCTTTTAATTGAAAGACATGTGAATTCTTCTTTTCACCTAAACATTTAGAGGTCATTGTAGGGTTATTAATTGGACTAATTTCAGTATTGCTGTGTCTCAGGGCACGGAGATGACTAAGGAGAGGGAGAGAGATGGAAAATAGCCAGCCAGTGAAACAATCAAAATACACACATTTATTAAGTTTGCCATCTTGTAGAGCAGGATACATGGCACCTCAAAACAATATTAACATCAAAGATCAGTGATCAAAGATCACCATGAAAATTATAATGAAAAAGTTTTAAATATTGTGAAAATTACCAAAATATGACAGAGATAGGAAGTGAGCAGATGCTTTTGGAAAAAAAAACGGTGCCAACAGACTAACTCAATACAGGGTTTCCACAAACCTCCAATGTACAGAAACAAAGCAATGCCTGTGAAGTGCATAAAAACAATAAAATAGAAATGCCTATACACTGAACGCTATAAGATACTGATGGAAGGAATTGAAGAGGCACAAATAAATGGGAAGATATTCATTCCATCTGCAGGAATTGGAAAAATATTGTTAAATTGTCCCAGCTACCAAAAGCAATCTAGTGATTCAGTGCAATCCCTATCAAAATTCCAATGGCATTTTTGCATTAGAAAAAAAAACAAAACCAAAAAACTTGTACGGAACCAAAAAAGACCTGGAATAGTCAAAGCAATCTTGAAAAAGGAAACAAACCTGGAGGCATCATATTTCTTGATTTCAAGCTATATTACAAAGTTACAGTAATCAAAACAGTATGCTACTGGCATAAAAACAGATACAGAGATCAGTGGGTCAGAACAGAGAGCCCCAAATAAGCCCATGCATATATAGTAAACTAATTTTCAACAAAGGACCCAAGAATATAGAATTGGGAAAGAATCATCTCTTTAATAAATGGGGTTGGGAATGATGGATAGCCATGTGCAAAAGAATGAAGCTGGACCCCTAACTTATACCATACACAAAAATCAACTCAAAATGGATTAAATACTTAAATTTAAGGCCTGAGATCTTAAAACTCCTAGAAGAAAAGATGTAAATTCCTTGGCAAATATTAACCATGTTCTTTTTTTTTTTTTTGATACCAAATGCAAAAACAACAAAAGAAAAATAAATACAAAAGAAAAAGAAACAAAAAAATAAATAAATAAATAAAAGTACACATCACTCTAAAAAGCTTCTGTACAACAAAGGAAATCTCAACCAAATCACAAAGGAACCTATTCAATGGGAGGAAACATTTGTGAACTATGTATTCAATAAGGGGTTAATAGCCAAAATAGACAAGAAACTCATACAACTCAATAGCAAAAACAACCTAATTAAAACATGAGCAATGGACTTCAACAGACATTTTTCCGAATATGACATACAAATGACTGACAGGTACACGAAAAGGTGCTCATCATCACTAACCATCAGGGAAAGGCAAATCAAAACCACGACAAGATATACCTTTAGATCTGTTAATGGATATTATAAAAAAGATAATAGATAACAAGTACTGGTGAGAATGTGGAGAAAAGAGAATGCTTGTATACTGTTGGGGGGCAGAATATAAACTGTTGTAGTTACTATGGAAAACAGTTTAGAGGCTCCTTAAATTAATACAACTATCATATGATCCAGCAATTCCACTTCTGGGTACACCTAAAGGAAACAAAACCATTATCTGTACTTCCATACTCATCCCAGCATTACTCACAATAGACAACATATGGAAGCAACTTAAGTTGCCAACAGATGAATGGATCAAGAAAATGTGATGTACACATATGATTTTAAAACACGCACACATTATTGAATATTATTCGGCCTTAAAAAAGAAAATCTGTCATTTGCAACAACATGGATGAGTCTGGTGGACATTATGCTAAGTGAAATAAGTCAGACCAAGAAAGAAATACTACACTGTGTCACTTATATATAGTCTAAAAGAAATTAAACTCATAGAAATTTGGTTGTCAGGGGCTGGGAGTTTGGGAGAAATAAGAATTGGTTGGTAAAGGGGTATAAACTTTCAGTTATAAGGTGAAGAAGGTCTAAGGATCTAATGTAAAACATAATGATTATAGTTGATAATACTGTATATCTGAAATATGCTAAGAGTAGAACTTAAAGATTTTCACAAAAAAGTAAATATATGAGATGATGGATGTGTTAATTAACTTCACGGGAGAAAATCTTTCAGTGTATATATAGATCAAATCTTCACATTGTATACTTGAAGTATCTTACAATTTTATCAATTTTACAATCAATAAAGCTGGGAAAAAACAGCTGAAAATAGATCCTATATAAAACTGGATCAAGCCTACATTAGAGAATATTGAAATAAATTATGTCTTTATACTTTCTTATTCCCTATATATTATTGAAAATGTATATGAAACAAAAAGAGGGAAAACATACAAATAATCTTTCTTTTCTAAATTCAGCTCTACTTCATTTAGTCTTATTTCACTCAATATGTTTATTTTCACAAATACATAAAAATGTAAACAAAGAATTTAATGTCTAATTCTTTTTGCAATAGAATGTAGTGGCTGAAGTCAAAAGCACTATGACTTTAGAGAGGTAAATGGCTAAGGACCAAGCCAACTACTGTTCATCTTTTAAAGGGAGTACTTTTACTTCACTGTTGACCATGTCCATATAACAGATTAGAAGGTAAATTATAAAGGGTATTTGTAAGACTCTGTACTGAGTTTGTTAAGGAGGCATGGAAATACAAAAACAGACCCATATTGATATTCATTATAAAGCTGGCATTCCATCAAGTGGTTAATTACATTAAAATAAACATGTGGGGGCTTAGGATTTGTACTTGTTTTCATTACTGCAATGACACCCTAGGAATATAATCCCCTTTATAATATAGAATCTCTATTTATGTTACAATTGACTACCTACTATTTTCCCATAGAAGAAATTTATAAAATTGAATTTTTTTAAAGATTTTATTTACTTATTTGACACAGAGAGACACAGTGAGAGAGGGAACACAAGCAGGGGGCGTGGGAGAGGGAGAACAAGGCTTCTGGTGGAGCAGAGAGCCTGATGTGGGGCTTGATCCCAAGACCCTGGGATCATGACCTGAGCCGAAGGCAGACGCTTAACGACTGAGCCACCCAGGCGCCCCATAAAATTGAATTTTTTAATGGTCACTTCAAATCATGTGTTCAACTGGGTCAGTTGTGAGACACTAAGTACACTCAGAACATTATCCATAAATTATGTAACTGTAATAACATATAAATAAAGTATATCATGAATGACAATTTTATATGTTATAGGAAATAAAAAGGAAAACTTACTACTTTACAATATATAAAAAGTGTGCAAAATTGCAGAAATATTATGATTAAACTAGTGTATAATATTTTCCTAGAAAAAAGACCAGAAGTGTATGCAGAAGTACAGATGATTGTGCTAGAGTGTTGGAAATACTTTCTTTCCCACCCTCACAAATAATTTCCAGATGGCCTAAATGTGTTTATATTACTTTGTAGAAAATATATTTTTATTACTTAGAAGTATTTTGGTGGCATTCACATTACTCCAAAATCTTCATTTTGATATTGAAAGTAGAAAATGCCTCATATACTTACATCTGTAATAAAGTCAAATATAAATGTGCCATTCCATTTGCTTTGCTAATATTTCCCATGAAAGTAGAATGGAAGGCAGTTTCTAAAATCCCTTTTGTTTTTAACTAAATCCACATATTCTTCTAAAGTCAAGATTTATTCTGAACTAATTACTGATTTGAAAAAAAAAAAGTCTCCTTAATTTACAATGTGCTTTTACCTGCTGAGATTCAAGATAACATATTTATGCAATATCAAGAAGATACAAAAATACATAAAGCATGCTGAAATAAATGACAAAGTCTTGAGTAAGTAGCCACATTTTGCCAGTCCTAAATATTATCACTGGTATGTATTAGTGATATAAGTGAAAAATCAAGGGTAGTTTGATATGGTTATTTATAATCAAAGTTACACATTTGTTGTATCACAAATATCGAAGAAGCATCATATCCACTAGAAACTCATAATTACAAAAAACAGATTAACATCTTATTAATTATATCTTTTAGGCCAAGCCAAGAATACGGAACACTAACTATGTAAGTATACATAGATGGCGCAGGAGAAATTCAAGAAATAATTTAGGAAGATAAGCTATTAAAACGAGAAGTCATTTAGAGAAATGTATAGCTAATGAACATATAAAGGGACAATGAGTGCTCTGTAATGCAAAAAAAAAGATATCCCTGTATTTTCTGCATTTGTGAAACTTGTAATATAGAGGGTAGATACAGTGAAAGGTATTTTAAATACTTAAATCTACAAGACTTGGTTATGAATTGAAAATTGGGGTAAGCCAATTAATAACAAAAGCAAAGAAACACATCGACAACAATACAACAATAGTAGGGGACTTTAACATCCCCCTCACTGAAATGGACAGATCATCTAAGCAAAAGATCAACAAGGAAATAATGATTTCAAATGACACACTGGACCAAATGGACTGCATGGATATATTCAGAACATTCCATCCCAAAGCAACAGAATACACATTCTTCTCTAGTGCTCATGGAACATTCTCCAGAATCGATCACATCCTAGGTCACAAATCAGGTCTCAACTGCTACCAAAAGACTGGGATCATTCCCTGCATATTTTCAGACCACAATGCTTTGAAACTAGAACTCAATCACAAGAAAAGGCGGAAAGAACTCAAATACATGGAGGCTAAAGAGCATCCTAATAAAGAATGAATGGGTCAACCAGGAAATTAAAGAAGAATTTAAAAAATTCATGGAAACAAATGAAAATGAAAACAGACCTGTTCCAAATCTTTTGGATGCAGCAAAGGCAGTCCTAAGAGGAAAGTATATAGCAATACAAGCCTTTCTCAAGAAACAAGAAATGTCTCAAATACACAACCTAACTCTACACCCAAGGAGCTGGAGAAAGAACAGCAAATAAAGCCTAAACCCAACAGGAGAAGAGAAATAATAAAGATCAGAGCAGAAATCAATGAGATAGAAACCAAAAGAACAGTAGAACAGATCAACAAACCTAGGAGCTGGTTCTTTGAAAGAGTAAGATTGATAAACCCCTAGCCAGACTTATCAAAAAGAAAAGAGAAAGGACCCAAGTAAAATCATGAATGAAAGAGGAGAGATCATAACCAACACCAAAGAAATACAAACAATTATAAGAACATATTATGAGCAACTCTATGCCAGCAAATTAGATAACCTGGAAGAAATGGATGCATTCCTAGAAAAGTACCAATACCAAAACTGAACCAGGAAGAAATAGAAAACCTGAACAGACCTATAACCACTAAGGAAATTGAAGCAGTCATCAAAAATCTCCCAACAAACAAGAGCCCAGGGCCAGATGGCTTCCCAGGGGAATTCTACCAAACATTTAAAGAAGAATTAATACCTATTCTTCTGAAACTGTTCCAAAAAATAGAAATGGAAGGAAAACTTCCAAACTCATTTTATGAGGCCACCATTACCTTGATCCCCAAACCACACAAAGACCCCATCAAAAAGGAGAATTACAGACCAATATCCTTGATGAACATGGATGTAAAAAAATCTCACCAAAATACTAGCCAGTAGGATCCAACAGTACATTAAAAGGATTATTCAACACGACCAAGTGGGATTTATCCCTGGGCTGCAAGGTTGGTTCAACATCCGCAAATCAATCAATGTGATACAATACATTAATCAAAGAAAGAACAAGAACCATATGATCCTCTCAATAGATGCAGAAAAAGCATCTGACAAAGTACAGCATCCTTTCTTGATCAAAACTCTTCAGAGTATAGGGATAGAGGGTACATACCTCAATATCATGAAAGCCACCTATGAAAAACCCACAGCGAATATCATTCTCAATGGGGAAAAACTGAGAGCTTTCCCCCTAAGGTCAGGAATGTGGCAGGGATGTCCACTATCACCACTGCCATTCAACATAGTATTAGAAGTCCTAGCCACAGCAATCAGACAACAAAAAGAAATAAAAGGCATCCAAATCGGCAAAGAAGAAGTCAAACTCTCACTCTTTGCAGATGATATGATACTTTATGTGGAAAACCCAAAAGACTCCACCACAAAACTGCTAGAACTCATACAGGAATTCAATAAAGTGGCAGGATATAAAATCAATGCACAGAAATCAGTGACATTCCTATACACGAACAACAAGACAGAAGAAAGAGAAATTAAGGAGTCGATCCCATTTACAATTGCACCCAAAACCATAAGATACCTAGGAATAAATCTAACCAAAGAGGCAAAGAATCTGTACTCAGAAAATTACAGAATCCTCATGAAAGAAATTGAGGAAGACACAAAGAAATAGAAAAACATTCAATGCTCATGGATTGGAAGAACAAATATTGTGAAGATGTCAATGCTACCTAGAGCAATCTACACATTTAATGCAATTCCTATCAAAATACCATCAACTTTTTTTCAAAGAAATGGAAGAAATAATCCTAAAATTTGTATGGAACCAGAAAAGACCCTGAATAGCCAGAGGAATGTTGAAAAAGAAAAGCAAAGCTGGTGGCATCACAAGTCCAGGCTTCCAGCTCTATTACAAAGCTGTCATCATCAAGACAGTACGGTACTGGCACAAAAACAGACACATAGATCAATGGAACAGAATAGAGAGCCCAGAAATGGACCCTCAAATGGTCAACTAATCTTTGACAGAGTAGGAAAGAATGTCCAATGGAAAAAAGTGTCTTCAACAAATGGTGTTGGGAAAATTGGACAGCCACATGCAAAAGAATGAAACTGGAGCATTTCCTTACACCACACACAAAAATAGACTCAAAATGGTGAAAGACCTAAATGTGAGACAGGAGTCCATCAAAATCCTAGAGGAGAAGACAGGCAGCAACCTCTTGGACTTCAGCCACAGCAATTTCTTCCTAGAAACATCGCCAAAGGCAAGGGAAGCAAGGGCAAAAATGAACTATTGGGACTTCATCAAGATAAAAAGCTTTTGCACAGCAAAAGAAACAGTCAACAAAACCAAAAGACAACCGGCAGAATGGAAGAAGATATTTGCAAATGACCTATCAGATAAAGGGCTAGTATCCAAAATCTATAAAGAACTTATCAAACTCAACACCCAAAGAACAAATAATCCAATCAAGAAATGGGCAGGGGAAGATGAACCATGAGAGACGATGGACTCTGAAAAACAAACTGAGGATTCTAGAGGAGAGGGTGGTGGAAGGATGGGTTAGCCTGGTGATGGGTATTAAAGAGGGCACGTTCTGCATGGAGCACTGGGTGTTATACGCAAACAATGAATCATGGAACACTACATCACAAACTAATGATGTAATGTATGGTGATTAACATAACATAAAAAAAAAAAAGAAGAAATGGGCAGAAGACATGAACAGGCATTTTTCCTAAGAAGACAGCCAAATGGCAAACAGACACATGAAAAAGTGGCCAACATTGCTCGGCATCAGGGAAATCCAAATCAAAACCTCAATGAGATACCACCTCACACCAGTCAGAATGGCTAAAATTAACAAGTCAGGAGGGGCGCCTGGGTGGCTCAGTCGTTAAGCGCCTGCCTTCAGCTCAGGTCATGATCCCAGGGTCCTGGGATCGAGCCCCGCATCGGGCTCCCTGCTCAGCTGGAAGCCTGCTTCTCCCTCTCCCACTCCCCCTGCTTCTGTTCCCTCTCTCGCTGTGTCTCTCTCTGTCAAATAAATAAATAAAAAATCTTTAAAAAAAAAAACACAAGTCAGGAAATGACAGATGTTGGCATGGTTGAGGAGAAAGGGGAACCCTCTTACAGTGTTGGTGGGAATGCAAGCTGGTGCAGCCATTCTGGAAAACAGTATGGAGGTTCCTCAAAATGTTGGAAATAGAGCTACTGTATGACCCAGCAATTGCACTACTGGGTATTTTACACCAAAGATACAAATGTAGTGATCCAGAGGGGTACGTGCACCCCAATGTTTATAGCAGCGATGTCCCGATAGCCAAACTATGGAAAGAGCCAAGATGTCCATCGACAGATGAATGGATAAAGATGTGGTGTATATATACAGTGGAATATTATGCAGCCATCAAACGGAATGAAATCTTGCCATTTGCAAGGACATAGATAGAACTGGAGGGTATTATGCTGAGTGAAATAAGTCAATCAGAGAAAGACATGTATCATTTGACCTCACTGATATGAGGAATTCTTAATCTCAGGAAACACACTGAGGGTTGCTGGGATGGTGGGCGGTGGGAGGGATGGGGTGACTGGGTGATAGACACTGGTGAGGGTATGTGCTATGGTGAGTACTGTGAATTGTGTAGGACTGTTGAATCACAGACCCGTACCTCTTAAACAAATAATACAATATATGTTAAAAAAAAAAAAAAAAAAAGAAGAAGCAGAAGAAGATAGCAGGAAGCGAAAAATGAAGGGGGGAAAAATGAAATCGGAAGGGGAGATGAACCATGAGAGACTATGGACCCTGAGCAATAAACTGAGGGTTCTAGAGGGGAGAGGGTGGGGGAATGGGTTAGCCTGGTGACAGGTACTAAAGAGGGCACGTACTGAATGGAGCACTGGGTGTTATACGCAAACAATGAATCATGGAACACTACATCAAAAACTAATGATGTAATGTATGGTGATTAACATTATAAAATAATAAAACTAAAGGTACAATCCAGAAAAAAAAAAAAAGAAAATTGCGGTAAGAAAGAGGAAGAAGTCAAAGATGATAGCCAAGTTTCAAATGGACACTGAGGCTTTCATCTGAGTGGGGAAACTAAAGAAGGTCTGAATGAAGGGAGCAATGTTTGATTACAAGATTTATCTTGAACATGCTGGCGGGGGTAGGGGGGGGAATGACTATGGAGCATCCAAGAGGAAATATTAACAAGATAGGGCATTTAAATAAGGAAAGCAGGCAAGTCCAGAGATCTGGTAATGAAAGAGGAGAAAGGTCCAGAGTGGTACCTTATACTTTGTCTGTCTTTGGAGAGTAAGACATGTGAAGGAAGAATTGGAGGTGAGAAGAGAGCAGTAGCAGTTTAAGTTTACATTCTTCAAACGATTGAGAAATTTTATCAGAAAACAAAAAGATTGACAAGAATTGAGTTTGAGGCTGGTGATTATGAATGTATACTAATCTAGATTTGACACTTTCCAAGTTTCTCCAGCCATGCTTGGAAGTTTGAAGGCAAGAGCACAGGAAATAGATGGTAGGCTTTTTGCCAACAGGTGTATAAAGGGAAAATAAAGTATTAAATTTGATATCATTAACAATTACGTCTATGCTGTATAAAGAGGGGAGTGAATACATGAAAAGGTGTTTTACTGTGACAAAATAGAGGGGTCATTGGAGAGGGTTTTTTTTTTATTTTAAAGATTTTATTTATGTGAGAGAGAGAGAGAGGGAATGAGCGCACACAAGCAGGGGAAGAGGCAGAGAGAGAGGGAGAAGCAGACTCCCCACAGAGCAGGGAGCCCAATGCGTGGCTCCAGGTGGGGCTTGATCCCAGGACTCTGGAATCATGACCTGACCCAAATGTAGATGCTTAATCGACTGAACCATCCAGGCACCCCAAGAGGATAGCTTTTCTAAATCAAAGAATAACCCTGTGCAATGGTTGAACAAGGGAACTGGAATAAGAGGTTGTGGTGACAGTTTAGGAACTTAAGTAATTTTGGAAATGAACAGGAGGAAATCAGGCAATTCTCCAGGGAAGGAGAGACCTCCTATGTGTGCATAGAAATATGAACTGTTGGTCTGATTAAAAAGGATGAGGGACACATTAGATTGGCTGGAGGGAAACGTGGATACACACTTAAGCAGAGTTTATTTACGATCCAAGAGGCAAATAACAGCTATTCTAGCTTCTTAAGCATATATATGGCTCCTTTTTAAATACAGGCTTTTATCTTCCTCTCCCCTTCACCCATTCCATCAGGAGTTGGGGAACAGGTATGACTATGAAGGGGTAACATGAGAGAATTTCTTTGTGGTGATGGAAAAGTTCTGTATCCTGACTGTGGTGATTGTTCATCAAATCTATACATGATAAACTTTCATAAAACCATACATCAAAAAATTTTTAAAGCATTTTTTTGTTTTGTTTTATTTTTTTTATTATGTTATGTTAATCACCATACATTACATCATTAGTTTGTGATGTAGTGTTCCATGATTCATTGTTTGCATATAACACCCAGTGTTCCATTCAGTACATGCCCTCTTTAATACCCATCACCAGGCTAACCCATCTCCCCACCCCCTCCCCTCTAGAACCCTCAGTTTGTTTTTCAGAGTCCATAGTCTCTCATGGTTCATCTCCCCCTCCGATTTCCCCCCCTTCAATCTTCCCTTCCTGCTATCTTCTTCTTCTTTTTTTCTTTTTTTATAACATAAAATGTATGATTTGTTTCAGAGGTACAGGTCTGTGATTCAATAGTCTTACACAATTCACAGCACTCACCATAGCACATACCCTCCCCAGTGTCTATCCCCCAGCCACCCCATCCCTCCCACCCCTCATGAAATTCATTTAAGATCTGTACTCAAGTAATAGTATTGTATCAATGTCAAATCCCTGTTTTTTATGATGTACTATGTTTATGTAAGATGTTCTCACTGGGGACAGCTGCGTGAAGGGTACCCAGGAAATTTCTCTACTATTTGTGCAACTTCCCATGAAGCTTAAACTATTTCAAAAAAATGTAACCACAAAAAAATCTTTAAATAGAACAATAAATAAATATAGCCTTATAAAAACACGTTAAAAACCTAACGATATTAAAACTGAACTTGCCACTTGTATTGGAGGGTGGAAATGTATGTAGTAATTCAAAATCAATGCCATAAAGAAGGAAAAGCAATGCATAACAATACAAAATAGAAAAACAGAATAACTCCCTAGACATGTTTACAGGAAATAAAAGAGGACTGTAAATGTTCACATTGTCAAATTGTTAACATAACAATTTGAAAGGAATAGTTGTGAAAATTAACCAAAATACCAACGATATAAGGCAAAATATGTTAGCTGTAGGAAATTTTTGCTGCATTCCCTCCTTGGTAGACCAGTAACACAGATCCATAGTTGAGTTTTACAACTTCGCAAGAGAAAAACAGTTAATCAAGTCTTCTCATGTACATGGTGGATTTTCGGCAAGGGGAGAATAAGATTTATAGCAATTTTGGCTAAATGAATAGAAGTCTAAAAGTTAAAAGAACTAAAATGCACAGGAAATGAAACTAAATAATTGGGATGAAAAGATGTCATGAATTGTAAATGAGATTTGCTTTGAGGAGCTGACTCACACATGCAAAACTTTCCATGAAAACTTGGAATAAAATAGAACATAATTTCACTTATGAAGAAAAGTCTTATTTTTTGTCTAATGCCACTTGGATAATTATGAAAAGGACAGAGTAATTTCTATATACCTCTTTGAATTGTAAGACTTTGATATTAGGACACAAATTTGGTTTTGGAAATAATCATACATTTTAATTTTTTTCCTCTTTTATAATAAAGGTAAAGGCATGGTTAAGGAGAATATCAGAAAAGAAAGAAGTTGATTTATAATCAACATATATAGAGAGAAGCAACCTCTCATTTTCAAATAAAAATATTTCATTCTAAGCAGTTTTATCCTTTATTCTAGAAAAGAGAGATCTGTCAACTTTAGTAGGTTCTCCAGGCATCAGACCAAATCCCTCATCACAGAGAATGGGAACATTCTTTTCGCTTCACCCCATTCCAATTCCCCCCAGTCCTGTCCATGCACACATATTCACACCTTTGTCAGCCCGTGTATACACAGGTAAGCGTACATTCACAGACTCGTAAGAGACCAGATCAGAAAAAGCAAGTGGGAAAACAAATGAAACTCTTAAAAGACAACTTAGGTTAAATGCCAACCTTGTTATTAGACAGACATGCTTTCATTAATGAAATCCCTCGTTAAGGGACCTGCTACCTCTTCAAATATTAACCCTTACATACATATAATGTGCAAACATTCATTTACCACCATTTACCCATCACTCTATTTAGAAAACACAAGGTTTCCTAATGAAATTTTAACTATTTGTACTGGTGTATGTGCACATATGACTCAGGGGCTTGTGTATTTGCTGTAAGGATAATATACTGTCTTTGTACTCTCTTGAATGACTGTTATTGGGATTTATGAAGGAAGATACTATCTGAAGAGAGACTGGCGTCCTTCCAAATCAGGAACAAAATGTGCCAGAAATACTGCAGTAGGTCTTTTCCCGATGTTCCTGAGGAAGCTAACATTTTAGAAAATAGTTCTAAAATAAGCACTTCCACAAATTTCTATCAAATTGAATCATTAAACTATGTCCACTCAAATTTGCTTACATCCCCAGAATTCTTCCTATGTCCACATTCTTCTCATTCTCTCTTTGAATGTGTTAAGATCATAGAACTTAAAACTCCCTACTATTGGGTGCCTGGGTGGCTCAGTGGTTAAGCGTCTGCCTTCGGCTCAAGTCATGATCCCAGGGTCCCGCATCAGGCTCCTTGCTCGGCAGGAAGCCTGTTTCTCCCTCTCCCACTCCCCCTGCTTGTATTCCTGCTCTCACTATCTCTCTCTCTGTCAAATAAATAAATAAAATCTTAAAAGAAAAACAACTCCCTACTATTAATATCAAAGTGCTTTAGAAAAAAAAGCAATAATATTTATTCTGTGTTTTCATTTGGCTCCCCTGTGTAAAATCCCTGGCCAAGTGGCTTTCCTGCCTCTGCTTGATTTACTTTCTATTAATGACCTCCTTACAATAGCTCTAATAATTAGAAAACAAAATACCACTTTTACAAAAATGCGCCTTTTAGAATATCCATGATTCGGTGCCAGCCCTCTATTGTGGAACCACACAGAGTAGATTCAGTCCCTCATCTGTAAAAGAAACATATGTCTTCTTCTGTAATAGTGAAGTCACATTAACAGCAGCAAGGGGGCACCTGGGTGGCACCTGGTGGATTCTCCTTCTCCTTCTCCCTCTGCCCCTCCCTGCTTGTGCGCTCACTCTTAAAAAACATAACAACAGAACAGAACAGAATAGAACAACACTACTGGCTTTTGAGTTCACATTTATAAAGCAGGAGATCTACTCATTAAAAGTTCTCACCCTATGGATTTAGGGGAGTCCTGACACAGGTGACGTGGTTTCAGGCGCTCCTCCATGCTTGTTTGTTCACCACCCTGTTCTGGAGGTTTCTGACTCCTCGCCTTAGTTTGCCAAGTACCTCACTGTCACTTCTCGGCAACAATGACTTCCTTCTGCATTCTGAACCAGAATAATTACAAAATAAGTTAATAATAGTAATAGTAGTAATAATAACAAATCTACATTTAAAAAAACCTTCTCTACCCTTTCAACATAATGCTTTCCACTGGTGTAGGGATGTCATGTGGGACTATGTAGACAAGACTTCAACAATCCTCTGGTAAATTTGGTCTCCAAAAGGAATAATTATTAAAACTCTCTTCCTAGGGCGCCTGGGTGGCTCAGTTGGTTAAGTGACTGCCTTCGGCTCAGGTCATGATCCTGGAGTCCCTGGATCGAGTCCCGCATCGGGCTCCCTGCTCGGCAGGGAGTCTGCTTTGCCCTCTGACCCTTATCTCCTCTCATGTGTTCTCTCTCATTCTCTCTCTCTCAAATAAATAAATATAATCTTTAAAAAAAAAAAAAAAAACAACTCTCTTCCTAGGAGCATCAAATATTTGTCCACTGTCCTGAAGGCTGGCTAGGATTCGCCATGCCATCACATCTGGTTCATTACACATTTTATTTCAGTTCCTCTCCCCAGGCAATCATACTTCTTTCTTCTTAATCATCTGAAACACATGCACACCAAGTAATGCAAATGGCTGAGTATAAATCAACCAATCCTAATATGACACCAGGTTCACACAGACATATCTGAATTCCCATTAGGTAAAAATGAGGCCAGATTTATGATAGAATATTTTCTCTTCTGCTGTCTAATTGTTTCTTGTTTCTTTGAGTATCCCTTACAATCCTACTAAAACTTTTTTGGACATTAGGCTTTGTTTCATTATTTTGTTTCATATTACCATTAGGACATGATCAATGTCTCCAAAATAAAAACAAAGTAAGTTCTAGCTCATTGTGAAGGTATCAAACCATGGTTTCACATACTGGATAAGAACGGGAGCTCTGGTGTCCCACTCTCTGGGATAAACTCTAACTCCGCAAGTAAGAATAGCCCTTATCTCTCTCTTTTTTTTTTTTTTTTTTTTTGGCATTTGGCACAAGAGTACAAATTTAGGCCCCTGATCCCTTGACCTGCCCCACAGTTTTTCCCACACCTTTCTCTATTCCCTTACCATAAAAGGCCCAAAGAGCATGTGCATAGGTGTGGACAGCCCAGTCCCCACATCCAAGCTCTATTTCCTCAACCCCATCTCCTAATTCAGCCAGTATTCAGCCACCCTCAGCACCATCCAGGCCTGTGGGTGCATACACTGCAAGCACAGTCTACCTTGCAGAAGATGGATCAGTAACTGAAGAAGTATGTTAGGGATCATGTGGAAAAGGAATTTTAGAGTCAATAGTATGAAGAGTATGGTCTTACCCACTGCAAGCCTAAAATTGCCAAGGGCATAGCCCAGTATATGATTATAATACCCTCTTACTAAACGTTATCCTTGTTATTTTCATTCAATTATTCAAATATATGACCACAACCTATTTTATAGTTATGAAAAGCAAAAGAAAATGGAGCAGTAACTTTTGCTACATTGTTTTACTTCTATATTTTTAATTTCCCTCATCTCTCCTAACCACTTAATACTTTAAGTCTTGAAAGGCAACTAAACAAAACCAAAAAGCCGTATGTCCTGGAACCATCACATACTAAAATTTGCCAATGTCAGTTGCATCCTAATCATCACTCAGCAGCATTTTTTTTACTTCTAAACTCAGTTCCCCACGGTGTGTGCAATAATGACTCCTTAATTTTAATGAGCTTCCTTCCCCAAAGCTGTGCCCCAACGCCACTCTCTGTTCTCTAATACCCTTTCATGCAGTGCCTTAACCACTCCACTTCCCAGTCCTGTGCCTATAAACTTACCTGAAGCTTCCCCTAATTTCTTCCTGCTTTCTAGATTGCTTTCATGCTCCTTAGCAGCCTAATTCTCAACAACAGTGTTCTAGATCCTGGCTCTTTAGCCTCCTCCAAGATATTGCTCTCTGTAAATCCTCACACACTGTTCTTTTCTCCCTTCCCATTCAACACTTAGATATATTAAAACTCTCTTCTTTCAAGAAGAAAAGCTCCTTTACTCTTCTAGCCATAATACCATTTACTTCTTTTAAATACAAGCATCTTGGAATGTAGTCTATGCACACTGCCTCCATATCCTTTTTCACATTTCTTTTTACCCTGGATTATCTGGTTTCTGTTCCTTTTCAACTATACACTCCAGTTAAAGTCATCAGAGACTTTGTAATTGTTATACTAATTCTTCTATTTCATTATTTTATTGACCTCTCTACAGCATTTCACACATTCAATACTTTCTTATATCTTCAACTTTTCCCTCCCTTGAATTTTGTGCCATGATTTGATTCTAGCTTTTTTTTTTTAACCCTTATTTCTTTCTTATATGCCTTCTTCTATCAGTATCTCAAATTATGGTAGTTTCAATGATTTAGTCTATTTTCTTTAAAGAATTTCTTCTCGAGTCATCTTTTATTCTCCTGTGGCTTCCAAAATATATATTGTTAGTTTATATCTTTGACTAAATTCCAAATTCCAATATTCAGCTGTTTTTTTGTTTTTTTTTTTTTGTTTTTCTTTCTTTCTTTGTTTGTTTTTACTATGTTAGCCAAGAAGTAAGAAAATATCTCAAATGTTCATGGTGAAAATGAAATCACTAACATACCCAATCAACTGTATCTTCTCTAATAGTATTATGGGCAATTTATCAGCCACTCTGATAGAATTTAACAGTAAACAGTAAATGCAATTCAGGTTTATTTCTTCTTGAGTGAGTTTTGGTAAGCAAATACTTAAATATGATACCAAAGCATGATACAAAAAATAATGAACTGATAAACTGCAATTCATAAAAAATTAAGAACTTCTGTTCTTTTTTTTTTAAGGCTTTTATTTATTTGTCAGAGAGAGAGAGAAAGCAGGCACACAAACACAAGCAGGGGGAGCGGCAGGCAGAGGGAGAAGCAGGCTCCCCACTGAGCAAGGAGCCCTGACTCCTGCCTTGATCCCAAGCGGGGCTTAATCCCAGGACTCTGAGATCATGACGTGAGCCAAAGGCAGACACCTTACCGACTGAGCCACCCAGGCAACCCAGAACTTCTGTTCTTATAAAGACATGGTTATGGGAGAGAGAGAGAAAAAAAAAAAAAAACCACTCACATACCAGATTTAAATATTTGCCAGCCATATATATCTTAGGAAACCCTTATAGCCAGAATAAAGAACAGTCAAAACCAAAAAATAGGTAATCAACCCAAATATATGGACAAAGAATTTGAACACTTTGAAGAAAATATCCAGATAAGTAGTTGTTTTATAGATTCCTTAAGATTTTCTTAAGCAGTCATACCATTTTAGAAGAAAGCTAGCTTTCTTTCTTTCCAATACTTTTGACTTTTACTTTTTATTGCCTTATTGCGATGGCTAGAATCCTCAATAAAATTTTAAATATGAGAGGTATGATCCTAATTCCTTGCCTTATTCTTAATCTTCTGGACTTATGAGCTTATTACTTCAATTTGTAAGTAGTTTGTGAGATATTTTGAGTTTGATTCAATCACTCTTTTTAGACTCCAATGATGATTTTCTAACACTGATTTCTCCTGTATTTATTAACTGGCATTCTGTTGTAAATAAATGTTATTTTATATTATTATGGATTCAAAAATTTTATTTTATAGTGGCAAGAACTAAGTCACTGAAGCAAAAATTACCAATATTGTAACAATTAGCATCACATGCCTAATTCAAAGCAGCAGTAAGAAAGGCAATTTCACTTTTGCTGTATTCATGCAAAAATGACTAAAATAATTATGAGGAAACAGCAGGCACACCATTTGATGAATATTTTACAGAATAACTTTACCACACAATATCAAGATGAAGAAAGACAAAGAAAAGATGAGGAACCCAGGGGAAGCCTACCAAATATTTAAAGAAGAATTTATACCTATTATTCTGAAACTGTTCCAAAAAATAGAAATGGAAGGAAAACTTCCAAACTCATTCTTTGACACCAGGCATACCTTGCTCCCCAAAGCAGACGAAGACCACACTAAAAAGGAGAATTACAGACTAATATTCCTGATGAAGATGGTTGCAAAAATTCTCACCAAGATACTAGCAAATAGGATCCAATCCAACCGTACATTAAAAGGATTATTCACCACAACCAAATGAGACTTATTCCTGACTGCAGAGGTGGTTCAACACCCACAAATTAATCAATGTGATATGCCAGATTAATAAATGAAAGGACAAAAACCATATGATCCTCTCAATAGGTGTAGAAAAAGCATCTGACAAAATACAGCATCTTTTCTTGATAAAAACCCTCCACCATGTAGGGATAGAGGGAACATACCTCAGTATCATAAAAGCCATATACAAAAGACCCACAGCTAATATCATCCTTAATGGGGAAAAACTGAAAGCTTTTCTCCTAAGGTCAGGAACATGACAGGGATGTCCACTCTCACCACTGTTGTTCAACATAGTACTGGAAATCTTAGCCTCAGCAATCAGACAACCAAAAGAAATCAAAGGCATCCAAATCAGCAAAGAAGTTAAACTTTCACCCTTTGCAGACAACATGATACTCTAGAAAAGCCAAAAGACACCACAAAAAAATTGTTAGAATACAGGAATTCAGCAAAGTTGAGGGATATAAAATTTATGCACAGAAGTCAATTGCATTTCTGTACACTAATGATGAAGCAGAAGAAAGAGAAATGAAGGAACTGATCTCATTTACAATTGCACCAAAAACCATAAGATGCCTAGGCATAAACTTACCCAAAGAGGTAATGAATCTGTACTCTGAAAACTACAGAACACTTATGAAAGAAATTAAGACACAAAGAAATGCAAAAACATTCCATGCTTATGGATTGGCAGAGCAGATATTGTTAAAATATCTATGCTACCTAAAAGAATCTACACATTCAATGCAATCTCTATAAAAATACCATCAGCATTTTTCCACAGAGCTGAAACAAACCATCCTAAAATTCGTATGGAACCAGAAAAGACCCCAAATACCAAAATAACGTTGAAAAAGAAAACCCAAGCTGAAGGCATCACAATTCCAAACTTCGAGCTGTATTACAAAGCTGTAATCATCAAGACAGTATGGTACTGGCACAAAAACAGACGCATAGATCAATGGAACAGAATAGAGAGCCCAGAAATGGACCCTCAACTCTATGGTCAACTAAACTTCAACAAAGCAGGAAAGAATATCCAATGGAAAAAAAAGACAGTCTCTTCAACAAATGGTGTTGGGAAAACTGGATAGCTACATGCAAAAGAATGAAACTGGACCACCTACACCATACACAAAAATAAATTCAAAATGGATGAAACACCCAAGTGTGAGACAGGATCCATCAAAATCCTAGAGGAGAACACAGGCAGCAACCTCTGTGACCTCAGCCACAGCAACTTCTTACTAGAGACATCCCCAAAGGCAAAGGAAACAGTCAACAAAACTAAAAGGCAACCTATGGAATGGGACAAGATATTTGCAAATGACTTAATCAAAAGGGCTAGTATCTAAAATTGATAAAGACCTTATCAAACTCAACACCCAAAAAACAAAAAATCTGGCCAAGAAATGGGCAGAAGACATGAACAGACATTTCTGCAAAGAAGATGTACAGACGGCCAACAGACACATGAAAAAAATGCTCAACATCACACAACATCAGGAAAATACAAATCAAAACCACAGTGAGGTAACACCTCATACCCATCAGAATGTCCAAAATTAACAACTCAGGAAACAACAGATGTTGGTGAGGATGTGGAGAAAGGGGAACCCTCTTACACTACCGGTGGGAAAACAAACTGGTACAGCCACTCTGGAAAACACTATGGAGGTTCCTCAAAAAGGTAAAAATAGAACTACCCTACAACCCAGCAATTGCACAACTAGGTATTTATTCAAAGGATACAAACAGTGATTTGAAAGGGCACATGCACCCCAATGTTTATAGCAGCAATGTCCACAATAGCCAAAATAGAGAAAGAGCTCAGACGTCCACTGATGGATGAATGGTTAAAAAAGATGTGGTATGTATGTATGTATGTATGTATGTATGTGTATGTGTATATATGTGTGTATAATGGAATATTACTCAGCCAACAAAACAATGAAATAAATGAAATGTTGCCATTTGCAAGGACACAGATGGAACTAGAGGGAAATATACTAAGCAAAATAAGTCAGAAAAAGACAAATACCATATGATTTCATATAGAATTTAAGAAACAAAACACAAGAATATAGGGAAAGGAAAGGAAAAAGAAGATAAAAACAGAGAGGGAGGCAAACCATAATTAACTCTTAACTCTAGGAAACAAACTGAGGGTTGCTGGAGAGGAGGTGGGTGGGGGGATGAGGTAACTGGGTGATCGGTATTTAGAAGGGCCCTTGATGCAATGAGCACTGGGTGTTGTATGTAACTGAGGAATCTCTAAATTCTACCCCTGAAATTAATGATATACCATATGTTAACTAAGTTGAATTTAAATAAAATATTTTTAAAAAATAAAATATAAGTGGGAAGGTTCCTCATCTTTTCTTTAAAAGGAGACTAAACCAGGGGTACCTGCGTGGCTCAGTGGGTTAAGCGGCTGACTCTTGATTTTAGCTCAGGTCATGGTCCGTGGTCATGATCTCAGTCGTGGGATGAAGCCAGGCTTCTGGCTCTGTGCTCAGTAGGGAGTCTGCTGGATATTCTCTCCCTATTCTTTTCCCTCTGCCCTACCCTGCTCTCATGCAGGGTATAAATACATAAATCTTTAAGAGGAGACTAAACCCATATTACTATAAAATATAATGTATCTCCATTAACTGAGTCAGATCTTGGAAAAATATCCACAAAAGATATTAGAATCGCCAAAATGCAACAGTGATTGTTGACTTGACTGTGTCATTTAAATCTATCAATGTTATATTCTCTAATTTTTATAATTGAAAAACTGTGTTTATGTAAGATCATGTATTTGTTCATAATACAAATCTATTTAGGAGTAGAGGGTCATATCTTTAATCTATTCTCAAATTGTTTTGAAATATGTAATATACATAGAAATATGTATATGAGCAAAACAAGTAATTGGTGAAATTTGGAAAAATATGGCAATTATTATTAAACCTTATAAGTTAAAATAGTATGAAAATAAAATTTAAAAATTGAATAAATTTCCATGAAGCAGGGAGGAATTTTATTTAAAACACCAAAAAAGGAGACACAAGTGATACCCTTTGATACAGAGTGAATTCTGAAATCTATTCTTGTGCAATTTTTTGATGATACATCTCTCTTTTATTATCTGTATTTCTATATATTTTTCTCTTTCTACATAAATATTTTGTTTTGTACATGTATTTTACATATAAAATCTATTATAGAAAACATTCACAAGATCTAATTATTTAAAGCTTTTTCATCATTAAATTCATTTTTTCTGATATGTTGGCTTTGAAATATATTATTCTTTAGGTGCTCAGACACCAGATACCATTTCATAAATTTTACATATACACATTTATAATTTTCTTAAAGCACTTTTATTTGGCACACCAAAATCACCCCATGAGAACTGCCTAATAATTCTTCCAATGTGGAGTAGGTTATAAAGTATTATAAATCTTAAGAACTATAAATTTTAATTCTGAAATTGTTATCCAAAAAAAAAAAAAAAACGACTGGACTCAAATTTTATCTTTTTAAGGAACTTGACAGATTAGCTGAATTTACCAGATTTCAAATGGTTTCAGAAAATATATATATTTTTTATGTCATTCAGATACCAGGCCAGAAAAACCCACAGGAAACTGTCATTTTTCTTATCTGTTTCCTGTAGCAAAATTTTACAAGTGAACATTACTCTTAACCATAATTTTATCTTTTATATTCACTCATGACTCTAGGGAATAATTATCTATATACAAAACTGTCCGTAACAAAATTGACACAGAATTTTTGGCTACTTCTTTCAATTCAGAATGGTTGAGATTTTCCAACAGAATATTTTAACATGACAGTTTACAATATAAATTGAATATGGAGACCTGAAAAGTACTTCTTTTTTTTCCCTTTGGGAATGTAATATTTCAAGTTAGTAAAATAAAGTTTAAAAATATATTTAACTATGACATTTTTTTCCCTTTTAGATGCTGAAATTGAAACAAATGTGTCAGAAATTGAAAGCTTTTTACTTGTCAAGAGTTACAACACAGATGCCTAACACAGTTAATTGATGAAAATTGGCTTATAATCTAGTACTCACTTATTCAATTACTTTTAGTTTATATGTCTGCTACTTTGTTTAGTATGAAGACTCTCTAGGCCTAAATTGTGAGACACAATCATAAAAACTTTTTGAAAAATATTTATTCTACTATGATTATTTGTATTTATTTGCAAACTTTTTTCTTAGTTAACGACTTTTTTGGTTACATATTTGGAATAGTATGTTAACATTAGAACTATGCATTTATCATACAATTACAATTCACAAAGTCCTGAGCTCCTCATCTTGAGTTTAATTTCTCACCTTTCCTCATTCCAAGCATGCAATGGTTTATGTGGTATTTACATTTAATTTGAAATTTAATAAAATGAGTACTAAATTAGGGACAGAAAATATAACTTGCACTTTCTTTGAAAGCAGAAAATAATGTATTCCACTGAACAGCTGGGTAACTTTCATGCTTTATGCAAATTAGTTTAAAAGTAACAAAAGTAGAGAAAATGTGAGTGGATGACAATTTCAAAGTGCAAATGAATGCAAATTTTCTGCACATTAAAAATGTGTGCATGCACTTATTTTTTTAAAAATCTATTTTACAATCTTTAACAGAAAACAGGATCTTTATACTTTTGCTGCTTAACTACAGGAGATCCAGCTAGGAAATATAGTATTTTCAGCTGGAAACAGAATAAAAACATGAACTATATCATCCTGAATATACAAAATAAAGAGAAATGTGGGATCATAATGGAAATACAAATCCCACTTAGTGTTTTAATCTTGCAGAAAACATAAATAACATTTTATTTTTCATTTTAATATCTGATCCATTCTCCAGCAAGCGTCTCTGTCTCCAAAAGGAAATAATCTTGACAGTTCCATTAATCGTTATTACATTGTGAAATCAATGTTATATTCCTAGGTCCTCCATTATGTCTCATACATCATTTTTCTCATTCTATAAATACAAAACAATGCAATTATACTTTTTAAATGACATTTAAACAGATCTGATATTCAACATTCTAATTACCCGTATTTTTATTTATTTATTATTATTTTTATTTTTAAGATTTTATTGATTTGACAAAGAGACACACAGCGAGAGAGGGAACAGAAGCAGGGGGAGAGGGAGAAGCAGGCTTCCTGAGGAGCAGGGAGCCCGAAGTGGGGCTCGATCCTAGGACCCTGGGATCATGACCTGAGCTGAAGGCAGCCGCTTAACGACTGAGCCACCCAGGCGCCCCTAATTACCTGTATTTTTAAATTATGCAATACATATGTATCACATCTAGACAACTTGCATACACTAGATGTAGATCACTGTAATTTTAACATTCCTTTATTGATTTAGATCTTTTTCATATATTGAGTTTTCTTGGGGTAGATGTTTATAAAAAGCTAGAATACTGCCTTAAAACATGTCAAGAAAATTGTAAGTTTGCCTCAATCTGTAGTATTTCTACTATTACATATTGAGATTAATGGTTAATGTTAATGTAGAATCAGATAAGCAGAATAAATAAAATCAATTTTGTACATTTTCCATGCCCCAACAGTAAACACTACCATCCCATATGTATCCATTTTTTTTTTAAAGATTTTATTTATTTATTTGAGAGAGAGAGAATGAGAGACAGAGAGCAAGAGAGAGAAGAGGGTCAGAGGGAGAAGCAGACCCCCCGCTGAGCAGGGAGCCCGACGTGGGACTCGATCCCGGGACTCCAGGATCATGACCTGAGCCGAAGGCAGTCGCTTAACCAACTGAGCCACCCAGGCGCCCTGTATCCATTTTTTTAAGAATCATATATATCCAGTTTTTAATTTTGCTTAATTTGAAGTAAACACTGTATTTTATTTATTTTTTTATTTATTTTTTAAAGATTTTATTTATTTGACAGAGAGAGACACAGCAAGAGAGGGAACACAAGCAGGGGGAGTGGGAGAGGGAGAAGCAGGCTTCCCACGGAGCAGGGAGCCCAATGCGGGGCTCAATCCCAGGACCCTGGGACCATGACCTGAGCGGAAGGCAGACACTTAATGATTGAGCCACCCAGGTACCCCAACACTGTATTTTTAAAAGAAACAAATGGTGAGGAAACAATCTGCTTTCTCTGATCATTTTCAGTTATTCCTAAATAACATAAATTTCATTTTATGTTATCAAATATTCAGTCCTTGAGTCTAGTAGTTATATATTCATTGCTCAACTATTTCAAATATGCTTAAGACAAATTTAGGAAGTAGTATATCTAAACCCATACCAACAAAATAGTATATTGAAAATGATTAAATGCTCACCAAAAGATCGAATCATGACATCATGGGATATTCATATTTTCATGTTCCTGATCCATGGAGACTTGATAAAGGAGTTCTAGGATTCACACAGAAGTAAAATGGTAGCTCAACATCTAAATATGCATGCCCCCAAAATAAAATGTCATTTTGCCTGGGATGCTTTCCATAGTTGGGTTTGCTAATCTGTCCTTTGCTTCTAAATACTTTAATACTTCTGCTTTGTATTGTAATTTGTTTACATATCTGTCTGTGTCACTCGACAATGAGTTCCAACCAGCACTGGGGATAGAAATAAGTTATCAGAGACCAAGGAGCAGGCTTAATTTGTCTTTATAAGTACAGAATTCCCTGCCAAAATGATCTTTCCAAAAACACAAATTTAATAGTTTCATCCTTCTATTGCAGATACATTCAGTGATTTCTCATATAATCTACAGTTTAGCATGAAGTCTAGCTTCATGGTCTAGCTCTAACCTCAATCCCAAACCTCTGCCCAGAGTAACTGTTACCTTTAGCTCTATAAAACTACCATTAAGTACACTGACCTCTCAGGACTGTTTCACACTTGACATAGGATGCCAGAGATCTAAGCTTCAAAAGGCCTTCAAACTTCATCTAATGCAAGAAGCTCTTCACTGCACAAGATTCAATCAATCTGGAGCAAACACAATCGCCTCTTTTCACACCTACTCTTCCATCCTTCTCTTTTCCTCAAAGTTAATCACTGCTGAGACTTTGTATTTGAAGTCTATAAAAAGGAAATGAAGTATCAAATATATATTTAAACTTATTGGAATTATTTTAATATTCTACTTCTGAAGACTTACTTGTTAAATATAAGGCAAATATTGGCCATCAAATCGTTTTTGTATTTAAATTGTCCTTAATGTGTAATTTGCAGTATAAATGTTTTCTTTCTGAAGACCTCTTTTCCTTACTGCTGCTAAGAATACCCTAAATTAGTTAGGCCCTCTTTAACCTCACAATTTTATTTAATGATTTGCTATATAGTTTTCTGCTATAGTCATAGTTTTTTGTTTTGTTTTGTTTGTTTTTTTGCATTCACAATTTTAGCCCCTTGAAGTTTTGTGGTAATTTTAAAATCATTTTTGATCCCTAATTTCACCCCACCCATTGATGAATAATTTATCTTTCTTTCCATTGGTATGAAATATAAATTTTTCTTACTTTATATACTCATATTACATGCATCTTCTGTACATACATAATTTCATTTTTTAAGTTTACCATAGCATAAAAACATGGTTTCATTTTGGCTATTAGAATAGGTCTGTCTTGTTTTATAGTTTTTGGTTTTTTTAATTTTTTTTTTTATTATGTTATGTTAGTCACCATGAAGGAGCCAAGATGTTTTGTAGTTTTTAAATTCTTCTTGCTTACTAATTACCTCTCCCATAAGAACTTGAGAATCAATGTGTCAGGTTTTGTTAAAAAATCCTTTTATAGTTTTCACTAGGATTGTATACATTAACTTGGTAACAATAGTTATTTTTACCATACTGGATTTCAGATTTTTTTTTTTTTTTTTTTTTTATTTATTTGAGAGAGAGAGAGAATGAGAGAGAGCGAGTACATGAGAGGGGGGAGGGTCAGAGGGAGAAGCAGACTCCCTGCCGAGCAGGGAGCCCGATGCGGGACTCGATCCAGGGACTCCAGGATCATGACCTGAGCCGAAGGCAGTCGCTTAACCAACTGAGCCACCCAGGCGCCCTACCATACTGGATTTCTTCTCAAGGAAGATGATTCAGGTGCTTCTTAAGATTTCTTAAGATAAAATAGGGACACCTGGGTGGCTCATTCGGTTAAGCGTCTGCCTTTGACTCAGGTCATGATCCCAGGGTCTTGGGATCAAGTCCCACATCGGGCTCCTTGCTCAGTAGGGAGACTGCTTCTCCCTCTGCCTGCCACTCCCTCTGCTTGTGCTCTCTCTCTCTCTTTCTATCTGACAAATAAATAAAATCTTAAAAAAAAAAATTTCTTAAGACAAAATAGTGCTTAAGTTAAAATGATCAATAAATTTGACATGTTAATAAAAATACAGAAGTGAAATATAACTACCTCTGCATAGATAACAAGTATATAATTATATAGATATATTCATACATAGAAATATATCTAAATTTAAATTTATATATAATTTTTGTACATGTACATATACAATTTTGTTTCCAGGTTATATAGTGATCCTATATAAAATGAGAAATATTCTTTCTCTATTTTCCAGAAGATTTTGTACAAGATTGTACTAAGTTATCCTTTGCAAGTTTGTCAGAAATTTTCAAGAATCATCTAGACGTGGTGTCTTCTTTATACCAAAATTTGTAAGTAATGATTCAACTTTTTAAATATACAATTATTCATGTTCTAGTTCTTGAGTCAATGCCAACTTTTTTTTCTTTTAGGAAGCAGTTCTCCATGTGTAAGCATTTAACTTCATGATGTAATATTGTAGCTTTAAAATTTGTAGTTCTCTCATAAATAAAAATTTGAGCATATTTCCTCATTTCTCTTGGATTTTGTGTTTTAGCCCATCTTGCAAAGTTTATCTGTTTTGTAAGTCTTTTCAAATTTGTATTTAGCTTTATCTCCATTCTAGTTTTCTCTATCACTGATCCTTGCTGTAATTTTTATTTTATTCTTTTTTCTACATTTATTTTATTATTTCATTTTATTCACTGGCATTCCATTTGTAATATATCTATCTCTAACTTAAGATCTTCATCAAGTTGATAATTTTCAACTTTTAAATATAATAACTTTAAATATAATAGTATCAGATTTAGATTTCACTTGAAACTTTTGTTTCTACTGTATTCCAAATTTTTGATACGTATTTGTTTTATCACTATTCTAAAATTTTTACACTTTTATTAGAATTTCTTCTTTGACCCTTGAGTATTGGGAAGATCTTTTTCAATTTCCAAAAATAGGTCATTTTATAATTTAGATTTTTTTAAAAAAACACCTAAAATTGTGGTCAGAGAATGTGGTCTTTGTAATAGCTAATATTTGATATTAGTATATGATTTGTTATGCCATTGATTTTGTGAATATTTAAGTGCATGGGAATAATGTTCGATGTAGACATCTACTTATGTCCATTAAACAAAGCTTATAAACTCTGTCGTTCAAGCCTTTTGTTACATTGGTGGTGTTTTATCTCCCACAGAGGTCAGTAATTGAGAAAGATGCATTTTTTTTTCTTGTAGTTTTATGAATTTTATATATTTTGAGTCTATTTTGTTTGATACATACACGTTCAGAAGTTTTATGACTTGTTTTGAAATGGATTTGTATCATTTTTTATTAATCCTATTTCAAAGGATTTTTTTCCTAAGTATTTTTGTCTTCATATAACTACAGTAGCTGTCAGTTTGTGATATATTTTTCCATATTTTTACTTTCATCCTTGCCAGGTCTTTATGCTTTAGAGGAGTCTTTGGCAAATAACATTTAGTTGCTTTTTAAATGGATTAAAATTATAACAGTTTTCAACAATCTTACCCTCTAAGTTTAGTCCACTTACATTTAATATCTTAAAGGATCTTAATGTAAGAAATGGCAATAGATAAGTTTAAAATGCTTTTAATTCCTAGAATATATTCAGCATGATGAGGATGCCTATTTTAATATACCGACTTATTATGATAATTCTGAAATTTACAATTCTTTAAAAAGATATAGTTGTATTTTCTTTTTCTTTCTGTTATGGGCTGAACTGTGCTCCTCCAAAATTTATATGTTGAGGTCCTAATACCTTGTATGACTAATTTAGAAACAGAGCCTTTAAAGAACTGATTAAGTTAAAATGAGGTTATTAGGTTGGGCCCTAATCCCAGTTGACTATAAGATAATTGTTAACTTGATACTGGGATGTCTAAATCGATTTTCTAAGTTGTTTTTCATGTGCTTCATCCTGTCTTCCCACATTCTAGAAGAATACACTTAAAATAAAACCAAGTGTTCCATTTAGCCACTTTGAGACTTTTGTTTGGTAACAATGAATATTTAAGGCTTTGTTATACAAGGATTTTATACCCACATAATTCAAAATTCAGAAGTTTAATAGAGTAAAAAGTGAAAATTCTCCTAGATCTGATTTTTATACACCTAGGTTCCTGACCCCAAGGCAACCAATGATGTCATTTTGCATTCTCCAGTAATATTTTTAAACACACACATGCATTCGTATTCCCTAACTCTTTAGCCATTATGGTAATATCTCACAAGTATAGTCTATGATAACCTATTTTTTTTTATTTATTTAATAGGTCTTGGAGAGTTTCAGAATTTAAAATATTTTTTATATTTTTATAGAGACATTATTCCATCATGTAAATAATTTTTTTTATTCATTTAAAAAGATGTTTTTTACAAGTAAAACGTATATATTTTAGATTTACAACATGATATTTTGGTATTTGTATGCCAAATTTGTATACCAAGTATACATTGTGAAATGCTTACCACCACCAAACTTATTAACATATCCATCACTCCCTATAGTTACTATTTTTTGTGTATGTTGTGAGAATACTTGAGATCTACTCTCAGTGAATTTCAAGCATATATTGTTATTTTTTTATTATTATGTTCAGTTAGCCATCATGTGAATAATTTTCAAGTCTTGTCTTGATGGACTTTTTGGATATTTCTAATAATTTGTTACTACATACAAAACTGCAACAACTAAGTTTTGACAAACCATTTTTAACATTGATCAGTAACTATGATACTGAAAAGTACATCACTATGAAAGGATTTTTTTTTTTAATTATTCAAGGTACTGGAACGTCTTGCTAAGAAAATTTAGGTAATTTAAGTTTTCCTAACATTAAGTAATACTGAAATGTTAATTATTCAAATAACACTAAACCCAGTGTAATATGGACTGTGTAACAGTATAGGTCTTGTGATTTTTGCTATCACTGGACCCTGACAAAATACCTGGTATATAGTAACCACTTAACCAATATTTTTGAATGAATAAACACATTAGAACATATACATTAAAAACAACATATTTTTGTTTTTACCACTTTGCACTTATTTTCCTTTCTATTATTGACTAACCTTACCATCCTGATTTTGCGTTGAAGAAAACACCCCTTCTTCAATCTTAGTTAAGGGGCTTAAAGTTGATTCCAAATCCACTTCTGGAGCAACCCATGTGGTTAAAATACAAGCAATAAAGCTTCTCATTACACTGGGCCCAGTGATTATTTCAATGATAAGTATTTGACTCAATCACATCCAGTGAGAGATGGTGAGACTTTTTCTTGGATTGCAAGGACAGCAGAGGTACTCTTCTAATAGGGTTTGAACATGGGATGAAACCAAGCTAAAGTTGCTACTGTGACTTTGAGATTATAAGGAGAGAACTTCTCTAAGAATGAAATATATGGAAGATGTGTGTAGCTGAGAGAATGAGAAAAAGCAGGCACTGAAGATATGTTAATCCTATGAACCTAAAATTCCTCTAATCAACTCAACCCCAGTATTTTTCAATTATTGTGTGCCAATAGATATTTAAGCCACTTTGATCTGAATTTCCTGTCATTTCCAAACACTTTAACAGATTCATGTATTCTTTAATGTAATATTTATCTCTGTTTAATCTTAGTAAATCCTTTTATATATCACTAATACATTTTCTTTTATCTTTTATTTTTTTTTTGTTCTTGGATAAAATTGCAAGGTTATTAGAGTATTAGCCTTTTCAAAATACTTTATTCTTTCTACTTGTTTTCCTTAGAATAATTTAATTACAGTATTTTTGGTTTCTTGATATGAGTATTTATTTAGTTCATTTGCTTATTTCATTTTAAATAGATTAATTTGAAAATCGAATGCTTGCATGAGAAAAACTTTCAAATCTATTCCATTAGTTTTGATACAAAATTATGCAATGACCGTTTTTTTCCTAAATAACCCTTCTCATTTGATTTTTTGAGTCATTAGTGATTACTTAGGACATTTATTTTAAAATTACTTGCATATATTTTGTGCACAGAGGTCAGTGTATGTAGCTTATATAGATTTTATGCTTTAAATATATTATAGTTCTTTGTATGTGAAAGTTTACTTTGGATGTGAAAGTTTACTATTGTTTCATAACCATTTAAAAAAGACAATATTAATTTATTTATAAGTCACAGCCCACTTGAAAACACATGAAAGTATAATATTATTACAATACATTAATGTCATAAAAACCCAACATTATGCTTAGTGTTCTATATAGCTTTACTGTAGCAAATATAAAATTATTAAAAAAAAAGTTTGTACCAATGGTAAACTGAGTTTCCCTCAGCTTTAAATTTCTCAACTATAAATACTACTTAAATACCAGTTTTTATAAACCTTATACTGTGGTTTATAATTAAATATAAATCAAAATTTCATAAGATAACAGTTTTCAGAAAATACAGAACATTTCATGGGTCTTTTACATGAAGTTTGATGTGTGAATTTGAAGTGTTAAATAGATTTCTTTCTAATTGGAAATTTTAAGTATTTCTACTTCAGTTTTATTCAGTTGATAAAGAAAACTTATTTAAAACTATAAAACCTGCACTTTAAAGTATGATTACTAAGTATCTGTCTATAAATAATGCTTTAAGATTTTTCCATTGTAAAAATTACTTAAAATTTTTATATATGTAGAAATTCATGTGTGTCAAATATGGCAATTGTAAAGTATTGAAAGACCATAATTTTGAAGACTGTCTCATTCTTGTGGTTTAGCTTACCCATTATATCAATTAATATGGTAATTTATCAAGAGACCAACAATGATAAAGGGGGAAAAAAAGTGGGGCAAAGGGAATAGGAGTAGATTTTCTAACAATTACAGTAGACAATATAACATTCATAATTGAATGAACACCACACTGTAAATAAAAAGCAGCTATGGACTATTTCAGTTTTGATTCTAGGAAGAATGAGTAATAATGTCCCCAGGAGTTAATGGGGCATTCACTGACTCATGAAAGTTTAGCAAGTAGAAATGAACTACTCATTTAGCATCCAAACCACTCTGAAGTGGTACTTGTGGATAAATAAAGCCATCCATCCATGGGGCTCAAATAAGATTTAGTATTGACTTTAGTATACCCTATCAAAAACCATCCAGGTGAATCATGACCTATTACTTTTCATAAGAAAGAATTTCAGAAATCTGAACAGAAGGAGTTAGCAATGCAAACAACTGAATTGTAACTTATACATTTGAAGATTTTCAAATATGTAAGCATAGGATAAATTATTTGAAAAGTATAACTATGTATCTGTACTATTTGCCTAGGGAATTGAGTTTATTGAAATAAAGCCCATCTTTCACATTTTTGTGAAATAGATGTGCTTGTTAAGTCATTTGCTCTTTCAGCTTTCATTCATTTCATATATATGTGCACACACACATATACATATCATCTTATATGGTAATAAAATAATGGTTATATAAAAAGTAACTTGCAACATGGAGAAAATAAGTTTTAACAATACGAGGAATTCCATCTAGAGGTAACCTCCATAAAGCTTTGCTTCATTTTGTTGACATATATGCATACACATTTTATGATTATGCTCCCTCCATGATATTTTAAATCATGACTCTGACTGCATTCATCTTCTTCTGATGGGTTTTTCTCTAAGAGTAAATTTACCACCACATTGTGAAATCTCATAATTTTCAGAGACAAGAGCCCTTTTCACTAAATTATAAAGAATTCGTTTTTGGGTGGCTAACAACCATGCAGACTGAGCCTCAATTACTAAATGAACTTTCCTAAATCTTCACTCATTCTGCTTACCAAATGTTTCTGCTTTAAAAATACAAAAAATCTACAGGAAATTTTGTCACAGATGAGAATCGTCCCGTGTGTGCACACATGTGTGCGTGTGAGTGTGTATTTATAGCTCAGCATAGGGTTCTTTTCATCAGTATTTCCTCACTCAGAAAGAGGATCAGTGTCCAGAGTTAATTTCTCCCAGCAGCTGAATTGCTACGGCTTGTTCTGAAAGGAGGCTCACTCACTCTTCTTGTACTGCTTTCAGGTTCACTGCACAATTTCAGGGCTCAATCTGCATAAGAATGCTACCTTGGCTGTGGGCCTGAAATATCAGTGGAATAAAGCTCTGACATCAGCTACTTTCCCTACTCAGAGTGTAATTGTGTTTTACAGAAACTATGCCTCCTGCTGGGGCTGGCTCCTCACAGTCCATGTATACAGCTTCACCAGCTAAAGATGGTCTTTGAAGGTCTTTGCTGGTCACAGCTCCACCCACACCTACAAATCCCAGGATTTATCAAAATGCTCTATCCTGGCTAGAATCTGCATCCATTTCTCCCTGTGGTTCTTTGTAATTCAACTGTCACCCAAGCCAGAAACCTTAGAAATACTATCCATAATTCCTGCCTTTTCTTAGCCATAGCCAATAATTCTATTCCCAAAATGCCTCTTGGATTCAATCCTTTGTCTCCTTTACTTCTTTAAGCAAACTAGTAAATAAAAATGAGCATCTAGAATATTCTTAGTTCACATACACAAAGTAGTTAAAAACATAATAGACCATCCATATAATGAATTATATTTCCTATAGAACTCCAGTGAGGTTTTCCCTATTTTATACAGTTGGTCTGAAATGAAATCTAGGATAGCAAGGAATTGAAGAAATAAGTTTATGATGTATATGAAGACCAAAAGGAAAATTTAAGCGAGCAACACAAGACCATGTCACAAGAGTGTACAATTATGATCCTGTCTGCAGCAGATGGGTCATAGATAAACATGGGTTAGAGAAATCAGAAAAAAACCTTTAGAATAGGGTAGAACTTTTCTGAGCTTTGAAAAGTGAACAAAAATTAAGTTTCCAGTAGTCTATAAAACATCAGGTGAAGAAGAGGATATGAATATATAGACAGATGGCCATTATGCAAGGACTTCAAAGCAAGACCATTACAATATAAAATAGGGACTGATAGGTTTTTGACAGGGACACAGTACACAGAATTTCAGCGCAGAGTACCCGAGTTCCAGGAGATCAAGCTGCAGATATGTGGGGGCGTTTATTGAAACTATCCCGTTTTAAAGCTATAGGTCTGGATGAAGTGATGTCACGGGGAGACGAGAAAGCTGAACCTAATGGTTAGCGATGCTGCCCTTGGGATATGGTATTAAAAAAACAAAACAGACATTGGATTAGGGCAGTTTCTAAGGAAAATTACTGGGGAAGAACGCAGTTACTGTATTTGCTGAAATAAGCTTTCTATTTTTAGGAACAAATGGAAAAAATACAGAACCATATAACTAATCAACAGAAAGTGGACTTTAATATGAACTTGAAACATTATCCAAGATTTGTCTTGGGTCCATTTTGACAAAATGGTTGTTGAATTTACCCCAAATCTTCATTTTAAAACAGTAACAGTTGCTAAAATATATTGAGTTTGTACTATGTGCCAGACACTAGGACAGGCATATTGCATTCAATTTACCATGGCAAGCCAATGAAGTAGGACCATCATTTACTGTGATGTAACGAGAACATGGAAATAAAGTTTAAAACCTTTTTAAAAGGTCACAGAATATGGGAGAACCTGAGCTACAATTTAATCCAAATCAATCTTCAAAGTCCGAACTTGCAACACTATTATATGCCTCTTTTTCCTCACATATAATGCCCTGTCTATACATCTTACATTCAAAACAGACCATTAATGTGGACTAATAATCTAATTTTAATAACTGAAAAAATATGCTTAATTTTTGAATCAAGATAGACAAGGTGAGAGTTCACCCATATTACAGATCTTTATATTCCGTTTTAAATTAAATCCCTTGAGCTTAAGTTTCAAGATGATCTTAAATGAGCCTGAGACAACAGATAATGTTATTTGTTTTTAGGCTCAGAACATAGGAGGACTAAAGTTTTTTCTGTGTTACCTGCAATTTCAGTGATTTTTCTGTAAAGAAATCAATTTTACCAGAATACTGTAGCATAGTTTTTTCTACAATGACCAACAAAATATGTTTGATTCCTCCTATTAAACTAGATTAACAAGTGAGAATATTCAAACTTAGAAATTTGGCCAAGTGGATGGCATAAGTAGACTATTCATCATAATATGTACCGATATAAATGAGAAAGCAGCTAGCAACACATTTGTTGTTATATTGGAAATGGACCCAGGCCAGAAGATTAGTAATAATTTTACTGTAAGGCTTTTACTTAGCTAAGAGTTTGAGAGCAAGTGAGACAGAAATTCTAAGCTTAGGACACAAAAAGATATTTCTATATATATGTAATTAATTTTTCCCCACTTTTGTAGTTTTTTTCCTTTCTTTTCCTTAGTAGGTTCTTTTAAATAATCTCCTTTACTGAAGCTTTTTCCTCACATCCCCAAACATGTCTCCTCATTCTTTGACCATCCTTTTCATTGTCTCCACGTTACCCTGAAAATATCACTGATACTCAATCCTTTAAGCTACTGATATGAAAATAATGTACTTCTAGGGGGCAGCAGGGTGCCTCAGTTGTTAAGCATCTGCCTTCGGCTTGGGTCATGATCCCAGGGACCTGGAATCAAGCCCCCCATCAGGCTTCCCTGCTCAGCGGGAGCCTGCTTCTCCCTCTCCCACTCCCCCTCCTTGTGTTCCCTCTCTCGCTGTCAAAAAATAAATAAAATCTTCAAAAAGAAAAATAATGTGCTTCTAGAACACTATTCTTACACTTGCAGAAGAGTTAATTTTGGATGTGTCACTTTAAATATGACATATATAAACAAAACTAAGAACGTTTATGAATAAAAACATACCAAATGATGGAATTTTGAATAATTAATGGATATTTAAGCACTATTTGAATATAGAGTAAGTTCTCTTTTACATATTTTCATTTTAAGAATCATCTGTGGGGCTCCTGGGTGGCTCATTCTATTAAGTGTCCGACTCTTGGTCTTGGCTCAGGTCTTGATCTCAGTGTCCTGGGATCAGTATGGAGTCAGGCTCCACACTCAAGGGTAGTCGGCTTGAGGATTTTCTCTCTCTCTTTCTCTCTCTCTCTCTCTCTTTCTCTCTCTCTCTTTCCCTCTCTCTCCCTCCCTCTGCCCCTCCCCCTACTCTCTAAAATAAATAAATCTTTAAAAATTCATCTGTAATCCTTGAGGCCAAAGAATATAATCTTAAATAAATAGCTACAAAACCCTATTGTTCCTTAGGAAGGGAAAAATGAAGAGGGGGAAATCGGATTGGGAGATGAACCATGAGAGAATATGGACTCTGAGAAACAAACTAAGGGTTCTAGAAGGGAGGGGAGTGGGGGGATGGGTTAGCCTGGTGATGGGTATTAAGGAGGGCACGTATTGCAATGAGCAGTGGGTGTTATACGCAAACAATGAATCATGGAACACTATATCAAAAACTAACGATGTAATATATGGTGATTAACAAAACATAATAAGATAAAATTTAAAAAAACCTATTGTTCTTATGGAAGAATTAAAAATTATCTATGATCAAATTCTATTTGCCAAAACAAAGGCTTTTCCCTCCTCAATATAAAGTTTGCATATCAGGTAATAATGTGTAATTTCTAAAGTCCAATTCAGACATTGTTAAAAATATAATCAAAATAACACATTCAAAACATTTTTCCAATGCTTTATGTTGTAAGCTAGGTATATCATGCATTCTAGCTTATGTGTTCATCTGAAAATGATAATTAATATAAACAGTTTTGTGATTATCTGGAATGAGCTTGTTTCAAACATCCCTATATATATCCTTTACAGTTTGGAGTCTTAAGCACAGCCAAATTCATAGCAAAAATCCATCCAAATATACAATAGACATTTTTCTCTGTTCCTGAAAAGGGTGCAAGGGAAAGCTGTCAGACAAAACCAGAGAAACCAGAGAAAATAAAAGATCTAGAAGTAATCCTATCAACAAGCAAATGTCTCTCTGGCAAGAGGAATAACCCTGGAGAAACAGGGCAACAGGGTCAGTGGAGAAATAAGTCCAGGAACCTGAATCCTGCTTGAAAAAATAGGTTATAAATTAGGTTATAAAGACAAAGAAATGAACATAAATCAAGGTGGGGGTGGTATTTTTACAAGGCCAAAATTTTATCTGATTAAGGAAAATGAAGAGGAAAGTTTAACAGTATTTCCTAACTTCTTGTATCTTGGTCTTTGTTTCTCACATTCTTAATATTTTTTTTTTTTTAATCAAAGGAGAGATATTAAAACTAAGTTTGCAACATTAACATGTGATAAAACTGAACCATAATATTTTTCCCATTTCCCCATCAATTCTAACCATATTAAAACATTTTTTACCTAGCACTAAAAAGGCTCTACTGTGAATGATTTCTAGAAGGGGAAATATAGCAAAAATACCTCATGTTTTTCCTCATTTAAAAATATATTTTTTTCACCTTTGTGATATTGACATTTTAGTAAGTTTAAAGTACACAATGTGATGATTTGATATACGTATATATCACTAAATAATTGCCTCATTTATTTTTCTATTTATGTTAGAATTTACAGGAGGTAAGACATTTGCTTTTGTTTGTTTTTGAAAATTTGGGGGACTTTTCATACATTGTTAATCTAGGAATTCTTAATAGAATTATGCTTTGGGCTATGCTCCATTAAAATAGCTAATTTCAACCTTTATTTCACTTTAATTTAAAGGAAGACTTTGTCTTTTCTGGAGTTAAAAAGTAATTGCCCTTTTATGCCAAGAAATGTGTATGGATTCAATGCTGGTTGGATATCCCAAAGCTAATTTTCTGGAAGGAAGAGAACAACTAACTCAAGCCTATTCATGTCTAAACATTGTCTCCATGCATGCATGAAAAATGCAGTCTGCAGCAGGCCCACAGTGTCTGGCTGTGTACCTTGTCATGAGAAATTCTTCTGACTCTTCACTACGTTTCACAGCTCGAAGTCCATTCATATTCCCGAGGAACTATGTGGAGAATTGAGAAAATACAAGGGGGTCTTACTTCTAAATCTCCACGCATGCTCCACTGGTGACCCTTGTGTGCAAAAGGGGAAAGCAAGCCTTGTGTGTTTTCATTCACCCCGTACCAGCCCCTGACTCAGCCTTTCCAGTTACCTGCAGAGCAATGCTGAAATCACACATTCTTTTTCTGCTCTTGAAAGTTTTCATGAATATGAACATTTTTCTAAAATGCACCTTCACTCGTAAATCTATTTGATGAAATGCATTGAATACATATACATCAAACACTTAATAGATATTTCTCTATGGAATAAGGAATCACTGTGTCAATCTACCCACATCGAGTGTGACTATATTTTGACATTTCTTTGAGTCATTTCTATAGCAAACAACAATGATGCCACATTTAAAAGATTAAGACTACTGTGGATAAAAAGGCAAAAAGCAGTAGTAAACTAAGGAATAAAGATACTATTTTCATGTATAATCTAATAATTATAAAAATATTCAAGAAAAACAAAGAACAAGTTGTTTACAAGATTGTAAGATTATATCCTGTGGAGAATTTTTATAGTAAATATTCCATTATATTACTTGTCTCACAATTGTTAACAGGAAAAGGATTGATATTTTCTTTAAAAGGGGATATTTTCCCAGGTATTTCATTTTTTTCTTTTTAATTACTAGTGGATCTGTAAATTTCAAAACTATACAGACTTTTTTTTCCCTACAAATAAATAATATGTCAAGTAACTAGTACCTTATATCTTTGAAACAGCAAGCTTATTGCCAACAACAATAAAGGCAATAACCACCCATAGAAAGTAGAAGTATGAAAAGATAGGAAATCTGATTAGGCTAATCTAACAAATTCCAATCTTCATTAGAATAGTGCTCCAAATACTCTCACACATCAGATTATATTGAAAGAAATGAGTATATTTGAGTGAAAACAAATGATATGATAATCCTTGATATACTGTTTTGTGAGGGACAACAATTTTATCAAATACATTGCTTTTTCACCACATCTAAGTGGTAGGGTTTATTTAAAATGGCTATTCTTTTTTATCATTCTATTAGTGCAAGTTTTATCATTCAAATTTTTTCAGGCCAACAAAAGCAAAACATTCTCAGAGCAATATCATTCTTCCTGCTCCTTCCTTTTGTTTTCCTGTCTTGCTGGAATTTAACAAAACTGATCCAAGTGGTACAAACCTCATATCAATTTCTTCTAGTTCCTTGTGAGGTCTCTGGATATTTTCTAGTGCCAAATATAGGGTTTAATTAGGCTGTTGTATAAATAATTTAACAATGGATTGGGAAGCATCTTAAAATTCATGTAACTATAATCCTACATGATGGCTGCTTTTTAAAGCCTATTTGATACTTGGTTACACTTTACTAACCTGCTTTTAGTTTCATACCATCTACTGAATAGGAGTAATTTCATCATTAAGCTTTTCCTGATGTTGTTCTAAAATCTGATGTCTTAGAACTTCATCCATTTAAAAACTATCATTCATGGGGCCCCTGGGTGGCTCAGTTAAGCGGTAAGCATCTGACTCTTGTTTTCAGCTCAGGTCATGATCTCTGGGTAGCTGGATCAAGCCCCAGTAGGATTGGGCTCCAAGCTCACTGGGAAGCCTGCTTTCCTTCTGCCCCTCTGCCAGCTTGCACTGTCTCTCTAAAATAAATAAATCTTAAAACAGAACAAACTATCATTCATTTCCTTGCTTCTTTCAGGCTTCCATTATTTCTCCAGTTCCAGGAAGTCCCAGGAACTTCGGGTTTTAATTAAGAGATAATTCTACCTCTTCACCAATTTCTACCTAATAATAGACGTTCTCCCTTAGCCAGGGAGAAAGCAGGGGCAGGGGGAGGGAGAAGGAAAAGCCATGAGAACCTGGACTTTGGGCCATGTTTCTCCTTCTTATAAGGACACCAAGCAAATTGAAACAGGGACCCATCCTACTCCGGTAGGACCTCATTTTAACCAATTATATCTAGAAGGACCTTATTTCTAAAGAAGGTCACACTGTTAGGACTTCAACATATGAATTTGTGGGGGACTCAAATCGACCACTAACACTCCCCATGGTCTCATTCCTTTTTTTTTTTTTTCCTCAAAATGTGCGGTTGTTAATACTTTTTCTCAGGGATATTACCCATTATACTTCTGTTTTTCCATATTGCTTCTGAATCAAAGGTCTATCATTCCAAATTCCCATTGACAAATGTGGTAAGGCTGGTGTTTGCCTGCTCCTTTACCTGCTATGGCTTTGTTTTTATTTTCTTCTTTTAAGGGACTTTTAAATCAATGCATTAGGTTTGGAGGGGCAGAATTCTAACCCTAATCCTAAATTTGCTGGCTTGTTATCTAACTGAACTTTATGTTTGATAATCAATTTTATGTTTTGAAAATCCAGAAACAGATATTTTTCTTTGAAATATAGGACCAATACTGTGGAAACTAAGATGTTACTGTTCCCTGGATAGAATTCATCTACCATGAAAATGGAAGTAGATTTCACCCCACTTTCTTTTCATATTTTACAAGTGAAAGCACACATGTCTTACCCTGAACTTAATAATTTCCCTTGTAGACCTTGTCACAGCCTGAAAATAACTATTTATGTTTTGGATTATTCAACATATGATGCTTGAGATGTGTTAAAGAATATAGAGTGTGAGCATGTGTGTTTTTGGAGGGGGAACACTGAGCACTGATATGTCCAGCTCTGCATTTCTTTTATAAAACACAGCAAGGATAAACAAGTCATAGTAAGCTCAAAGTATGTGAAAAAGTACTGAATATTATCATATTTTGAAATATGCTATAATTATCATTGTTTAGCATGATTTGATTAGGAGTTTCACAGCTACTATGAACATTGTCAGTTTTCATTTAAATGCATAATAGTCATAATTTAAAAAAAAATGATGGCTTGTGTGTGAATGTCCTTTTGAGGAATTTCAGAATTGTCACTAAAGGATTGGGCTCCAAGCTCACTGGGAAGCCTGCTTTCAATTTAACACCCCTTCAGAAGCTTACCAAATTCTTAGTAAGATTTTTTTCAGGAACCTACAGTGGCATTATTTATCTCTAAAATACACAAAAGTATGACTCTCATGATGATTTTAGGTTTTATCCTGGGATTGCAGTCAGACCTTGCTAAAGTTCTGCTTCCCCTCTATTAACCTCTTCCAATAATCAGCAAACACATAGCAAAACTTCAATAATTTCCTGTTGGCTTTCATCTTGTGCTACATAATTGTTAGCCTTCGAAATGTTTTAATCAATATTGAAATTTCTTTGAAATATTAACCATGAGTTGTTATTACTAAAGAAATTAATCAGAGTCCCTGCACTAGCACCCCTGATTTGAAGGTATGTGAGAAATGGAGAGAGACTGAGGACAGCCATTGATAGAGATCCAGCTCATTAAAATTAAATATCATTAGGGACAAGGATTGGCATAAAGTGAAAAACAAGATAAATTTACTTAGCTTATGTAATCAAAACAATTTCTCTTGAATATTAAACATCTTATAGTGGGTTTTATGCCAAAGTTAACACATAGAACTTTTGAGTATTGTATTTTAAAAATACTCTGGTATTTATGTTATAATGCATTGTTAAATACTAAAGCTTAAATAGTATTGTATGCTTTATTGATATGCATTTGATGTTCTTAAGCTCTCCACTTTGTCTTTGTTCAGAAGACATTTATGATTAGATAAGTAGTGAAGATCAGATTAGGTCATGAAATCTAGATACTGAAAGAACTATTAGGATAATACAATATTCATGTGGACCAAGGGAATCATACTTACACAAAGACACAGACACACACAGACATACTGGTAGTGATTAACAAGGTGATTCAGTTCAACTCTCCCAATGAGAACAACCAGAAAACCTGGTCATATTCCTAACAAATAAATTCTGCATAAAGTCAGATACCAAGACAGTTAAATTAAGATTAAGGAATGACTATTTCTATCTCTCTCTCTCTCACACACACACACAAAGTCAAAAAGTGACAAATCTCAAAAAGATGAAGATAATCACAACTCATATCTGAAAACAGACCTGTACCCAGAGTATATAAAGAAGTCTTCAAATCAATTAAAAGATAGTAAGAATGGGCCAGAAGACTTAACTAGATACCTCAAATGTGGCCCCCCCCAAAAAAATTTGCTCAAACTCCTTAGTTTCAATGTAATACAAACTAATACCAGAGACAGATAGGACTGTAGTCAACAAGAACAGCTAAAATTCAAGTCAGCTAATACCAAGTGTAGATAAGGCTACGGATAACCTTGTATTCTCATACACTGTTAGAGAGTATACACTGATATTGCCACTTTTGAATGCTATTTGCTGTTTTCTACTGAATTTGAATGAGTGCCTACCTAATGACCCAGCAATTTCATATACATATGCATGGACCTGTGCGCCAACATACATGCACAAGGACACTCAGAAAAATATACATAGTGACACATAGCAAGCTAAATATCTACTGACATTAGAACTGCATATAAACTTCAGTATATTCATAACAGGAATACTCTACACACTGAGATAATGATCTATAGCTATGTGTATACCATGGATGACTTCTAAATACAATGATGAGGGAAAGATGGTAAACAAAATTATACACACTATATGAGAGAACTTATATAAAGACTAAAAACCTGTGAAAATTGGTCTATGGTGCTAAATCAGAATTACTTTTCAGAAATAGATAGTAATAATTTTGTGGGTCATAAGGGATTTTGGTATGCCAGTAAAATTATTTTTCTTGCCACAATATGGACATATATGGACAGACTCACTTTATGATAATTTTGCACAAAGGAAGGTTTGTGATTTTTAATTTGTATATTTAAACCCAGTGGCTTAAGGTTCAGATAACTGGAAAAATTCTTTGATACTATTTTAATGTCTCATAATAGCTCTCCTTTATATCATTGAGAAACTAAGATAACACATGATAAAACTATGAAATAATATATGCTTTCTGTTATATAAGTTTATTAATTTTTAGTAGAAAATTAGCATCAAGACCAAATAAGTAGGGTTATCTGGGTGGCTCAGTGAGTTAAGCATCTGCCTTCAGCTCAGGTCATGATCCTGGGGTCCTGGGATTGACCCCTGTTGTCTGGCTCCCTGCTCAGTGAGGAGTCTGCTTCTCCCTCTCTGTCTGCCCCTCCCCACCACCTGTGCTCACTCTCTCTCTTTCTCAAATAAAAATAAAATCTTAAAAAAAAAAAAAAGACCAAATAAGTTAACTAAGACCACTGATTTAATACACTTTCCAGTAAAATCATTGATGAGTAAATCTAAGTACATATAACCTTGCAAACACATTTTCATAGATAATTCTAGTTGTTTATCATCTCATGTGGGTTATCCTAGCTTATATGACTACTTTGAGTATTAATCCTAGAACAAAGATGACAACTTTAAGACTAACTTATGATCATTCAGACAACTTGAGAAGTATACAAGCAAGCATCCATAATTACCCTCCAAGTCTCAATAGGATCAGAGAAAAGTTCTTTTTTCTGTTTTTTTTTTTTTTTTTTTTTTGCTATTCAGATGTATGTGTATTTACCACAGTCAGTATGGACATATCATTTTTTCTACTCATAATTGTCTAGTAAGATTTTTACCATGTCATTAAAAATGCACTGTGAACATAAACTTAATTTTTTTTTAAGATTTTATTTATTTGTCTGAGAGAGAGAGAAAGCACACAAGCAGGGGGAGTGGCAGGCAGAGGGAGAAGCAGGCTACGCGCTGAGCAAGGAGCCTGCTGAGGGACTTGATCCTAGGACCCCAGGATCATGACCTGAGCCAAAGGCAGACCCTTAACCAACTGAGCCACCCAAGTGTCCCTGAACATGAACTTTAATGGCTGCCTATGCCATTATTTAAATAGAACATTTATAGACATTCTATTTATTATTGGGTATTTAAGATTTTTGCTCATTTTGAATAGTTATATTCAAATGCTGTTATAGAAAATGCTGTTATATTAACATAACATAATAAAATAAAATTTAAAGAAAAAAATGCTGTTATAAAGAAATACCGCAAGCTAATATTTGATTGTTGTTATAAAAAATGCTGTTATAAAAAATACCTCAAGCTAATATTTGATTAGATATGCTAATTTCAAATGGAAATATTGGACTAAAATATGGTTTATAGGTTTTGATAGATACATTTTGTCAAATTACTTGGTTTCTAGAGAAAGCATTTTGGAGTTCTTAAAATTATAACTATTATCAGGATTGATTATTTTAAGTCTACCAATGTTTGCTACTTTAGATTCTAAAGGTGGAATATAACTGGCTATTAAATGCTATCATTTGATAATTAACTTTAAAATGTTTACTATATAAGGGGGAGGAGCAAGATGGCAGAGAGTAGGAGACCTGGATTTCATCTGGTCCCAGGAATTTAGCTAGATAGGGATCAAACCATTCTGAACACCTAAGAACTCAATGGGAGATCGAAGAAAAGAATACAACAACTCTCTGAACAGAAAAGCGACCACTTTCTGGAAGATAGGATGTGCGGAGAAGTGAATCCGAGGTGATACCCAGGAGGATAGATGGTGGGGGAGGGATCCTCTGTTGGCCGCTACCGGCAAACGACAGAGCAGCAGAGCACAAAATCAGAACTTTTAGAAGTCTGCTCCACTGAGGGACATCGCTCCAGTGGTTCAGCGGGGGGTGGAACCCTCACTGGGACAGTGTGGTCTCAGGACCCTTGGGGTCACAGGAAGACCAGGGGTGCCTGAGTGCAGCAGAATTCCAGGTATCAGAGCGGGGAAGCCGGCTGCAGGGACAGAGGTGAGGAGCGGGCTCTCAGCTCGGGGTTGCCATAAACTGTGATCCGCGGCACAGTCGGGCCACTGCTCTTGCAGCAGGGACCCAAAAGTGGCAGATCCGGGAAGACTCCCCTTCCTCCCCCGGGAGGAGCAGCGTGGGAGAGCACCACAGGGATCTGCTGGGTTTGGAGACTCCACATGGGGTCGTGCGCCAGAGATAGAAACGCTGGGTCACAGGCCAGGTAGGCACAGAGTGCAGCTGGAGACCGGGGAGATGGGAGTGACTGACTGCTTTTCTCTGGAGGCTCACTGAGGAGTGGGGCCCCGAGCTCTTGGCTCCTCCGGGCAGATTGGGAGGACGCCATATATATATATATATATATATATATATATATAAATTGTTCTCTCTTTAAAATTTTGGGATACAGATTCTTCTAACAGATCAAAATATACCCTAAATCTCTAGTGTATGGCTTTGTTCTAGTCACTGCCTGATCAAATTCTTTCCTTTTTTTTTTTTTAATCCTCTTCTTTCTTTTTTCAACCAACTTATCTCATCAATTCCTTTTATAAAATCTTTTATAATTTTCATCTTTACAGTCATATTCCATCCCTTCATCGTATTAACCCTTATTTTTGTACATATATGTTTTTCTTTCTTTAAAATTTTGGGAGGCACTTTCTTCTAACAGACCAAAATACGCCCCAAATCTAGTGTGTGGCACTGATCTATGCTATGCACCAGCCTGATCATATTTGATCATATTCTGTTTTCTTTGTTTTGTTTTTCCCTTTTTTTCTTTTTTCTTTCTTTCCCTTTCTTTCCCCCTGATTTCAGGTCTTTTCTGATTTGTTTAGTGGATATTTTCTGGGGACATAGTTACCCTGTTAGCATTTTGTTCTCTCATTCATCTTTTCCCCTCTGGACAAAATGACAAGACGGAAAAAAATCACCTCAAAAAAAGAACAAGAGGCAGTACCAACTGCCAGGGACCTAATCAATACGGACATTAGTAAGATGTCAGAACTAGAGTTCAGAATGATGATTTTAAAGATACTAGCTGGGCTTGAAAAAAGCATGGAAGTTATTAGAGAAACCCTTTCTGGAGAAATAAAAGAACTAAAATCTAACCAAGTTGAAATCAAAAAGGCTATTAATGAGGTGCAATAAAAAATGGAGGCTCTAACTGCTAGGATAAATGAGGCAGATGAGAGAATTAGTCATATAGAAGACCAAATGATGGAAAATAAAGAAGCTGAGAAAAAGAGAGATAAACAACTATTGGATCATGAGGGCAGAATTCGAGAAATAAGTGATTCCATAACACAAAACAACTTTAGAATAATTGGGATCCCAGAAGAAGAAGAAAGAGAGAGATGGGCAGAAGGTATATTGGAACAAATTATAGCAGAGAACTTCCCTAATTTGGGGAAGGAAACAGGCATCAAAATCCAGGAGGAACAGAGAAACCCCCTCAAAATCAATAAATATAGGTCAACACCCCAACATCTAATAGTAAAACTCCCAAGTCTCAGAGACAAAGAGAAAATCCTGAAAGCAAATCGGGACAAGAGGTCTGTAACCTACAATGGTAGAAACATTAGACTGGCAACAGACCTATCCACAGAGATCAGGCAGACCAGAAAGGACTGGCATGATATATTCAGAGCACTGAATGAGAAAAATATGCAACCAAGAATATTATATCCAGCTAGGCTATCAATGAAAATAGAAGGAGAGATAAAAAGCTTCCAGGACAAACAAAAACTAAAGGAATTTGCAAACACAAAACCAGCCCTACAAGAAATATTGAAAGGGATCCTCTAAACAAAGAGAGAGCCTAAAAGTAACGTAGACCAGAAAGGAACACAGACAATATACAGTAACAGTCACTTTACAGGAAATACAATGGTACTAAATTCATATCTTTCAACAGTTACCCTGAATGTAAATGGGCTAAATGCCCCAATCAAAAGACACAGGCTATCAGATTGGATAAAAAAACAAGACCCATCGATATGCTGTCTGCAAGAGACTCATTTTAGACCCAAAGACACCCCTAGATTGAAAGTGAGGGGGTGGAAAACCATTTACCATGGTAATGGACAACAAAAGAAAGCTGGGGTGGCAATCCTTATATCAGACAAATTAGACTTTAAACCAAAGACTGTAATAAGAGATGAGGAAGGACACTATATCCTACTTAAAGGGTCTATCCAACAAGAAGATCTAACAATTGTAAATATCTATGCCCCTAACATGGGAGCAGCCAATTATATAAGCCAATTAATAACAAAAGCAAAGAAACACATCAAAAGCAATACAATAATAGTGTGGAATTTTAACACCCCCCTCACTGAAATGGACAGATCATCTAAGCAAAAGATCAACAAAGAAATAAAGACTTTAAATGACACACTGGACCAAATGGGCTTCACAGATATATTCAGAACATTTCATCCCAAAGCAGCAGAATACACATTCTTCTCTAGTGCCCATGGAACATTCTCCAGAATCGATCACATCCTAGGTCACAAATCAGGTCTCAACCGCTACCAAAAGATTGGGATCATTCCCTGCATATTTTCAGACCACAATGCTTTGAAACTAGAACTCAATCACAAGAGGAAAGTCAGAAAGAACTCAAATACATGGAGGCTAAAGAGCATGTACTAAAGAATGAATGGGTCAACCAGGAAATTAAAGAAGAATTTAAAAAATTCATGGAAACAAATGAAAATGAAAACAGACCTGTTCCAAATCTTTGGGATGCAGCAAAGGCAGTCCTGAGAGGAAATTATATGGCAATACAAGCCTTTCTCAAGAAACATGAAAGGTCTCAAATACACAACATAACCCTACACCTAAAGGAGCTGGAGGAAGAACAGCAAATAAAGCCTAAACCCAGCAGGAGAAGAGGAATAATAAAGATCAGAGCAGAAATCAATGAAATAGAAACCAAGGAACAGTAGAACAGATCAACGAAAATAGGAGTTGGTTCTTTGAAAGAATTAACAAGATTGATAAACCCCTGGCCAGACTTATCAAGAAGAAAAATGACCCAAATAAATAAAATCATGAAGAGGAGAGATCACAATGAACACCAAAGAAATACAAACAATTATAAGAACATATTATGAGCAACTTTACGCCAGCAAATTAGATAATCTGGAAGAAATGGATGCATTCCTACAGATGTACCAACTACCAAAACTGACTAAGGAAGAAACAGAAAACCTGAACAGACCTATAAACCCTAAGGAAATTGAAGCAGTCATCAAAAATTTCCCAATAAACAAAAGCCCAGGGCCAGATGGCTTCCCAGGGAATTCTAACAAACATTTAAAGAAGAATTAATACCTATTCTTCTGAAACTGTTCCAAAAAATAGAAATGGAAGGAAAACTTCCAAACTCATTTTATGAGGCCACCATTACCTTGATCCCCAAACCACACAAAGACCCCATCAAAAAGGAGAATTACAGACCAATATCCTTGATGAACATGGATGTAAAAAATCTCACCAAAATACTAGCCAGTAGGATCCAACAGTACATTAAAAGGATTATTCAACACGACCAAGTGGGATTTATCCTTGGGCTGCAAGGTTGGTTCAACATCCACAAATCAATCAATGTGATACAATACATTAATCAAAGAAAGAACAAGAACCATATGATCCTCTCAATAGATGCAGAAAAAGCATCTGACAAAGTACAGCATCCTTTCTTGATCAAAACTCTTCAGAGTATAGGGATAGAGGGTACATACCTCAATATCATAAAAGCCACCTATGAAAAACCCACAGCGAATATCATTCTCAATGGGGAAAAACTGAGAGCTTTCCCCCTAACGTCAGGAACATGGCAGGGATGTTCACTATCACCATTGCTATTCAACATAGTATTAGAAGTCCTAGCCACAGCAATCAGACAACAAAAAGAAATAAAAGGAATCCAAATCGGCAAGGAAGACGTCAAACAGTCACTGTTTGCAGATGATATGATACTTTCTGTGGAAAACCCAAAAGACTCCACCACAAAACTGCCAGAACTCATACAGGAGTTCAGTAAAGTGGCAGGATATAAAATCAGTGCACAGAAATCAGTGGCATTCTTATACACCAACAACAAGACAGAAGAAAGAGAAATTAAGGAGTCGATCCCATTTACAATTGCACCCAAAACCATAAGATACCTAGGAATAAATCTAACCAAAGAGGCAAAGAATCTGTACTCAGAAAACTATAAAATACCCATGAAAGAAATTGAGGAAGACACAGAGAAATAGAAAAACATTCCATGCTCATGGATTAGAAGAAGAAATATTGTGAAGATGTCAATGCCACCTAGAGCAATCTACACATTTAATGCAATCCCCATCAAAATACCACCCACTTTTTTCAAAGAAATGGAAAAAATAATCCTAAAATTTGTATGGAACCAGAAAAGACCCCGAATAGCCAGAAGAATGTTGAAAAAGAAAAGCAAAGCTGGTGGCATCACAATTCCGGATGTCAAGCTATAATACAGAGCTGTAATCATCAAGACACTATGGTACTGGCACAAAAACAGACACATAGATCAATGGAACAGAATAGAGAGCCCAGAAATGGACCCTCAACTCTATGGTCAACTCATCTTCGACAAAGCAGGAAAGAATCTCCAGTGGAAAAAAGACAGTCTCTTCAACAAATGGTGTGGACAAAATTGGACAGCCATGTGCAGAAGAATGAAACTGGACCATTTCCTTACACCACTCTCAAAAATAGGCTCAAAATGGTTGAAAGACCTAAATGTGAGACAGGAGTCCATCAAAATCCTAAAGGAGAACACAGGCAGCAACCTCTTCGACCTCAGCCGCAGTGACTTCTTCCTAGAAACATCTCCAAAGGCAAGGGAAGCAAGGACAAAAATGAATTACTGGGACTTCATCAGGATAAAAAGCTTTGCACAGCAAAAGAAACAGACAACAAGACCAAAAGACAACCGTCAGAATGGGAGAAGATACTTGCAAATGACATATCAGATAAAGGGCTAGTATCCAAAATCTATTAAGAACTTATCAAACTCAACACCCAAAGAACAAATGATCCAATCAAGAAATGGGCAGAAGACATGAACAGACATTTTTCCAAAGAAGACATCCAAATGGCCAACAGACACATGAAAAAGTGCTCAACATCACTCAGCATCAGGGAAATCCAAATCAAAACCTCAATGAGATATCACCTCACACTAGTCAGAATGGCTAAAATTAACAAGTCAGGAAACGACAGATGTTGGTGGGAATGCGGAGGAAGGGGAACCCTCCTACACTGTTGGTGGGAATGCAAGCTGGTGCAGCCACTCTGGAAAACAGTGTGGAAGTTCCTCAAAAAGTTGAAAATAGAGCTCCCATATGATCCAGCAATTGCACTACTAGGTATTTACCCCAAAGATACAAATGTAGGGATCTGAAGGGGTATGTGCACCCCGATGTTTATAGCAGCAATGACCACAATAGCCAAACTATGGAAAGAGCCAAGATGTCCATCAACAGATGAATGGATAAAGAAGATGTCGTGTATATATACAATGGAATATTATGCAGCCATTAAAAGGAATGAACTCCTGCCATTTGCAAGGACATGGATGGAACTGGAGGGTATTATGCTGAGTGAAATAAGTCAATCAGAGAAAGACATGTACCATTTGACCTCACTGACACGAGGAATTCTTAATCTCAGGAAACAAACTGGGGGTTGCTGGAGTGGTGGCAGGGGTGGGAGGGATGGGGTGGCTGGGTGATAGACATTGGGGAGGGTATGTGCTATGGTGAGTGCTGTGAATTGTGTAAGACTGTTGAATCACAGACCTGTGCCTCTGAAACAAATAATACATTATATGTTAAAAAAAAGAAGAAGAAGAAGAAAATAGCAGGAGGGGAAGAATGAAGGGAGGGAAATCGGAGGGGGAGACGAACCATGAGAGACTATGGACTCTGAAAAACAAACTGAGGGTTCTAGAAGGGAGGGGGTGTGGGAATGGGTTATCCTGGTGATGGGTATTAAAGAGGGCATTCTTCATGGAGCACTGGGTGTTATACGCAAGCAATGAATCAGGGAACACCAAAAAAAAAAAAAAAAAGAGAAAGTTTACTATAGTGTGGGGTCCCTGGTTGGCTCAGTCAGTATAGCATGCAACTCTTGATCTTGGGGTTGTGAGTTTGAGCCCCATGTTGGGTGTAGACATTAGTTAAAAATAAAATCTTTAAATAATAATAACTTAAAATGTTTACTATAGTTAATAAAAATAAACATTTAAAATAGTACTTAAAGGGCTTTATTAAGTTAACCTCCCTTCTACTCCAAATCCTCCATTACCCATGGCCAGTGGAAAAATGAAGTCCTAGGGATTTCAATTTTGTATGGAATACCAGTACATAAATATTTAGACTAAGGCTTTTTAAATTAACTCTAAGATTTGTAATTCCTTCCAAGGTAATTTCTCCATTTATATGCACAAGCCGTGGTTTTCAGTGGTCATTTTTGGTAATCTACGTTTTTCTAGAATATTCATAGTTTAAAATCATTTTGCATAATGTTAAACAGATTGTTCTCTTTATTTTGATAGCATATACCTGTGTTATTCCCCCACTGAAATTTCCAATCTTGTTGACACTATGCTTTTGCTTTTTCCTTGGTAAAGTAGTATATTTAGTATATTCCTTCTGCTTTTATTTTTTGAAGAAACAGCTGTAATTGTAATTGTTTTGCCTAATATAGGTTTTAGTTTTCTAATTTTGATTTTTGATAATTTTTATCCTCTTATTAATCTGGTTTTACTTTCTCACTATTTTGAAAAATATCAGTTGTCCAAACATAAGTTTCACTGTTTTTGCTGCAATATTACTAGAGGAAAATGTACATTTTTATTGACTTGCCAATCTTTTGAATGATGGCAAGGAAACTGCTTGATAGCTGGACTGGGAAACAGATACTTGTAAAAATTTGCTATCTATCCTCGACATATCTCTTTAGTATTTATTCCACATGAGGCTTACAGGTATAGTAATGGGGCAAAGGTTTTTATGAGTGATCAAGAAATTTTAATTCAAATTATGTCTAAAATAGTTTAAAAATATTTAAGTATAATTAGTATAAATATCCAGATGGGGAAAAAAAAGATGAAGGCTTGCAAATAACTCAAGATATGTTAAATGCATTATATTGGTTTTGATTTCCATAGTAATATTCCAGATAAAACTTATGAAAAAATGAAATATTCACATTATTCCATCTGACCTGTTTTTTATTTACCCAAATATCACACAGAGATCTAGTACAAAAAATGTTCATATTTTCACTGACTCAGTATACTTCAAAACTTATATCTGGGGCATTTTCTTATTGTTTTGATTCTTTTATTACAGATAGAAATAGTGTTAGGCTTATTTTTTTTTTTTTAAAGATTTTATTTATTTATTTGACAGAGAGAGACACAGCGAGAGAGGGAACACAAGCAGGGGGAATGGGAGAGGGAGAAGCAGGCTTCCTGCTGAGCAGGGAGCCCGATGCGGGGCTCGATCCCAGGACCCTGGGATCATGACCTGAGCCGAAGGCAGACGCTTAACGACTGAGCCACCCAGGTGCCCCTAGACTTATTTTTTATTAGCCATAAGTTTCAGAAAGAATATTTTGAAAGATTAGGCTTAACAGAAAAGCAGGATTTTCACCCAGGTGGAAACTATATTGCAACACAGGCTTTATTCCATGTTTGGTGCAAGTTCAGTGTTATTTTCTAAAGGAGTTAACTTTTGTAAAATACTAATTTGGATCCATGCCATACACTTCTAATTTTTTTTCTATTAAGTATTTGAAAATCACATTCTTTAATACAATTTTATTTTTCAAAGATGAGAAAGTATTTTTTGGCAGCATGAGCAAGCTCTAGGAATGATTTTTTTTATTTTTTATTATTATTTTTTAAAGATTTTCTTTATTTATTTGACAGAGAGAGACACAGTGAGAGAGGGAACACAAGCAGGGGACAGTGGGAGAGGGAGAAGCAGGCTCCCTGCTCAGCAGGGATGTGGGGCTCGATCCCAAGACCCTGAGATCATGACCTGAGCAGAAGGCAGACGTTTAACAACTGAGCCACCCAGGCGCCCCATTAATTTTTTTTTTTTAAAGGGCTGACAAGGATTTGATATATAAGAGATGTATCCAAGTAGGGTAGTCAAGATAACTGTTTTTCCCCCCTTTGGTGGGGAGGGGAAATAATTTGTTCATTTTCATTTCTTAGGAATTAAACATTAATAAGTAATAGTGTTGAAGAAATTAAGTATCTCACTAATAGAAAATTCCCAGGTTATATAGAAATTTTGATTTGGCAAAGTTCCATAATTCAGGGATTCAATTTAAATCAGCTATTAGGAAATAGTAATATTTGAGTGGGTCTATTTAATAAAATCACTATTAAGATAGATCTCTGGTGTGTAACCCAGGAAATGTTAAAATCATCTGGAGAAACTTGATTTGGCTTCTGAATAGGTTCTTAAATTCTATATATTATTTTATTATGTAAGTACAGAATATGCTATTTGCTTTCATTGCATTTGGTTAGAAAAATGTAATAAGGTAGGTCTGATTCAAAATATTTTAAACAGAATTATCTGTAAAATGTTACACATTAATTCTCAGGAGAATTTCATGTGGTAAATAGAAATCAATATACTAGTTATCAAGTAAATACCCTTGAATATTACTAACTATAAATAGGTATTTACTAATTACCACATGTTCGCTGAACAAAGTACAATGGAAGTAAAAGAAGTTACTTCCTTCAACATGTTTATATATTTAAAAATTGGATTGGATTATAAAGGAATGTAGGCATACAACAAATGAAGTAGAATTATGGATTCAAAATAACAGACATTACTAAGGACGGTAAAGATGAAAATGGAACTCCTAAGTATTGACTACATGTTTTTTGGGATAATTATTCAAAATTGAAGAGGAGGTAAATTATGTAGCAATACAGAAAAATGTGTTATGGAAAGTCTCCATGGAAGAATTATAAGCACAGTCTTGAAGTTTAAAAACAATGTGAGTAAGCTGCACCCATATAAAAAGAAGGAGGCAAGTTTACTGTGGGATCAAAATAAGTTTGCCTTATGTTGAATGGTTTACTGAAGGGAGGCATGGGAGGTAATGTGTGAAAAACTTCTGGTGCGTTGTCTGGCAGGCCTTCCAGGGTAAAGAGTATAGCATAATGCTGGTCTTTGGGCTCTGGTCCCAGGCTCCGTGGGCTCCGTATCTCAATCCTGCCATTTATGTCAGTTACTAACACCTCCACAGAACAGTAAGAACTACCACTTACTGAAAACTTACTGCATACCAGGCACAGTTCAAGGCATACTACATATACTAATTTACTTACCTCTCATAAAAGCCTTATGAAATAGGTATCATTATAATCCACTGTATTACAAATAAAGACATTGAGGCACAGGGAAATTAAGGTGTCAAAATCTATGCCATTAAAATTATGCACACTGGCTGTCTAGGCTACTCTTTCCTTCAACATGAAATAGAGATTAATGGCCTATATCTCCTTGGATTTCCATGATAGCATGCCTGGCACATAATAATCACTTACAAATGTTGTTATATTAAATAATTAATAGATAACTCCTCAAAAGTACTTTAGATATGTTGGCTATAAAAGGCTAGGAGAGAAAGTATAGATGCTCTCCTTCAGTCAGTGGGCATACACTAATATCCTCTAAACGTACACTGGAATGCTGGAAAACTCCCATATCTGTGGTATACAGAATGAAAGAAGAGATTGGAAGTAACCAAAACAGAGAGTTATTGTCCCTTCCCAGGAACAAGACATTAAGGGCTAAACAAGAATGCCAACAGGACAAATAAAATGGATATAAAATATGGGTCTGACTGGCCTGAAGAATGAGAAGGTGTAGGGGAAAAGGGAAGAAATCCTTTTGACCCAAATCATCATATAAATAAAGCATTAGTATATACAAATCAAGCAGCAGCAGTATTGTTTTTAAACGGAGACTATAGTTTTACTTTTAAGTAGGTTGATTTTAAGATGGACAGATATTATTTGCTAGGAAAAATATGGTAAATAACCTGAGTCAGGTACTGATGGAGGATTTATGGAGGATGTAATCACAGGGGATGATGTATAATGGAGATATGAAGAAGGAAACTATTCCCAAGGGTTGTAAGATGTAAATAATAAATGTTAAATAATAATAATGTATAATTCATGTGTACTTATGTGTCAAGCACTATCTAAATGACTTTGCATGAATTATGCTGTTAAATCCTCACAACTCCATAAAGTAGGAATTATTTTTAGCTTTGTTTTATAGATGAATAATTTAGCCACAAAGTTTAAGAAACTTGTATAAGATATCAAGTGCTCACTGAAATGACTAGGTGGTAATATTCAATAAATGAAGCTATAATGCCCTATCATATTTATAACCAAGTCATTATTCTTGTTACAAGAAATATATTTTTTATAGTAAGAAAATAGGAAGAATATCTGCTTGGGGCTAAAAATACATAATTCTCAATAAAATTCACTACATAAAGCCAAGACAGTAATTATGAGCCAATGCGGAGTTTGCTTTGAGTTTGAGAAAATCCTAAATGGCATAAAACAGGAAGATAAATTTTTGGCAAGATGTTTTTCTAGATTAGATCTAGTTTAAAGGTTTTAAACAGATTCCCAAACAATGAGGTACATATGAATACTTTCAGTTATGATGAAATTATCTGATATTATAGTCCCATCCCACAAAAAATTGCTTATACTATAATGAGGGTAAACTGTGTACTATATATAAGTTTGTTCTAGTAATTACTAATAAGCTACATGGTGGGGAACCATCTTAAAAAACAAAGTGTTGACTTTCACTGGCCATAGAAAAAAATGGGTTCAGATTTGCCTATGGCCGTAGCAACAATAAAGTTGGACGGCATATATGAGACAATTGTTTCCAGGTGTTGAGTAACTGTCAGCACAAGACTGTGATACTTGTGAGAAAGCAAACACACAAGATGAGCCCCGCTCTCTCCCCAGGTGTTTGCATGGTGGCATTTCTTTTATGCTATAAGGAGGGGGACTATAAGTATATCTGGGTGAAGGAGGTAGTTGTTGCAAAAATGGCTGGAATTTGTGGAGCAGTATTCTGGAAAAGAAAAAAAAAACTGCACAGGGGGGCTTCAAAAGTCTATGTGAGGGTTTACATTGGTCCTTGGCTAAAGGCAAAGGAGGCAAGAGGGCTAAATCTTAGATGGTTTCTGTGGGGTTGTGAGTTGAACAGAGATACTAGAAGACATGCATTTCTGGGAGACGTTGGTATTCTGGAATAACCAGAGTGGAGGGACCTCCCTGAGCACCACAGATAAACAACTGAGAGACCAGAAAAGCCCATCTTATGAGTGTAAAACATGCCCATCCCTAAAGGCCACAACTAAAAATTAATGGCAAACAGAAACACACATTAAAAAATAAACACAAGCCCAAAAGGATGAAAAGCATCGTATTTTAACAGTCTGTTAGAATAAAATTCAACCCTTTAAAAAAAAGGTGATAGTCTCTCTCAAATATATCACCCCAAAAAATAAAGGTTTACTAAACATGCAATGAAGCAGGGAAATGTGTCTTTAAAATCATTTTAAAAAGCTACAGTAAATATTTTCAATGATTTAAAGTAAAGACAGCCATAATGAGTAAATAGTTGAGGGAACGCAGACCTGGAAATAAAGAACGACACAGAAACTCTAGAACGGAAGAGTACAATATTTAAGATTCAATACTTACTGTATATCTATAGGATATGCAGGGCATCCTTATCCTGATATTGGGGATTTGTATCCTTTAATTGTTTAAAAATCAGTCCTTTCAGAGATTAATCGATTTGAAACAATTTTGGTTTTATTGACTTTGATGTATACTTTTTATTTTATTATCAGTCTTATATTTATTATTTCTATATTTCTACTTAATATTTCTTTTAAGTTCCTTAAGGTGAATGCTTGGGACATAAACTTGAGGCCTTCACGTCTATTTTATTCTAAGCATTCAATGCTATAATTCTCCATAAAACTATTTAATTGTATCTTATAAGTATTGATGGGTTGTGCTTTCATTTTGATTCAATTCAAAATTTTCTAATTTTATTTGTAACTGATTTGATCCATGGGCAATTTAGAAGTGTACTGTTTGATTTTCAAGCATTAGAGATTATATATATATATGTATGTATATATGTGTGTATGTGTATATATATATATATATATATACATTCGCTATTGATTTGTAATTTAGTTCGTTGTGGCCTGAAAACATATTTTGATTTATTCAGTCTTCAATTTATTGTGAAATATTTTATGGTCCTAGATTTGGTCTATCTTGGTTCATGTTACATGTGTATTTGAAGCAATGTATACTGTTTTTGTTAGGTGTAGGATGCTTATGAATGTTAACTAAATCAACTTTCTTGATAGGTGTTCAAGTCTTCTATGTCTTTAGTAATATTTTTTTAAAGATTTTATTTATTTATTTGAGAGAGAGCGAGAGAGAGTGGGGTGATGGGCAGAGGGAGAAGCAGACTCTCCACTGGGACTCGATCCTGGGACTTCAGGATCATGACCTGAGCTAAAGGCAGACACCCAACAAACTGAGCCACCCAGGCACCCTATGTCTTTAGTGATATACTGATGTTAATCCAAAATATTACTAGAGACAAAGAGTAATCTCAAAAATATATACGTTATCCAATCTAAAGAACAAAAGCAATACTAAAGGTATGAATAGAGGCTTAGTGTAATTGTAGAAAACCATCAAATGATAGCAGGTGCTAAGTCATACATCTAACTAGTGTCTTAAAATTAAAGGAGGGAGATAATGGTTTAGAAAAATTATTTGAATAGTGGTTGAAAATTCCTGGAAATTTGGGAAAATACATTTATAGATCCAAAAATCTCAGTAAAACCCGGACATAAAGAAAGCTACATATACAAATATTATGCTGATGAAGATAAAATGAAAATCTTTAAACAGCCAGAGAGGAAATAAAAGTACATTGTATAGAACATATCAATGATATGGATGATGGCTATGTATCAGAAACAATGGAAACTAAAAGAATTTTGAGTAATACCTTAAAATGAAGAAAAAACCCTCAAATTCTATAATCATCATAAGTATTCTACAAAAATTAAGAGGAGATATATTTTAGATAAATGGAAGTTGAAAGTAGTCATCCTCAGCAAATATGTACTACTAGAATTTTTAAATTCAGGTTGAAAAAAGATAAGTTGGAAACTGAAATTATGTATTCACATTTCAATTATGTATCCATAATATTTTATAATAGATATTGTATATGATGGTACACAATATTTGTCATCAATAGCAAAAAAGGTAATGGGAGTTAAAATCAGATTTTACGGTTTTAAGTTTCTTACATTTTAAAAGAGTTGGCACTGTGTCAGCCCTAAGGACAATAATATTTGAGAACAAGTACTAAAAAATGTACACAATAAATAGCTAACAGCAAATGAGGTAAGATGGAATATTAGAAAATACTCAACTAATCTAAAATAAGCAAGAAAAGATAAATAGTAGAAAAAGAAAACAGGAAAAATAGGTTACAAACAGATTTTAGAATTAAACACATCCTATAATATTTTATGTAAATATACTAAACACTCCAATTAAAAAGGTAATGGTTGTAAGACAGGAAAATAAAGTAATACACAAGTGTATGTTGTTTGTAATTTAAATGCTAAACAAATTGGGGCACCTGAGTGGCTCAGTCAGTTAAGCGTCTGCCGTCAGCTCAGGTCATGATCCCAGGGTGCTGGGATCAAGCCTCGTGTCACCTAGGGCTCCCTGCTCAGCGGGAAGCCTGCTTCTCCCTCTTCCTCTGTCTGCTGCTCTGCCTGCTTGGGCACTCCCTCTCTTTCTCTCAAATAAATAAAATCTTTAAATATAAATAAATAAATAAATAAATGCTAAATAAAGATGGTAAGAACAAGAAGGTAGAAAAAAGATCTAGTGTGTAAATGATAAGCACAAGGAAGCTACTGTGGCTATATAATTTTCTGAAAAAAACAGACTTGAGACTATTACTAGAGAGAAATGAGGACATTTTGTAATGATGAAAAGTTCAATTCATCACTAAGACATAACAGTATTTTCACACTTAATGACAGAGTGTCAAAATACGTGAAGCAAACATTGACAGAAATAAAAGGAAACAGACAAACCCACATACATAGCTGGATATTTTCACAACTCTTACTTTGTAAATGATAAAGCAACTAGACAAAAATTTATTAAGCATATAGAAGATTGGAATAACAGGAGAAAACAAATTCATTTCAAGTTCACATGGAAAATGATCAACATATATTTTCCAAATATGGTCTGGCATGTGATCTATTTTAAAAGATTGTAATAATACAAATAACATTCTCAGACTAAAATAGAATTTAATTAGAAGATCCAGATATTTGGAAAGTCAGTAATATTACTAAATAATAGGTCAAAGAGATATCACAAGAGAAAATTAGAAAATAATTTGAAGGGAAGAATAATGAAAATAAAACATCACATTTTGTAGATTGCTGATAAGTGGCACATATATAGACATATACAGCTTAAATGTTATTTGAAAAGGTAAAAAATGGCTTAATAATCAATGGATAATGTGACCATTTAGTTTACAAGACCAGAAAAAGATGAGAAAATTAAAACTAAAGTAAACATAAGGAAGGAATAATATTCAAAATCCATTACAAGAAGAACATAAGATAAAATCAGAGTTGAATAATGCTTTCAAAAAAACCCAAAAAAGCAAACCAGAAAACCAAAAACTTAAGTTGAGAAATCCTTAGAAGATGGTTTTAGAGGGAAAAAAAATAGCCCAAAATACAAGATTAGGCAAATATGAATAAATAGTAAGGCACACAGGATAGAAGGAAAGGTTATTAAATTTATTGGCATAAAGTGTTTATAATTTAAGTCGACAGATTCTTTGGAAAACACATACATACACAAAACTGAAGAAAAAATAGAAAATCCAAATAGCTCTTTATCTGTTAAATTATTAACTTTCCCACAAAGAGAAATCCAAACCCACATTACACTGAATTAAGTATTTAAGGAAGAAATGACAACATTATACATTATACATTTTTATAGTCTTTCAGAAAAATGGAAGTAAAATTCACAACCCATTTTTTGAGTCCAGCTTGACCTTCATGTCAAAACCTGACAAAGGCTCAAGCAAAGTTGCAGACCACTCCTTAATGTATATTGACACAAGATTCATTAACAAGGTATTAGCAAATCAAATACATCAATTTTAAAAAGACATCTCATGACTACTAGGGTCTACTCTAGGAATGAAAAGTTGTCTCCATGTTAAAAAGTCAGTCAATATAATTTACCACATTAAAGGAATAAGAGGAATAAACCTGATTATCTCACTCAATTAAGGAAATGTATTTGATAAAAATTGACACATTAAAAAAAAAATCTCTGCAAGGTAAAGGCGAACTTCCTTATTGATATAAAGGTACTAATAACCTCAGCTGATAATAGACTTAATGATATAAAAGGATTCAGAAAAAGAACAGGATATCTTCACTCTTCACTTCTATTCAACTTCTATTCAATATTGTATTAAAAGTCCTAAGTGTACATGCAGTAAAACAAGAAAAACAAATGAAGGCATACATATGGGAAACTAAGAAGTAAAACTATATTCCCAGTCAACAATTTCCTAAGCTAACAATATCGCAAGCTCAAATAATGCAGAATTAAAAAAAAAAAATCAACCTCCTAATTTTGCATCCAAAAGATGTAATTATAATTAAGAAAATTGTATTTACAAAAGGATTAAAATATAAAATATTTTGGAATAAATTCAAGAAAATCTGTAACTAAGACCATTGCCAATAGAAATAAAGTTGACCTAAAAAATGGAATTATATATGAACTTAATAGATTAGAAAACAATATTGATAAGGTATCAATTATCTATAGATTTATAAAAGAACAATTAACATATCTACACATTTTTTATAGAAATTAAAGGTGATTCCAAAATAAAATTCAATGACAGAAAAGTTCAAATTATCCTGGAAAAAGAGTAATGTTGGAAATTCAGGCTAGCAGAACTTTACCCTAAAGAGTCAGTAATGGAGGCCATGTGGGACAGGTAATAAGGACAGATAAAGTAGCAAAAAAAAAAAAAAAAGAGAGAGAGAGAGAGAGAGTAGAGTGGCACCTGGGTGGCTCAGTCTGTTGGGCTTCTGACTTCAGCTCAGGTCATGATCTGGGTGTCCTGGGATCAAGCCCAGAGTTGGGCTCCCCATTGAGCGGGGGAGCCTGCTTTTCCCTCTCCCTCTGCCCCTTCCCCTGCTTGTGCTCACTCTCTCACAAATAAATAAAATTAAAAAAAAAGAAGAGTAGGGCGCCTGGGTGGCTCAGTTGGTTAGACGACTGCCTTCGGCTCAGGTCATGATCCTGGAGTCCCTGGATCGAGTCCCGCATCGGGCTCCCTGCTCGGTGGGGAGTCTGCTTCTCCCTCTGACCCTCCCCCCTCTCATGTGCTCTCTCTCTCATTCTCTCTCTCTCAAATAAAAAAAAAAAAAAAAAAAAAATCTAAAAAAAAAAAAAAAAGAAGAGTAGATATTCCAGAAAAAGATACATAAATATACTCAAAATGCCAATGTAATTCTGTAGGGAAAAGACAGTCTTTAACAAATGGTTTTGGAAAAACTTCATTCAAATGTAGAAAACTACAAATGTTACTCCGTAACTCAACCATATAAAAAAATTAATTCCAAGTAGATATAGGCCTAAATAGTAAAGCTTAAATTTTAAAGATTCTATAAGAAACATGGATAATATCTTTCTGATCTTGGGGTAGGTAAAAGCACACATTTTGAGAGAAATTATGATAAATTACACTATCAAAATTAAAACTTTCTCATCTAACATTAAAAAAAGACAAGCCAAAGAGGAAAAAATTATATGCAATATATAAAGTTGACAAGAGACTTGTATACAGAATATATAAATAACTGCAAATCATAATTAAAACACAAACTAATAAAATGTGGCAAAAATGTGTATACCTCACAAAAGAAATTCTATAAATAATGATTGAGTACATAGAAAGTTGCTCCCATCACAGATTGGGAATGTAAATTAATATTACACTTAGATACCATTGCAAACACTAGAATGGTTAAAATGAGACACATTAACACCAACCGTCAGCGATGACTTAGAGCATCTTAAACTCCTGAATTGCTATTGAGAATGTAAATGGTGCAACCACTTTGGAAGGCAGTTTGACTGTTTTATGAAGTTAAATATACACTTACTCCATCACCTAGCAATTCTACTTTTAGCTAGTATTTAACTATATGAACTAAAAATACATGTTCAGAGAAAGATATTTATAATAATGAGCAAAAACCTTTATTTATAATAGTCAAGCAATACCAAAACCAATGTCCATCAACAGGAAAATGAATAAACATCATGGTATATATTCCTACTGTATACTACCACTAATCAACAAAAGGAAATTAAATACTGGTATATGCAAGGACATTCATAAAAATTAAAAAGAAACTTATAGTAAGTGATAGAAGCCCAAATCAAATGGGTACACGTTACTCCATTTTTATGAAGTTGTTGGAACTAATCCATTATGGGAAAAAAAAAAATCTGCAAGGTGGTTGCCAATGCTGTGTTGGGAATAGTAGTAAGGGAGGGCATAGCAAAGTTTCTGGGTTGATGTGGATATTCTACAACATGATTATGGTGTGGGATTATATGAGGCTACATGCATAACACTGAGTTTTGAATTTAAGGTCTGTGCATTTCACGGTGTATAACTAGGGGAGGGGAAGGGGGTGAAGGGAGAGGGAAAGAAAAGGAGCTTATTTCTTTAATACAGTAACATAGTAGCTTCAGACTTTAGTTTTATGAACAGATAACATTTTAAAGGCAATGGGACTAAAATAGATGGCCACTTTTTGTTCTGCCAATAATAGACATTTTAACATATACTCACACACAAGTTCTGAGAAATCTTTGCTCTTTCTAGGAAAGTTTTTGAAAGGTTATTTAACATTTAAAAAAGTATAATGGAAACCATCCTGCCACATCTTTTACAGAGGACTATTACTCTAAGTATTATGTAAAAATACTGCATTTCTTTATGTTCTCCTGGTATTTTATATAGTGTAGTTTGTTTTCTTGCTCTATTGTCTACAAATGGTAGATTTTACAAGTCATTACCATAATTTCAAATGTCAAATTTAGAATCTACATGTATAGAGACTTAACTTGCTTTTCCTTAACTCTGATGTTTCTGAGGGAAACAGATTATAGGAAAGATGAGAAAAAATATTTAGATAGCAGTTATTAAATAGAACATTGAAGTTCTTTTCAGGCACTTTTACTTCTCCTTTATCATTAAGGGTATAAAGAGGCTGTATTTCTTGGCTTAATTCTCTTTTGAAAGCCTGCTGGGATGTGAGCAATGTGTCCTTCTAACATCTGAATAAAATAACAAGACGAATTTCTATTAAGTGAGAGAAATTAATCTCAAACTAGGCTCCATGCTTCCCGTCCTCTCAGTTCAGGCAGCTTAGATGCTACATCCCACCCGTGCAGGGACCACATCGCGGAGAAACAGTGTCAACTAACAATGTGGTTAAGGCCATTTTCTGTCAAAGCTGATATACAGCAAGGCATATAGTCCAGCCTTTGGATAGTGACACAGAACACACAGGTCCTTACTATGGACTCTTTACCAGGACTATTACCAGTGCTGGTTTAGGCCCTCTGGCCCTGTGTGCTACCTTGGACACATAACTCACTATTTCATCCCTGATATTCTTCTTCCCACTATACCAAACCCAACATAAGGGAGCTCTTCCTAGTCCAAGGCACTAAAAATTTCTTCTTTGCATTAGCTTCCATTCTCCCCATTTTCAGAATTTCTTTAAAAAAAAAAAAAATCAAGGGCCAAGGATTTGATATTTTACTTAATTCTGATATTTGTATGTTACTCTTTGAGGCTGGGGGCATAAAATGCCCTACCTTACTGGATTAAGAATCATGTTTACAATAAATTGAAGTAGATAAAGCATCATAAACAATATCCCAAAACAAACCTCAATATGTTGAAACATTATTGTATCACAATATGTATCTTATATATCCTTCAAAGTCTAAACGAATCACAGTACATAAATGCCTAAGAGTAGGATTTCTGTATAGGCATACTAGCAGATTTCACATCTTTCCTCACATTTAAAGGAAAGGGCTGATGAGTGTGTGTGTGTGTGTGTGTGTGTGTGTGTGTGTGTGTGTGTATGTGTACACACACAACATTTTCTTTATCCAAAGGAATATTACTCAGCCATCAAAAAGAGTGAAATCTTGCTATTTGCAGCTAGAGAGTATTCAAAGTGAAATAGTCAGAGAAAGACAAATACTATATGATTTCACTCATAGGTGAAATTTAAGAAACTAAAACAGATGGGGTACCTGGGTGGCTCAGTCATTAAGCGTCTGCCTTCGGCTCAGGTCATGATCCCAGGGTCCTGAGATCCAGCCCTGCATTGGGCTCCCTGCTCGGTGGGAAGCCTGCTTCTCTCTCTCCCACTCCCCCTGCTTGTGTTCCCTCTCTCGCTGTGTCTCTCCCTGTCAAATAAATAAATAAAATCTTAAAAAAAAAAAAAACAGATGAACAATGGAGGGGGAAGAGAGAGGGAAATAAACCATAAGAGACTCTAAGCTGAAGGCAGACGCTTAACGACTGAGCCACCCAGGCGCCCCACCATAAGAGACTCTAAAAGATAGAGAACAAACTGAGGGTTGATGGAGGGAAGTGGGGGGATGGACTAAATGGGTGACAGGTATTAAGGAGGGCATTTGTTGTGATGAGTACTGGGTATTGTATATAATTGATAAATCACTGAATTCTACTCCTAAAACCAGTATCACACTATATGTTAACTAGAATTCAAATAAAAACTTGAAAAAAATTATTGAACTAATCCACACCACTTTTGACTATTAATTCTTTTTTTATCATAGAATGATCCACAATAAGAGTTCATTTAAACAAAAGGAAACTTTTAAGTGAAATTGAAAGAATTGGAGGGTCAAATATTGGAGGGTCAAGGAAGGGTTTCTCTTTAACGAGGCTAGGGTGTCTTGTAGCTTAGGTTATTGGGCACTTAGTACTCTTCAGAAGAACTTCACTGAGACAAATTCCCTCTTCCCTCATCTAACTACCAAAAAGACCCCACAAAAACAAACCAAAAAACCTGTGATACTTCTATGGAAGCAACCAATCTTTAATACCTGCCTATTCTGATCCCCCCACCCCCCCTGCTTTTTTTACCTTTTTTTTTTTTTTTTGGTGGGGGGGGAATCTTGCACCATATTCTATGGACCCAAAATGTCAGTGTTCTGGCTTCTTTCCAAGATCTGCCTTCTCTTGCCAAAGGAGAAGGTCTAATCTGAGATCCAGCCAGCCTAACATGAGATTTGTCTCTTGGGCCTTCAGCTGAACCTTCTCTGAAGTCCTTTCTAAAATGCTATTCACATAAAATTGATTTTCATGGAAATTTACTCATATAATGATTTATGTATATATCCATGGGAAAAAAATGGACGTATGTTTATAATATTAAAACATGAGTATGATTTAATGTCATCACTTGATATCAAGTTAAATCATACATCTATAATACTGTATCAAAAGCATTACTATTAGGTTAATTTTTCAATTAAAAATGTGGCAGTGAGTACAAACATATGTAATTAATGGCCCATGATCTGTGCATTAAAGAGCATAAATATATTTCATTGGAATGAGTTTTCTGATAAAAGTATTCTCATTCTCAGTTAAGAATGTAGAACACATTTCAGATCTTGCCTGTGATCGAGAGCTTGATAATCTTTGAAAAAAATGCCAATTTTTTTTATTTATAGTGAAATAGAGCAGTAACAAACATTTTTCGGGTTTAGAAATTCTCTACTCAACGACATGGCTCCATAAAGACAGAGCCTCATAAATTATTGGGATAATTTCATTCAGAGTTCAGGTTTATTACACTGAGGCCAACACACTGGATATAATCCTTAGGAAAACAATAGCAATCTGGCCTGTTTTATGACTACATGGGAAAGCGGGTCAGGAGCAATTTACTAATTCACTCAGCAGTAAAGATAATTACTGTTTTTAATGATAATGTACTACAGGCCTATCTAATTGGTTCATGCCTCATGTTTAAGCTGTTCTAGCTTAATAAGTGCAAGAACATTATATTTACTTTGCTGGATCTAAAAAGCACACGATACTGAAAACCGACCTTTAAATGATCCCCTGTGCAGTTCTGTACTATTTGTTTTGGATTATTGGAAGTCTTGAATATTTTTAGCTAAAGTGTGTACTTGCATTATCTATTTTCATAGGTCCTCATTTCCTCTCTGTTGTGCTCATTAGGAGACCCAGAATACATTAAGAAAAGCATGGTCTCAAAAAGCACATACCAGAAAATTAAAAGGAGAGGACTGTTTAAATTATGTGAATTAGAGAAAAAGGGTCAGAAAGAACTTTAAAGCTTCTTCCATTAGATCTCTTTCTGCAGAACTAATGAATTCCATTTATTTTTTCTCAATCATTTCAAACGAGTACTGTGTGGCATAAACTGTTGTACTTATGACATTGAAAGTATCATGCCTGAAACATGTTCATTCTCAATTAAGAATAGCTAATTTTTTTAGTTTCTTCATTGCCCCTGCTATAAAAATCATTTATGATTTACAGCAATATTTTTGCATTGTTATCTCATCAATGCTGGAGTGCCAGAGGGTACTGAGCTCAATGCTAAGATCCACACTCCCTCCCAACACCAGCCTAATTGCAAGACTGAAACTCATTTCCACAGCTGTTGGGCATATTGTCAGATTACACCTTACAGCTTAGTCTCCCTTCATGAAGACTGTCCTCAGCTGAATGAAGCAAGTCGCTTTACCCAAGGTCATGTCACCTTCCTGATGCAGCATATTTGCTGAAACTAAAATAATCCCTAGACTATTCTGCCATATTTTTGTCATGTGAGTTTCTTCATTTTGCCAAGAATGATAACATCACATTACAGATAATTCCCAAAAGTTACTTAAAATAATGCATACCAACAGTAGTTGAACATTAATTTTATCGTGTCTATAATATGTATAATAAGTTAAAGTTTTTCAGAATTGATGTGTTTGACATATATAGTATATAATAGGCACTCAGGGACTAGTATGTATTATGTAAATCTGCCTCTCTTGCATACAAGCTACTTGCATCTTTCAGTAATTGCTTCTGCTTCTACTTGTAACATAGAGGGGTGGAGGATAGAGATAAGGCATTAAGAATGTACCTGACCTTGAGGTATAGTGAGAATAGTGGAGATGGAGAAAAAAGAAAAAAAAAAGTGCAATATTAGTACTATCTTATGTCCCTTCTCCCCATTTACCCGCCAAATTTAGGCAAGTGGTGTCCATAAGGCTTTGTACACAATGGCTCACAACTACATTTTCCCAACTGTATGAATTTTATCATAATTTTCTGAAATGCTATTTAAAATTTCATTGCTGACCAGGACTAAGAACTGCTGGCCAACTTCTGGTTCTGCACATAAGCAGCTTAGAAACCGCCATTCCATCCTAACAATAAGTAAAATGCTGAACAGACTGAAAAATCAACAACTCTTCTAGAAGCCACTGAGAGAGTAGGATGCAGGGCAAACACAAGTTCTCAAGATTGGAGACCAACAGGCAAACAAAGCAAAACTTACCTGAGCAGAGACTCAGGGGCAGAATCAGTGGCCATGTGGGAAAACACGAACTATAGTTGTTGAATTGCTGGAAAATCAGTGTAGAGAAGTCTGAGAGTTAAAAATTCCAAAGGCACCCAGTCACAGGGAGACCCACAGTTTTGTGGGGCTTCCTTCTAGGAGCTCGACCAGATCGTCACAGTGAACACGGAAGAAAGATGCTCTTCTACTTCCCTCAGGAAGTGGGGAGAAGATCGATTTTTGAAACACACCAGAGCACTGTGTTCTCCTTCAAAAGTCTGTCCTCGGGAGAAACTAATTAAGCAAACCTAATCTGCTGAGGTATTATCAGAACTTAACTCACCTGGGGAAGAGAAACAACTCCTTTCTGGATTAGACAAAACTACCGAGGTCAAAACTATGCAATAAAAAGTGTCAGTTGGCAATCCTTTTTGGGAGCTTTCTTGATGAAACCTGAAACTGGCCCCCTTAACACAGAGAGCAGGGAGAGAACAAAGAAAAAGGTGGGTCACTTCAGGTGGGTAGGTAGTAGATTTAGTAAGCAAAGGGAACTTACATATATACAAGGCTTGTCTTGAATAACAGCAAGATGAGTGGGTCCCCACACGCGTCCTCCAAATCATAAAAGTTTATAAAGAGACCTTAACTGGGTTCAGTCACATATATAGTGCAGGTGTGCACAACACCACATCACTGTCTCAAGGCTGTGTCCTTGGAGCACCTCTGGGAGTGGGAAGGGCAAGCATATAACCCACATTCCAAGACAGGGGAAGGGATGAGGAGCCTCTCATCGCCTGGGTCCAGCTCAGGGGTCATGTGTTTTTGATGACCTCTCCAAACACTCCACCCTTTGTGACCAGCTCGTACAATCTCATGCTCCCTCCTCTTCTGCAATAGGCCCTGAGCAGTCAGCAAGGGGTTTCACTAGTGTGGACGTGGCTCCTTTGGCAGCTATCTGGCTACACTGGAGGCAGATGCCACAGTAACAATATAGGTACATGTATGAGAAAACACAGATTAAGACAATGTTGCCAGAATTAGTGACAACTTTTTGCACAAAGAGTTCAAGGATCTGAACCATTGGTTTATTGACTCTCCTAAACTGGAGGTCAGATCACTCAGGGCATTTACTTGTGTCCTCATGTGATTTAATAAAGATGATACATTAGCAGACTTATCACGTATGAACACACAACATTCTGTTTGGATAATGTCACAGGGGCCTCCTTCTGAGGCAGTAATAATGTCCAAGACCATCCTGTTCTGAAGGACAGCTTATCTCATTATCATCATTTCAGGGTTAAGTAAGGGCAGACTATATTGGCTATCATTTAGGACTTGCTGAATAAATTTAGTAAGGGCTACTATGGGTGCTCTAACATCCTCCAAATCAATGGAGTAGACAAAAATAGCAGCCAAATGATCATACCAGTGGAAAACAAGAATGTCCTCCATGGTCTTGAGGAGAAGGGGTTTGGCAGCTCTGGAAACTTGACCTGGTTGTCCATACCATACACAATGGCTGGGGGAGACAGCACTGTCAGGAATGAGGAGATGGACTGCAGGCAGGATATGCCAGACCAGGACTTCCATATTCTCCCCTTTCTCAGTAGTGTGTATTTCATTTCAAATATAGGACATTCTAATAGGTCCAGCTTGCAGCAGGATAATAGGATTCTACTGGAGCTTAATTAGTTTCCCCTCACCTAGGGGTACAAATTAACTCACCCATCTCTGTGGGACATCCCATTGTAAATTCCATAAATAATTCCTTTTCCATGTGTGATGGGGCTTGGTGTTCTCAGCAGCACAGCACACTGTTCTACAGTGAGAGTCTGAGCAATGTTTATTTCCTAGGACCTCTATACCTTCATGGTGTTGGGTGTCTCACCAGGAGTCTCCAGTCTAGCATATGGGGCAATAGGCCCTACTGGTTGGTTATTTAAATATATTAAAGCCTGGGACAGTACTTTAGTCCACCCAGCCAAGGTGGGTTTACCTGTTAACAATTTAATTTGTGTTCCATTTGAGTGTTCCATTTTTTTCTTTTTTGCCGATCCTGTTGCTGTGGGTTATAGTGGAGATAGAACCTACATTCAGTGCCATGTTCTTTTGCCCAGTCTTCAATGTCATGACTTTTGAAATGTGACCCCCACTGACTGTCTAGTCAATAAGGGTATCTCTACTCATTTAATATTTAGCTTTAGTATTTGGTATTTAGCTTCTCTAATCCCCTGATGGTGGCAGCCTGGCTTGCACAGTGACAGGGATAAGCTTGCATTAGGCCATATGCAGTGTTCACACAAACCAAGGCATAATTAGAACCTCATTCAGAGGGAGGGCGGTGGATATAACCAATTTGCCAATCCTTCACTTGTTGGGAACTCTGGTGAATGGCCCCAGATTCTCCTGGCTGTTGCCTTGTGTGCTGTTTAGCACACACAGGACATATGTTATTGCATTGACCAAGTCACTGTATTTTTAAAAAGATTTTATTTATTTATTTATTTTTAATTTTATTTTATTATGTTATGTTAATCACCATACATTACATTATTAGTTTTTGATGTAGTGTTCCATGATTCATTGTTTGCATATAACACCCAGTGCTCCATTCTATATGTGCCCTCTTTAATACCCATCACCAGGCTAACCCATCACCCCACCCCCCTCCCCTCTAGAACCCTCATTTTGTTTCTCAGAGTTCATAGTCTCTCATGGTTCGTCTCCCCCTCCGATTTCCTCCCCTTCATTTTTCCCTTCCTACTATCTTTTTTTTTTTTAACATATAATGTATTATTTGTTTCAGAGGTACAGATCTGTGATTCATCGGTCTTAAACAATTCACAGCACTCACCATAGCCCATACCCTCCCCAATGTCTATCACCCAGCCACCCTATCCCTCCCACCCCCACCACTCCAGCAACCCTCAATTTGTTTCCTGAGATTAAGAATTCCTCATATGAGATCATATGAAACTTGTCTTTCTCTGATTGACTTATTTCACTTAGCATAATACCCTCTAGTTCCATCCATGTCATTGCAAATGGCAAGATTTTGTTTTATTTTTGTTTTTGTTTTTTTTGGCTGCATAATATTCCATTGTGTATATATATATATATACCACATCCTCTTTATCCATTCATCTGTTGATGGACATCTTGGCTCTTTCCATGGTTTGGCTATTGTGGACATTGCTGTTATAAACATTGGGGTGCATGTACCCCTTTGGATTATTTATTTATTTATTTATTTGATAGAGAGAGAGAGAGCACAAGCAGGGGGAGAGGCAGAGGGAGAGGGAGAAGCAGGCTCCCCGCTGAGCAGGGAGCCAGACGATATGGGGCCCTATCTCAGGACCCCAGGATCATGACCTGAGCCGGATGCAGACGCTTAACCGACTGAGCCACTCAGGTGCCCTGACCAAGTCACTGTATTTTAAGAGCAATATAGCAACAGCAGCAATAGGCCATCCTACTTGGGCATTGCAGTGGCCATTCTTTCTATATATCCAATTTGCCGTATCTGCTGAAGGGTCAGTAGTTAAGGCCTGTACCTGAGCTAAACCACTAGCTTCCTGATTGTCAGGGGTGTGTCAATACCTTATGAGCTGTGACAGGAAAAGCAGTGAGGACTCCCTGAGGCTTTTGTACATGGACCCAAATGTCTTCTCACATATCCTGACCCCATAAGGGCTTATTTATAATCATCCACCTTGTCTACGGCCATACCACCCTGAATGCGCCCGATCTCGTCTGATCTCGGAAGCTATAATCATCCACCTCTTGGTTTCCCACTGTCCAAGCCATACGTTTCATCCCTTCAGAACAGCCCAACTGTCAGTGCAAAGGATGAGCAGCCACAGTACGTGAGTGATCAATCACTAGCCACACTACACAGAGCTCAGCCCACTGACTGTTGCACTGACGGCTATGTCAGAGGTTCAACTGGGAGGAGGGCTGTGTACGTTGCCAGGAGCTGTTGCTCAAAGGGGGTTATATAGGGTTTCTGCTCCTTTCCAGAGGTAGGACCAAAATCCTAGGGGCACTCTCTCCTTGTTGACTCTGCCACAGTGCCTGACCCATACCTTCCAGAGCCATGGACACATCCAACTCAAATGGTAGCCCTATTTTGGAGATGCCCAGAGCATGAATCTGTTTCACTAATATTTCTACCTTCTCAAAGGTGGCTTGCTGCTCTGAGTCCCAGTCCCATAGGTGCCCTTCCTTTACCAGATGGCATAAAGGATAGGGGCACTACGCTGGGTGGGAATTAGAAGTCCTCCCAAACCCCAAAATCCCTATAGAGGCTTGTATCTCACATTCTTAGGGATTGGATAAACTTACATTTTAATAGATTGTGAGACAACATGAGTCTTATCAGACCTGAGGATACCCAAAACCTTATGGTAGTGCCTGGGCCTTGAATTTTCTGTGGGTTCATTGCCCCTCTTCTCCCTCACAGATGTTCCACCAGATGTAATGTTAACATTATATCATCAATGTAATGGTCCCATTTTAATAATGTGGGGAAGGAGAAGAGGGACAATTCTCAGGCTACCATCCCCTGACATATTGTGGGTTTATATAGGTAGTCTTGGGGGAGCACTTGAAAGATTCATATTGTCCCTCCCACATTAAGGTAAATTGATCTCAGTTATCAGAAACCTATACTTGTCGGGTGCCTGGGTGGCTCAGTTGGTTAAGCGACTGCCTTTGGCTCAGGTCAAGATCCCGGAGTCCCGCATCAGGCTTCCTGCTCAGTGGGGAGTCTGCTTCTCCCTCTGACCCTACCCCCTCTTGTGCTCTCTCTCTCTCAAATAAATAAAATAAAATCTTAAAAAAAAAAAAGAAACCTGTACTTGTCAAAGTCTTTTCCATGAATCTCTTAAAGATGAAGTGCTTTTGCAGGAAGTTTTTGCCAAAGTATCAGAGTAAAACAATAACTGTGTACAAATGACAAAAGACTTAAAAATGGTCATGGTTAAAGATCTGATGAGAGTTCATTATAATGCACTGACAAAGGACTTTTACAACAGTGTGTGTTTTGAAAAGGACCTCCCCCCCCCACACACACACACACATACACTTTTTTATCTTCAGTCTCTGTGGGCAATGTTTTGGTTGTCTCCTGGGGTGTTTGCATTTCAAAGACATGAAAAGATTTATAACTTTCAGAAACAGAGAAAGAATGCATGAATGCAAGTTTTTTCCTAGGTATTTTGAAGTAATTGCTATTTAAAATTTTGCTGGGGTGCCTGGGTGGCTCAGTCAGTTGCGTTAGACTTCTGATATCAGCTCAGGTCTTGATCTCAGGGTCATGAGTTCAAGCCCCATGTTGGAGAGCCCATCGTGGAGCCTACTTAAAATAAAGTAAAATAAAACAAAACAAAATAAAATAAAATAAACATTTTTTTGTATAAGGGATCAAAGGCATGGGGCATTTCATTTGTTTTCTCATCAATTACCACAATATCCTTTTCCATTTTTATCACTTTCTTAGAGATTCCACCTCTTAGCATCCTAATCATGCTTTATCACAAGTACCTAGACATCTTGGACCCTCCTAGCTTTGCACAGTGGCATGCCAAGGTCTCTAACTTATTATCTTGCTCTTCCATCTTGTCTGCCACCATCGAAGTCAGCAGGCTAGTGGACATCTTCATATCCTTTTCTACTCTTAGCTTGTCTGCTAATTTCCTGACCCAAGCTTCAGTCTCTAGTTGGGCACTGATGACCAACCAAAGTGCCCACAGAGGAGGCCAGCCATTTGTTTCTTTTCTCTACTGCAGTGTAATATGTGCCATTCCTCGACACATTTCAAACACTAGGCAGGCTGGTGTTTTTGGTGTGTCCCCATACTCATGCAGTGGTCCACAAGCATCTAACATCAGGCCAACCCTCCCCACACAGAGGTTGATGGCCAACATGGGATTTCCCCCATGGAAGCCCCTTTCTCTCTAGGAAACTTACTTAAGGGGCCTTTATGGGCTACCTCTCTCCACATAGAAGTCGATGGCCAACATGGGGTTTCTCCCAGGATGATGCATCCCCAAGGCTCATTTCTTCACAGTCTCCTGGCTGGCTCACCAACTGTAAGTTCATAACTCCCGCAGGAGCTTCTCTGGTATAATCTGAAATCAGACCCCATACACATAGGGCAAGGAGAATGGGCCACTCCAGGTTGGTAGGTTACAGTTTTCATAAGCAAGGAGAACTTATATACAAGGCTTGACTCAAGCAGCAGCAAGATGAATGGATCCCTACACCCACCCATCAAATCGTAAAAGCTTATAAAGAGGCCTTAACTGGGTTCAGTCACGTATACCATTCAGGTGTTCTCAACACTACATCACTGTCTCAAGGCTATATCCTTGGAACAGCCTCTGGGAGTGGGAAAGGAAGTGTAACCCACATTCCAAGGACAGGGGAGAGGGTGAGGATCCTCCAGTTGCCTTAGTCCAGCTCATAGTCAATCAGCAGGCATATCTTTTTGATGACCTCTCCCAACAAAAAGCTCAGTGGTTGCTAGGAAGGGGGATGAACAGGTGGAACACAGAGAATTTTTAGGGCAGTGAAAATACTCTTTATGATTTTGTAATGGTTGATATATGTTATTATATATTTATATACACCCACAAAACATCAAGAGTGAGCTCTAATGTAAACTATGGACTTTGGGTGATTATGACTTGTCACTGTAAGTCCATCAATTGTAACAAATGTAAAAAAAAAGAGTATCGCTACTCTGTTGAGTAGGTTGATAATGGGGGAGGCTGTGCATGTGTGGGGATAAGGGTTATATGGGAAATCCCTGTACCTTCCTCTCAATCTTACTGTGAACCTAAAACTACTCTAAAAAATTAAATCCTTTAAAAAGATGCTAATTGGTCTGAGACAACTCTGAAATATATGCTAGAAACAATGGACACATTACTATATTTTGAGGAAAAAAACCAAATTCTTCCATATACCAAGTTGTAATTCATAAAATATATCACCCATCTAAACTCTTGAACAAAAGTCTTAAAGATAAAAACTAGTTTTGAAAGCTGAAATCAAAACAGTTTCATTAATGAAATAACTGTTGATTATTTTCATCACCAAATCCTATTAATAATATATAATATTGTCTAAATAAATTTGATAAAGACTTTTGTGTTATAGAAAATAAATATGACAATATCTTAAATTAAAAGTGGAAATGTAAAATAATTTTAACAATTAGCTATAGCAGCCTGGCAAAATAATCTGGGAGTATATCATCAAAAACTAGGAAGTGAGTGTTGGGGAATATAAAAGAAGAATAAATGGGTTAATTTACTTGGGTTATATTTTAATAATAAGTCATCAAAAGATAATAAAAATGTAATAGGAATTAGACTACAAGAGAAACAGCATTTTTTAAAAAACAGATAATAATAAAAAATCTATGTTTGGGGTCACCTGGGTCCAGCTCTTGATTTTGTCTCAGGTCATGATCTCCGGATCATAGATTGAGCCCCATGTTAGGCTCCATGCATAGCTGGGAGTCTGCTTGAGATTCTCTCTCCTTCTGCACCTCCCCACTCTCTAAAATCAATCAATGAATCAATCAATCTTTTAAAAATATGTTTGTATATATGGATATCTATGTATCTATGGAGATATATAGAATAATAAAATAATAAGATGATAAAAGTAAGACCAAACATATGAGCTAATAAATATAGTGTAGTCTTCAAAAGCAAAAGAAAGATATTTTTTCAGGGATTAAAAAACAGTGTGAAATCCAACCATATGGTATTTATAAGTGATTCAGTTGATAATGCCAAAGAAATAATGAAAATAAAAGGATATTTAAAAAATATTATGAACATTCAAAAATGTAGACTAGGCTTCACAATATTTATATCCTAAAAAGATCAATATTAATTAACATATTTTACTTAAACATGCAGAAAAAATTATGACTTATCTTTTCATCATATCAAAATATAGCTATCCCATAAAACTTTCTACCAAAGGCTGAAAAAGGTATCATCACAATATACAAAACATTAAAAGTTGAAAAACAAGAAGTACTTGAAAAGAATACCAAAGTATTAGGAAACTTGAATCTATCTTGTTTAATTGTTCACAGACCACGTACTGAAATCATTCTTGATATCTGATACATTATAAAACCTCAGTAAACAATAAAATTAATGAAACAAATGAATAACAAATAGGCTAATTAAACAATATTAGACTATGTATAAAATCTAAGGAATAAAATCATATAGTTAATAAGAAATATGTTAAATGGTTTAACCTGAAAGTAATGACTAAAATTGTTTATTCAGAAGATGGCAGAGGTATAGGAGACCTGGATTTCGTCTGGTCCCAAGAATTCAGCTGGATAGGGATCAAACCATTCTGAACACCTACAAACTCAACAGGAGATCGAAGAAAAGAATAGCAACAACTCTCTGAACAGAAAAGTGACCACTTTCTGGAAGGTAGGACGTACAGAGAAGTGAATCTGAGGCGATATTCGGGAGGATAGACGGCTAGGGAGGGGGCCTTCGTCAGCCGCTTCTGGCAAGTGATAGAGCCACGGAGCACAAAATCGGAACTTTTAGAAGTTGGCTCCGCTGAGGAACATCGCTCCAGTGGCTAAGAGGGGGGATGGAACCCTCGTGGGACAGTGTGGTCTCAGGACCCTCAGGGTCACAGAAAGACTGGGGGTGCCTGAGTGCAACGGAGCTCCCAGGTATGGGAGCGGGGAAGCCGGCTGCAGAGATCAGGCTGGTGCTTAGATCAGTGTCACACACTAGATTTTGGGCGTATTTTGGTCTGTTAGAAAAAAGTGCCTCCCAAAATTTTAAAGAAAGAAAAACTTATATATGTACAAAAATAAGGGTTAATACAATGAAGAATATGGATGGAATATGGCTGTAAAGATGATAATTATAAAAGGTTTTATAAAAGAAAACAGAGTGTGCACCAGCCTGATCATATTTGATCATATTCTGTTTTCTTTGTTTTGTTTTGTTTTTCTCTTTTTCTTTTTTTTCTTTTTTCTTTCTTTCCCTTTCTTTTCCCCTGATTTCAGGTCTTTTCTGATTTGTTTAGTAGATATTTTCTGGGGACATAGTTACCCTGTTAGCATTTTGTTCTCTCATTCGTCTATTCTCCTCTGGACAAAATGACAAGATGGAAAAAATCGCCTCTAAAAAAGAACAAGAGGCAGTACCGATCGCCAGGGACCTAATCAATACAGACATTAGTAAGATGTCGGAACTAGAGTTCAGAATGATGATTTTAAAGATACAAACTTGGCTTGAAAAAAGCATGGAAGTTATTAGAGAAACCCTTTCTAGAGAAATAAAAGAACTAAAATCTAACCAAGTTGAAATCAAAAAGGCTATTAATGAGGTGCAATAAAAAATGGAGGCTCTAACTGCTAGGATAAATGAGGCAGATGAGAGAATTAGTCATATAGAAGACCAAATGATGGAAAATAAAGAAGCTGAGAAAAAGAGAGATAAACAACTACTGGATCATGAGGGCAAAATTCGAGAGATAAGTGATAGCATAAGACGAAACAACATGAGAATAATTGGGATCCCAAAAGAAGAAGAAAGAGAGAGAGGGACAGAAGGTATATTGGAACAAATTATAGCAGAGAACTTCCCTAATTTGGGGAAGGAAACAGGCATCAAAATCCTGGAGGCACAGAGAACCCCTCTCAAAATCAATAAAAATAGGTCAACACCCCGACATCTAATAGTAAAACTTACGAGTCTCAGAGACAAAGAGAAAATCCTGAAAGCAGCTTGGGAGAAGAGATCTGTAACCTACAATGGTAGAAACATTAGACTGGCAACAGACCTATCGACAGAGACCTGGCAGGCCAGAAAGGACTGGCATGATATATTCAGAGCACTGAATGAGAAAAATATGCAGCCAAGAATACTATATCCAGCTAGGCTGTCATTGAAAATAGAAGGAGAGATAAAAAGCTTCCAGGACAAACAAAAACTAAAGGAATTTGCAAACACAAAACCAGCCCTACAAGAAATATTGAAAGGGGTCCTCTAAGCAAAGAGAGAGCCTAAAAGCAACATAGACCAGAAAGGAACACAAACAATATACAGTAACAGTCACCTTATAGGCAATACAATGGCCCTAAATTCATATCTTTCAACAGTTACCCTGAACGTAAATGGGCTAAATGCCCCAAGCAAAAGACACAGGCTATCAGATTGGATAAAAAAAACAAGACCCATCGATATGCTGTCTGCAAGAGACTCATTTTAGACCCAAAGACACCCCCAGATTTAAAGTGAGGGGGTGGAAAACCATTTACCATGCTAATGGACACCAAAAGAAAGCTGGGGTGGCAATCCTTCTATCAGAGAAATTAGATTTTAAAACAAAGACTATAATAAGAGATGAGGAAGGACACTATATCCTACTTAAAGGGTCTATCCAACAAGAAGATCTAACAATTGGAAATATCTATGCCCCTAACATGGGAGCAGCCAATTATATAAGCCAATCAATAACAAAAGCAAAGAAACACATTGACAACAATACAATAATAGTCGGGGACTTTAACATCCCCCTCACTGAAATGGACAGATCATCTAAGCAAAAGATCAACAAGGAAATAAAGACTTTAAATGACACACTGGACCAAATGGGCTTCACAGATATATTCAGAACATTTCATCCCAAAGCAGCAGAATACACATTCTTCTCTAGTGCTCATGGAACATTCTCCAGAATCAATCACATCCTAGGTCAAAAATCAGGTCTCAACCGGTACCAAAAGATTGGGATCATTCCCTGCATATTTTCCAGACCACAATGCTTTGAAACTAGAACTCAATCACAAGAGGAAAGTCGGAAAGAGCTCAAATACATGGAGGCTAAAGAGCATCCTACTAAAGAATAAATGGGTCAACCAGGAAATTAAAGAAGAATTAAAAAAATTCTTGGAAACAAATTAAAATGAAAACACAACTGTTCCAAATCTTTGGGATGCAGCAAAGGCGGTCCTAAGAGGAAAGTATATAGCAATACAAGCCTTTCTCAAGAAACAAGAAAGTCTCAAATACACAACCTAACCCTACATCTAAAGGAGCTGGAGAAAGAACAGCAAATAAAGCCTAAACCCAGCAGGAGAAGAGAAATAATAAAGATCAGAGCAGAAATCAATGAAATAGAAACCAAAAGAACAGTAGAACACATCAATGAAACTAGGAGCTGGTTTTTGAAAGAATTAATGAGATTGATAAATCCCTGACCAGACTTATCAAAAAGAAAAGAGAAATGACGCTAATCAACAAAATCATGAATGAAAAAGGAGAGATCACAACCAACACCAAAGAAATACAAACAATTATAAGAACATATTATGAGCAACTATATGCCAGCAAATTAGATAATCTGGAAGAAATGGATGCATTCCTACAGATGTACCAACTACCAAAACTGAATCAGGAAGAAATAGAAAACCTGAACAGACCTATAACCACTAAGGAAATTGAAGCAGTCATCAAAAATCTCCCAACAAACAAAAGCCCAGGGCCAGATGTCTTCCCAGGGAATTCTACCAAACATTTAAAGAAGAATTAATACCTATCCTTCTGAACCTGTTCCAAAAAATAGAAATGGAAGGAAAACTTCCAAACTCGTTTTATGAAGCCACCATTACCTTGATCCCAAAACCAGACAAAGACCCCATCAAAAAGGAGAATTACAGACCAATATCCTTGATGAACATGGATGTAAAAAATCTCACCAAAATACTAGCCAGTAGGATCCAACAGTACATTAAAAGGATTATTCAACACGACCAAGTGGGATTTATTCCTGGGCTGCAAGTTTGGTTCAACATCCGCAAATCAATCAATGTGATATAATACATTAATAAAAGAAAGAACAAGAACCATATGATCCTCTCAATAGATGCAGAAAAAGCATCTGACAAAGTACAGCATCCTTTCTTGATCAAAACTCTTCAGAGTATAGGGATAGAGGGTACATACCTCAATATCATAAAAGCCACCTATGAAAAACCCACAGCGAATATCATTCTCAATGGGGAAAAACTGAGAGCTTTCCCCCTAACGTCAGGAACACGGCAGGGATGTTCACTATCACCATTGCTATTCAACATAGTATTAGAAGTCCTAGCCACAGCAATCAGACAACAAAAAGAAATAAAAGGCATCCAAATTGGCAAGGAAGACGTCAAACAGTCACTGTTTGCAGATGATATGATACTTTCTGTGGAAAACCCAAAAGACTCCACCACAAAGCTGCCAGAACTCATACAGGAGTTCAGTAAAGTGGCAGGATATAAAATCAGTGCACAGAAATCAGTGGCATTCTTATACACCAACAACAAGACAGAAGAAAGAGAAATTAAGGAGTCGATCCCATTTACAATTGCACCCAAAACCATAAGATACCTAGGAATAAATCTAACCAAAGAGGCAAAGAATCTGTACTCAGAAAACTATAAAATACCCATGAAAGAAATTGAGGAAGACACAGAGAAATGGAAAAACATTCCATGCTCATGGATTAGAAGAAGAAATATTGTGAAGATGTCAATGCTACCTAGAGCAATCTACACATTTAATGCAATCCCCATCAAAATACCACCCACTTTTTTCAAAGAAATGGAACAAATAATCCTAAAATTTGTATGGAACCAGAAAAGACCCCGAATAGCCAGAGGAATGTTGAAAAAGAAAAGCAAAGCTGGTGGCATCACAATTCTGGACGTCAAGCTCTAATACAGAGCTGTAATCATCAAGACACTATGGTACTGGCACAAAAACAGACACATAGATCAATGGAACAGAATGGAGAGCCCAGAAATGGACCCTCAACTCTATGGTCAACTAATCTTCAACAAAGCAGGAAAGAATGTCCAATAAAAAAAACAGTCTCTTCAACAAATGGTGTTGGGAAAGTTGGACAGCCATGTGCAGAAGAATGAAACTGGACCATTTCCTTACACCACACACAAAAATAGACTCAAAATGGTTGAAAGACCTAAATGTGAGACAGGAGTCCATCAAAATCCTAAAGGAGAACACAGGCAGCAACCTCTTTGACCTCCGCCGCAGCAACTTCTTCCTAGAAACATCGCCAAAGGCAAGGGAAGCAAGGGCAAAAATGAACTATTGGGACTTCATCAAGATAAAAAGCTTTTGCACAGCAAAAGAAACAGTCAACAAAACCAAAAGACAACCCACAGAATGCGAGAAGATAGTTGCAAATGACATATCAGATAAAGGGCTAGTATCCAAAATCTATAAAGAACTTATTAAACTCAACACCCAAAGAACAAATGATCCAATCAAGAAATGGGCAGAACACATGAACAGATGTTTTTCCTAAGAAGACATCCAAATGGCCAACAGACACATGAAAAAGTGCTCAACATCGCTCGGCATCAGGGAAATCCAAATCAAAACCTCAATGAGATACCACCTCACACCAGTCAGAATGGCTAAAATTATCAAGTCAGGAAATGACAGATGTTGGCAGGGATGCGGAGAAAGGGGAACCCTCCTACACTGTTGGTGGGAATGCAAGCTGGTGCAGCCACTCTGGAAAACAGTATGGAGGTTCTTCAAAAAACTGAAAATAGAACTACCATACGATCCAGCAATTGCACTACTGGGTATTTACCCCAAAGATACAAACGTTGGGATCCG